>NC_138776.1:35792343-36107338 GCF_965119305.1 Pelophylax lessonae | reverse complement strand
GACTAAAGACTGTCCCTTCATAGATGCTACACAGAGTCCCTCACATATTGCTTATGCTAAGAGGTACCTCCCAGGGAACATTGCACCACATCATAGCCTTTCTCCTAGAGTGCACTCTAGACTAGTTATGGTATTATTATCCACATTGCAGACAATGTTTATATGCACTCTTTTTTGCTGATGTATTAGTTGATCCTAGTTATGTGACCACTGGGATTGATTCTGTGCTGGGAGTCCACAGTGAGCGCTTTGTCAGCACAGAAATCTCTACCAACCATAAATGCATATGTGCTGGTTGTGAGCATTAGAGGCCACCCTCTTTGCGTCACACATATGTGTTTCTTGGGTGGTAAGAGGTTAATAAAACAGATCTGCATGGATTTGTGTCTTTTATTTCAGCTTTAACCACTTTCCTACAGGCGTATAGTAATATGACGCCGGCAGGGTGGCTTTCTAGATCCGGGCGGGCTACTGCGTGCCCCCGGGAATGAGGCTCGTCCCCCGGACAATAAAATTTGGCTGTTTACCACGTGATCGGCTGTGTCATTCACAGCCGATCACATGAGCGGCTCCAGCGCGAGCCGCTTGTTCTCTCTGCAATGCGCGCCCCCAGGGTCACCAGGCCATCAGAGTACCCGAGTACCTGTCACCAGCCCATCAGAGTACCCGAGTACCTGTCATCAGAGTACCTGATGGGCTGGTGACAGGTACTCGGGTACTCTGATGGCCTGGTGACAGGTATTCGGGTACTCTGATGACTGGTACTCGGGTACTCTGATGACAGGTACTCAGGTACTCTGATGACGGGTACTCGGGTACTTTTAGTACCTGTCATCAGAGTACCCGAGTACCCGTCATCGGAGTACCCAAGTACCTGTCACCTACCCATCAGAGTACCCGAGTACCTGTCACCTACCCATCAGAGTACCCGAGTAAATGTCACCTACCCATCAGAGTACCTGTCACCTACCCATCAGAGTACCCGAGTACCTTCCACCTGCTCATCAGAGTACCTGACGCCTGAAGTACCCGAGTACTTGCTGCCTGCTCATCAGTACCCATCACTACTCATCAGTACTCATCAGTACCCATCAGTACCTATCAACTATCAGTATCAGTACTGATCATCAGTACCCATTAGTACAGTATCACCTATCAGTATCAGTACTACTCATCAGTAGCCATCAGTACCTATCACCTGCCTGTCACCTGCCCATCAGAGAGTACCCGAGTACCTGTCACCTGCCTATCGGAGTACCCGAGTACCTGCCACCTGCTCATCAGTACCGGAGTACCTGTCACCTGCCTGTCACCTGCCCAGCAAAGTACCCGAGTACCTGTCACCCTTCATACAGCCACCATGTCCAAGTCCAAAAAGGTTTATATACGTCCTCCGTTTAAACCTAAATACCGGGGTTATGGCAGCAGATAGCTGCCATAACCCTGGTATTTTTTTAAACAGTGGACGGTTGGCTTTCCGATAAGGGTGGTCCCAGCGGCAGATTCGCCGCGGGATCACCCTTCCGGGATGGCGGAAGAGGTGCCCCCCCCTCCCGCCGCGTTTCGGTCCTTTTCCCCGCTTACCGGACAGCGGGGAAAACGATCCGGTCCCGGATCCTCCCAGACAGGATGTCGAGTGAGGGCAAGCTTGCCCTCGCTCGACTCTATGGTCTTGGAGGACCGGAGCTACGGTCGTTGCCTAGCAACCGGTTTAATGGTCCCTTTTTTTTTTCATTTTATATATTTTTTTTTTCTATCTTTTAGTGTACTTGTGAGATCTGAGGACTTTTTGACCCCATATCTCACAAAAAAGAGGTCCTGTCGTGCCTATTTCTATTACAAGGAATGTTTACATTCCTTGTAATAGAAATAGAAATGATCAATTTTTTTTTTTAAATGTGTAAAAATAAAAAATAATAAATAAAATAAATAGTGAGAAAAAAAAAAATTCAAGCGCCCTGTCCCCATGAGCTCACGCGCAGAAGAGAACGCATACGGAAACCCCGCCCACATATGTAAACGGTGTTCAAACCACTCATGTGAGGTATCGCCGCGATCGTTAGAGCAAGAGCAAGGATTTGAGCTCTAGACCTCCTCTGTAACTCTAAGATGGCGACCTGTAGAAATTTTTAAAGTGTCGCCTATGGGGATTTTTAAGTACCAAAGTTTGTCGCCATTCCGTGAGCGTGCGTAATTTTGAAGCATGACATGTTGGGAATCTATTTACTCGGCGTAACATTTTCTTTCACATTATGGAAAAAATTGGGCTAACTTTACTGGTTTCTTATTTATTAATTAAAAAAGTGAATTTTTTCCCAAAAAACTGCGTTTGGAAGACGCACATTTTCCAAAAACTTGTGGAAAAAAATGACATGTTCAAACGACCCATAATGCCTCATAGAATATACGTTGGAGCGTTTGCTTTTCCATTGTATTGGTGCTCTAGGGCCTTCAAAAGTGTGATAGGTAGTAAGAAAGTTTTATGTGTATTTATGCTCCTAGAAGGCCTGAAGGTGCTCCTTGGATGTGGAGTCTCTTTTTGTTTTTTGTGGCCAGGCTGTGTAAAAGTCTCACACATGTGGTATCACCATACTCAGAAGGAGTAGCAGAATGTATTTTGGGGTGTCACTTTTGCTGTGTACAAGCTATGTGTTAGAAATAGCTTATAAATTGACAACTTTGTGGGAAAAATAGGAAAAACATTTTTTCTTCATTTTACCAAGAATTGTGGGAAAAAATTATAACTTCAAAAAACTCACCATGCCTCTTACTAAATACCTTGGACTGTCTACTTTACAAAAAGGGGTAATTTGGGGGGTATTTGTACTATCCTGACATTTCAGGGCCTCAAGAAAGGAGATAGGCCGTCAGTACATCTGGTGTGATCAATTTTCATTAATTGGTACCATAGCTTCTAGACTCAATAACTTTCACACAGACTAAATAATATACACTAATTTGGGTTAATTTTACCAGAGATATGTAGCAGTATAAATTTTGGCCCAAATGTATGAAGAAAAATAAATTTTTTGCAAAATTTTATATTAGAAACTAAAAAAAAGTGTTTTTGTTTTCAAAATTTTTTGCTCTTTTTTTCCTTATATCATGAAAAAAAAAAAAAAACCCCAGTTGTGATCAAATACCACCAAAACAAAGCTCTATTTGTGTGAAAAAAATGATAAAAATTTTGTTTGGTTACAGTGTAGCATGACTGAGCAATTGTCATTCAAAGTGTGAGAGTGCTGAAAGCTGAAAATTGGTCTGGGCAGGAAGGGGGTCTAACTGCTCTGTATGGAAGTGGTTAAAGGCAGATTCCGTCCAAAACTTTTTCTTTAGCTCTGGACAGTATGGAACCTATGTTTGGTTTCTACTGCTGTCTGTGTCCTCATTTTGGAAAAATTTCCTTACTTCCTTTATATTATACAGATTTCATAAAGAGGAGGAAACTAGGGAAAATCTCCCCACTTTTTGTCTGACAGGTTTCAGACAGAACCGGAAGTGGAGGGAAATCCTCCCAGTGGAGACATAGTTGGGGTTTTGGGGGGAGTCAATAGGGGAACTTGGTTAAAGGGGCCCCCACTGCTAATCATGTGAGTCTGTAGAGGAACCAGACTTCAATATTGATACCTAATTCCCACTTCCATACAAAACTCTTTTTTTTTGTAGCTAGAGTAGGGAAGGGTTAGAACCTCTGTCAGGTTTTTATTGTATTCTTTGTACCTATTTAGGAGAATTTTTACTTCTTACTTCCTTTCTATCTCAAATGTCAGAAAGAACAGGAAATTAAAATCTCTCTACTTCATGCCTATTGAAAAAGGTGTTAGACAGGAAGTGAAGAGAAATTCCTCCAGCTTGAAAACACCCTGTTGGGCTTGAAAGTAAAAAAGTCATGGCCTAAAAATGAGGCTGTCATTGCGGACCTATTTCTGAAAATGCTAATTGCTTGGCAGTTATGCCAAATGGCTTCAGCTCTTTTGAATTCCCACACCCAGAATAAACATGAAGATCTGAAGCTTTGGAGTAAAATTAGGAGTAGTGTTGAGCGAACACGGACTGTATTATTCGTGTTCGTACCGAATAATTGGATTTTTTGTACCCGAACACGGACACGGACACTTTACTGTATGTTCGGGTAAAAATCCGTGTTCGGTCGTTTTATTTCCGGGTTTTGCATGCTTTGGCGCTCTTTTCATGGCGGGCTTTCAACAGCCAATCAACAATCGTTTAACTGGTGTGCCTTAAGCCATCCCAGCCATGCCTGCAAATGTCTCAGTAGCTGTGATTGGCCGTCTGAAGCATGTGACCAAGTCTTTATAAGTTCGAGGCAGCCGCAGCGGCGTCATTATGCTGCTTAGATTCAGGGACAGAGCACACATCAACGTGCTGGCTGCTGATTAGGGAAAGATAGGCAGGAAAAAACCATTTGTGTCCGGATAGAATTGAGGGACAGGTCGGAGTGTTTAGGCAGGGCGAGTTGTAGGCATTTTAGGGATAGAGTCTGCTGAATTATATAGGGTCAGTGTCTTCTACAAACTACAATCGATATTGCTGTGTGGGGGGTGGGGTCTGCACTCAATCCTGATCTACGATCTCTTCTCAATCCTGTTAGGGACAGAGTCTGCTGAATTTTAGGGAAACTGTGTTCTACAAACTACAATCGATATTGCTGTGTGGTGTGGGATTGGAGATAGGCAGGTGTCAGTGATCCACATCCATTTTTCTGTGTGTGAGCTGCAGTGAACACAATCTTTTTGGGCTGCAGTGAACACAATCTTTTTGGGCTGCAGTGAACACAATCTTTTTGGGCTGCAGTGAACACAATCTTTTTGGGCTGCAGTGAACACAATCTTTTTGGGCTGCAGTGAACACAATCTTTTTGGGGTGCAGTGAACAAAATCTTTTTGGGGTGCAGTGAACACAATCCTTTTTGGTGTGCAGTGAACACAATCTTTGTGGGGTGCAGTGAACAAAATCCTTTGTGGGGTGCAGTGAACACAATCTTTTTGGGGTGCAGTGAACAAAATCCTTTTTGGGGTGCAGTGAACAACATCCTTTTTGGGGTGCAGTGAACACAATCTTTTTGGGGTGCAGTGAACAAAATCCTTTGTGGGGTGCAGTGAACACAATCTTTTTGGGGTGCAGTGAACACAATCTTTTTGGGGTGGAGTGAACAACATCCTTTTTGGGGTGCAGTGAACAAAATCCTTTTTGGGGTGCAGTGAACAAAATCATTTTTGGGGTGCAGTGAACACAATCTTTTTGGGGTGCAGTGAACACAATCTTTGTGGGGTGCAGTGAACACAATCTTTTTGGGGTGGAGTGAACAACATCCTTTTTGGGGTGCAGTGAACAACATCCTTTTTGGGGTGCAGTGAACACAATCTTTTTGGGGTGCAGTGAACACAATCTTTGTGGGGTACAGTGAACAGAATCTTTGTGGGGTGCAGTGAACACAATCTTTGGGGGGTACAGTGAACACAATCTTTGTGAGGTGCAGTGAACACAATCTTTGTGGGGTGCAGTGAACACAATCATTGTGGGGTGCAGTGAACTCAATCTTTGTGGGGTACAGTGAACACAATCTCATACTGAAGGTTTGAGGGTGCTGCCTGTTCCATACTCCCCCTACTCCTCATCTAGCCTTTTAGGGGTACAAACAATAGTAATTGGGGCCTAGTGTGGTTGTGTACGTGTGATATACATACACTTTTTTGGGATCATATTTTCTATTCCGCTATTTAATCAAAAACCTTTGGGGATCAGTTAAATTGGGGGATAGTCTGTGTTGGTACGTGTGAGAGAGATCCACCTTTCCAAGTTGTTGAGGTTCATCTCATACTTCTGAAGGTTTGAGGGTGCTGCCTGTTCCATACTCCCCCTACTCCTAGCCTTTTAGGGGTACAAACAATAGTAATTGGGGCCTAGTGTGGTTGTGTACGTGTGATATACATACACTTTTTTGGGATCATATTTTCTATTCCGCTATTTAATCAAAAACCTCTGGGGATCAGTTAAATTGGGGGATAGTCTGTGTTGGTACGTGTGAGAGAGATCCACCTTTCCAAGTTGTTGGGGTTCATCTCATACTTCTGAAGGTTTGAGGGTGCTGCCTGTTCCATACTCCCCCTACTCCTAGCCTTTTAGGGGTACAAACAATAGTAATTGGGGCCTAGTGTGGTTGTGTACGTGTGATATACATACACTTTTTTGGGATCATATTTTCTATTCCGCTATTTAATCAAAAACCTTTGGGGATCAGTTAAATTGGGGGATAGTCTGTGTTGGTACGTGTGAGAGAGATCCACCTTTCCAAGTTGTTGGGGTTCATCTCATACTTCTGAAGGTTTGAGGGTGCTGCCTGTTCCATACTCCCCCTACTCCTAGCCTTTTAGGGGTACAAACAATAGTAATTGGGGCCTAGTGTGGTTGTGTACGTGTGATATACATACACTTTTTTGGGATCATATTTTCTATTCCGCTATTTAATCAAAAACCTTTGGGGATCAGTTAAATTGGGGGATAGTCTGTGTTGGTACGTGTGAGAGAGATCCACCTTTCCAAGTTGTTGGGGTTCATCTCATACTTCTGAAGGTTTGAGGGTGCTGCCTGTTCCATACCCCCCCTACTCCTCATCTAGCCTTTTAGGGGTACAAACAATAGTAATTGGGGCCTAGTGTGGTTGTGTACGTGCGAGATACATACACTTTTTTTGATCATATTTCCTACTCCGCTATTCAATAAAAACCTTTGAGGATCAATTGAATTGCGGGATAGTCTGTGTCGGTACGTGTGAGAGAGATCCACCTTTCCAAGTTGTTGGGGTTCATCTCATACTTCTGAAGGTTTGAGGGTGCTGCCTGTTCCATACTCCCCCTACTCCTCATCTAGCCTTTTAGGGGTACAAACAATAGTAATTGGGGCCCAGTGTGGTTGTGTACGTGTGATATACATACACTTTTTTGGGATCATATTTTCTATTCCGCTATTTAATCAAAAACCTTTGGGGATCAGTTAAATTGGGGGATAGTCTGTGTCGGTACGTGTGAGAGAGATCCACCTTTCCAAGTTGTTGGGGTTCATCTCATACTTCTGAAGGTTTGAGGGTGCTGCCTGTTCCATACCCCCCCTACTCCTCATCTAGCCTTTTAGGGGTACAAACAATAGTAATTGGGGCCTAGTGTGGTTGTGTACGTGCGAGATACATACACTTTTTTTGATCATATTTCCTATTCCGCTATTCAATAAAAACCTTTGAGGATCAATTGAATTGCGGGATAGTCTGTGTCGGTACGTGTGAGAGAGATCCACCTTTCCAAGTTGTTGGGGTTCATCTCATACTTCTGAAGGTTTGAGGGTGCTGCCTGTTCCATACTCCCCCTACTCCTCATCTAGCCTTTTAGGGGTACAAACAATAGTAATTGGGGCCTAGTGTGGTTGTGTACGTGTGATATACATACACTTTTTTTGGATCATATTTTCTATTCCGCTATTTAATCAAAAACCTTTGGGGATCAGTTAAATTGGGGGATAGTCTGTGTTGGTACGTGTGAGAGAGATCCACCTTTCCAAGTTGTTGGGGTTCATCTCATACTTCTGAAGGTTTGAGGGTGCTGCCTGTTCCATACTCCCCCTACTCCTCATCTAGCCTTTTAGGGGTACAAACAATAGTAATTGGGGCCCAGTGTGGTTGTGTACGTGTGATATACATACACTTTTTTGGGATCATATTTTCTATTCCGCTATTTAATCAAAAACCTTTGGGGATCAGTTAAATTGGGGGATAGTCTGTGTCGGTACGTGTGAGAGAGATCCACCTTTCCAAGTTGTTGGGGTTCATCTCATACTTCTGAAGGTTTGAGGGTGCTGCCTGTTCCATACCCCCCCTACTCCTCATCTAGCCTTTTAGGGGTACAAACAATAGTAATTGGGGCCTAGTGTGGTTGTGTACGTGCGAGATACATACACTTTTTTTGATCATATTTCCTATTCCGCTATTCAATAAAAACCTTTGAGGATCAATTGAATTGCGGGATAGTCTGTGTCGGTACGTGTGAGAGAGATCCACCTTTCCAAGTTGTTGGGGTTCATCTCATACTTCTGAAGGTTTGAGGGTGCTGCCTGTTCCATACTCCCCCTACTCCTCATCTAGCCTTTTAGGGGTACAAACAATAGTAATCGGGGCCTAGTGTGGTTGTGTACGTGTGATATACATACACTTTTTTTGGATCATATTTTCTATTCCGCTATTTAATCAAAAACCTTTGGGGATCAGTTAAATTGGGGGATAGTCTGTGTTGGTACGTGTGAGAGAGATCCACCTTTCCAAGTTGTTGGGGTTCATCTCATACTTCTGAAGGTTTGAGGGTGCTGCCTGTTCCATACTCCCCCTACTCCTCATCTAGCCTTTTAGGGGTACAAACAATAGTAATTGGGGCCCAGTGTGGTTGTGTACGTGTGATATACATACACTTTTTTGGGATCATATTTTCTATTCCGCTATTTAATCAAAAACCTTTGGGGATCAGTTAAATTGGGGGATAGTCTGTGTCGGTACGTGTGAGAGAGATCCACCTTTCCAAGTTGTTGGGGTTCATCTCATACTTCTGAAGGTTTGAGGGTGCTGCCTGTTCCATACCCCCCCTACTCCTCATCTAGCCTTTTAGGGGTACAAACAATAGTAATTGGGGCCTAGTGTGGTTGTGTACGTGCGAGATACATACACTTTTTTTGATCATATTTCCTATTCCGCTATTCAATAAAAACCTTTGAGGATCAATTGAATTGCGGGATAGTCTGTGTCGGTACGTGTGAGAGAGATCCACCTTTCCAAGTTGTTGGGGTTCATCTCATACTTCTGAAGGTTTGAGGGTGCTGCCTGTTCCATACTCCCCCTACTCCTAGCCTTTTAGGGGTACAAACAATAGTAATTGGGGCCTAGTGTGGTTGTGTACGTGTGATATACATACACTTTTTTGGGATCATATTTTCTATTCCGCTATTTAATCAAAAACCTTTGGGGATCAGTTAAATTGGGGGATAGTCTGTGTTGGTACGTGTGAGAGAGATCCACCTTTCCAAGTTGTTGGGGTTCATCTCATACTTCTGAAGGTTTGAGGGTGCTGCCTGTTCCATACCCCCCCTACTCCTCATCTAGCCTTTTAGGGGTACAAACAATAGTAATTGGGGCCTAGTGTGGTTGTGTACGTGCGAGATACATACACTTTTTTTGATCATATTTCCTATTCCGCTATTCAATAAAAACCTTTGAGGATCAATTGAATTGCGGGATAGTCTGTGTCGGTACGTGTGAGAGAGATCCACCTTTCCAAGTTGTTGGGGTTCATCTCATACTTCTGAAGGTTTGAGGGTGCTGCCTGTTCCATACTCCCCCTACTCCTCATCTAGCCTTTTAGGGGTACAAACAATAGTAATTGGGGCCCAGTGTGGTTGTGTACGTGTGATATACATACACTTTTTTTGGATCATATTTTCTATTCCGCTATTTAATTTAACTGGGCCTCCATGCGAGACCTGTGTGCCTTGTTGCGCTGTTTTGAGTACTCCACCAACATGGCCAGTGGCAATGACGCCGTTCTCAGCTTAACTATCCCACTTCCATGCCTCCTTGAAAAAACAATTCGGGCGATGATGGAAGAGGATGTGGCACAGGATGAGGAGGAGGAGGAGGATGAAGAGGTAACATTTCCAAGGCTTTCAGGGCAGTCATTCGCAAGGGGCTCCGAGGGTGGGTTCCTGCACACGCAAACGCCAGGGACGCAATTGTCCAGCAGGGGCACAGTTCTGGAGGATGAGGAGGATGAGGAGGAGGAGGAGCTGGAGGAGGAGATGGAACCATGTTCACAGCAGGGTGGCACCCAGGCCAGCTCATGGCCATCACTGGTGCGTGGCTGGGGGGATACAGAGGACACGGACGATACACCTCCCACAGAGGACAGCCTTTCGTTGCCTCTGGGCAGCCTGGCACACATGAGCGATTACATGCTGCAGTGTCTCCACAACGACCGCCGAGTTGCCCACATTCTAACTTGTGCTGATTACTGGGTGGCCACGCTGCTGGATCCCCGTTACAAGGACAACGTACCGTCCTTAATTCACTCACTGGAGCGCGATCGCAAGATGCGCGAGTACAAGCGCACGCTGGTAGACGCCATGCTGCTGGCATTCCCATCTGACAGCGGGGCCACAGTGGAAGCACAAGGCAGAGGAGGAGGAGGAGGAGGTCGCCAACGCAACCAGGGCACCGCCAGCACCTCAGAAGGCAGGGTTAGCATGGCCGAAATGTGGAAAAGCTTTGTCAGCACGCCACAACAAACAGCAGCACCAGCAGCTCAGATGGAACGTCTTAGCAGGAGGCAGCATTTTACCAACATGGTGGAGCAGTATGTGTGCACACGCCTACATGTAGTGAATGACGGGTCTGCCCCCTTCAACTTCTGGGTCTCCAAATTGGGCACATGGCTTGAGCTTGCCCTTTACGCCTTGGAGGTGCTGGCGTGCCCTGCAGCCAGTGTATTATCTGAACGGGTATTTAGCACGGCTGGGGGCGTTATAACAGACAAGCGCAGCCGCCTGTCCAGAGACAATGTGGACAAGCTCACGTTCATTAAAATGAACCAGGCATGGATCCCACGGGACTTTTCCGTACCTTATGCAGAATAGCAATGGATACCGACCTTACCCATCCATTGTTCCATTTTTGCTCTTTCTCACTCTTTTGGGGTGTACCCTCATTTAAAATTTTTGAAAAGAAGCAGTGTTGGCTACCTCGTCCTCCTCCTCAGGGCCAGATTAATGTAGGGGCTATTGGAGCTGCAGCTCCAGGCCCCTACCTTTTATATAGGCCCCGGGTTGGCCATATTCACTGTTACCGCTCTTCTGTCACTTGTAAACACAGAAGTCTGGCTTCTATGCTCGCTTCCCCAGGCAGCACCCTCAGAACCTCCCCACACAGCGTGAAGGCCGGACAAGGAGGGACAGTTGGCGATGCATGGATGTGTTTATGGGCTTCAGAGACAGCATCCCATGTTGAATTAGGCATGCATGGCTGCACCCTTCCTCCTCTGGGTGCATGGCAAGGCACGGCCCTTAAGGCCCTTCAAAATCCTCAGCACCAAGCCCATGATGCTGTTAATCCGGCCCTGGTCCTCCTCCACCGCCGCTTCCACCTACACCGCCCATAGGTGTGCGCAGCCTATTGCATTAAGGTGTGCACCCCAAAGTTGAAATACACATGCATGTGTTTGCCAGCAGGGAGAGTAATGTATC
This sequence comes from Pelophylax lessonae, assembly GCF_965119305.1. Taxonomy (NCBI): domain Eukaryota; kingdom Metazoa; phylum Chordata; class Amphibia; order Anura; family Ranidae; genus Pelophylax; species Pelophylax lessonae. The sequence goes on along the minus strand of NC_138776.1, from coordinate 36,096,052 downwards.
GGGGCCATGTACCTGTAGGCAAGGAGAAATAGAGCAGAGCAGGTCCCAGGGAGATCTTTCCCATCTCCTCACTGGCAATGCTATGTGCCCTAGGTGATTAGGGTGTGCCCAGGCACACCCAGCACACCCTGTGCGCACGCCTATGTCACCGCTAGGCTTGTGACGGTATCAGATTTTCATGCTGCGATTAATTGATTAAGGTTTTGCCACGGTATACGGTATTATCACGGTATTCTATTATTAAATTTAAATTATTAAATTTCCACCTCACTTCAATTTCATTGCTGAATTTAGGGGCTTTGGTTCACTTATGCACATTATTATATAGTCAGTCAGTACAGACTCTGTGAACCAGGCCTAAAATAGGTCATCAAGCAGTGTCTGGCCTAACTGGTGATAACTGGTTCTGGCGCTCGGCTCCGATCCGATGGCCTGGTCATTAAGAGGGCAAATCCTTGTGGTCAAGAAGTGGTTAAACCTGAAGGAGGTGTTGTTTATAAATTACTTTACTATTGCTTTAGGCCTGGTTCACATGTATGCGGGTTGGTGGTTCACATTTGCACAGGCATAGCAGCCCATTGATTTGAATGGGCTGCTATGCCCTCATTTTCCGCAGAAAAAAGGTGCATGCAGCATTTTTTTAAAATTCAGTGGCCTTGAAATCCATCCTGCTTTTGCACCATGCGACTAACCTGCAGTTCCTGCTCTGGCAAGCTTTCTGCATTTTTTGTATACGTGGGCACGGCATTTAAAAATAAACAGTTTGCGTGTGCAGCAACGGCAGGTAAGTCGCATGGTGCAAAAGAAGGATGGATTTCATGGCCACTGCATTTTTTTAAATTCTGCATGCACCTTTTTTCAGCTGAAAACGCAGGCATAGCAGCTCAAGCCCATTCACATCAATGGGCTGCTATGCCTGTGCAAATGTGGGCCCCCAACCCGCATACATGTGAACCAGGCCTAAAGCAATAGTAAAGTCATTAATTGGTTAAACCTGCAGGAGGACCGGTGTTTTTATCTATTAATGACTTTACTATTGCTTTAGGCCTGGTTCACATGTATGCGGGTTGGGGGCCCACATTTGCACAGGCATAGCAGCCCATTGATGTGAATGGGCTTGAGCTGCTATGCCTGCGTTTTCAGCTGAAAAAAGGTGCATGCAGAATTTAAAAAAATGCAGTGGCCATGAAATCCATCCTTCTTTTGCACCATGCGACTTACCTGCCGTTGCTGCACACGCAAACTGTTTATTTTTAAATGCCGTGCCCACGTATACAAAAAATGCAGAAAGCTTGCCAGAGCAGGAACTGCAGGTTAGTCGCATGGTGCAAAAGCAGGATGGATTTCAAGGCCACTGAATTTAAAAAAAATGCTGCATGCACCTTTTTTCTGCGGAAAATGAGGGCATAGCAGCCCGTTCAAATCAATGGGCTGCTATGCCTGTGCAAATGTGGGCCGCCAACCCGCATACATGTGAACCGCCAACCCGCATACATGTGAACCACCAACCCGCATACATGTGAACCAGGCCTAAAGCAATAGTAAAGTCATTAATAGATAAAAACACCGGTCCTCCTGCAGGTTTAACCACTTCTGGATCGCAAGGATTTGCCCCTTTAAAGACCAGGCCATCGGATCAGAGCGCCAGGACCAGTCATCACCAGGTAGGCCAGACACTGCTTGATGGCTATATAATAATGTAATGTGGGCTGCTAGGCGTGTGTGTGTGTATATATATATTTATTAGAGCTGCACGATTCTGGCCAAAATGAGAATCACGATTTTTTAGCTTGGAATAAAGATCACGATTCTCTCACGATTCTCTGTGTAACAAAAAAAAAAAAAATTGGGATAACTTTACTGTTACGTTTTTTTTTTTTTTTTTATTCATTAAAGTCTAATCATTGCGTTTGAAAGACTGCTGCGCAAATACAGTGTGACATAAAATATTACAACAATCGCCATTTTATTCTGTAGGGTCTCTGCTAAAAAAATATATAAAATGTTTGGGGGTTCTAAGTACTTTTCTAGCAAAAAAAAAACTGATTTTAACTTGCAAACAGCAAGTGTCAGAAAAAGATCCAGTCTTTAAGAGGTTAAACTTCCTTTCTCCCTGGCAGAGGGAAGGAAAAGATACAAATGTAATCATTTTTGTTTATAGTTAGGAGACTTAATGCTGAAAGGTGTTAGCTGAGTGAGTGAATGAGTCATCCAGCTCACTGAAATGTATCAATTCACAAGTCAGGCAGACTTGACAGAGAAACTCGGTATTTTAAAAATGCCACAATAACAATACCGTGGCTATGCAATACCGCGATATATCGAATTACCGAAAACCGGCATATGTCTAGTCACCGCCACATCCACCACCACCTCAACCTCCCTCCTACTCCATATGGGCCTCGTCCTTCAGAGATGAAGAAGAACATTGTTTTATTTTTCTGTTTTTTTTTGTTGTTTTAAGTTATTTCCCTATCCACATTTGTTTGCAGAGCACTTGCCATGCTCTTAATTACGTTTTGCTGCCATTTGCAGCACTCTAGCCCTTTCCTTTGGTGTTTTAGAGCCATTTTAGTGCCTTAAAGTTCGGGTCCCCATTGACTTCAATGGGGTTCGGTGTCCGGGAAAAGTTCGGTAAAAGTCCGGGACACGGACCCGGACTTTTTTTTAAAGTTCGGCCGAACCCGTCGAACACGGACATCTAGGTGTTCGCTCAACCCTAATTAGGAGTCATCATTTGCCTACTTGCTCTAACTCAAAGTAATAAAGGTAGGGAAATAGTATGTTACCCAGGCAGCCAGCACTTTCAGAATGAAAGGTCGTCCACTGGTTTCTCCCATGACAAATTTAATTTAATTTAACTCTATAATGGCAGTTTCCAGAACTATAGATACTCTGGAGTTCAGTACCTTAAATCCACCAGCAGATGACAGTAAGCTAGCAGTTATTTTTCACTGACATAGCACAGTAAAGCCTCATTAGAAGAGGTTATTCACATATCTTATTCCATTACATATCCCCAACATCATTTTCCTTATTACGGGAGCCATACAAATCCTTCCTTGATGCCCTATAGGCCAGATCCACAGCCAGAATTGTATAGTGCAAATATAGCCTGATATTAAAAGAGCCATTTTTACCAAAGTGCATACGTGCCATCCTGAAATGAGAAATATTCCTTTTATTTTTGGGATATGTGATGGAATGAGACATGAATACATATCCCACATAGATGAAATGATTATTAGAGCAGATATGAATGTCATATACTGGGGGGAGTCACCATTATCTTGTCCTCCGGGGAGCTCTCGCTGCCTTGAGCGCTGCAGAAGCTGCTGCTATTGGATGAGGAGCAGGAAGGCATTGGCTTTCGGCAGAACTCCAAAGTCTGGTTTGCCAAATTTCTTACATATGGAGAGAAACAAAAAAAATCAAGGGTTAATAATTTCCTGCTTTTTTGTGTTGCTTACATACAGTATATAATAACAGGGTCACTCCAAAGTGATTTGTTAGTTTCAGGTGGATCCTGGTGGGCTACATCAGTCCCTGGCTTTATCTAGGTTTGGCATACTCCAACTGTAATATCTCCTTGTCATAATTCCCGGATCTGTACATGTCTACCTGAGAGTTTTGGGTGCTCCCACTCCTGCGGTTAAATTACCCATGATATAGATTAAATAATTTAAAGCAGGGACAATGGAAACCACTCATAAAGGGTACACCAGGTCAGACCCAGGAACTTAGAGAAAGAATGGTGGGAATGGTGGGAACCCCTCCTAATGGGCACAAAAGCTATCCATGTAGGGTAAGTGGTAGATATTCCCTCCATGTTCCTTCCTCGTTGGGTGCCAAGTGTGGATCACATGGGAGACCTATCCCAGGGTGAGTTCTTCTGGGCTACACTAGGCATCTCCCTCGCTAATAGAGGTTGTTCCACCTACAACAGGTACACACTATAGACAGGTTCCTGTAAAAAGTTCTGTTACCCCAGATAACCACTTGTGTCTTCCAGAGATGTATAGTAACTAAGTAGAACTACTTCACTACTGTACTTAAGTACCGAAAGGCGGTATCTGTACTTTCCTAGAGTAGAATTTTTTTTTCCTACTTCCACTTTTACTTCACTACATTTTTTCGATGATTTCAATACTTCTACTCTGATATTTTTTTTTTGTGCTGCATAGTTACTCGTTACTATTATAAAAATTACTACTGCCAGAACAGTAGATGGCAGGTTTCATGAAGCTGAAAACATGTGTATTATCAGCACATCGAAAATAAATGCTACTGTATGTATAAATAAAAGCTGCATTTGAAATAATAAAAGACAATATGGTGTTCAAACTTTTGACTTCTTTCTTTAATAACTACATAACACAGTACTTGTACTTTTACTTTCAGTACTTGAGTAGCATTTTTTTTTTAAACTACTGGTACTTTTACTTTCAGGACTTGAGTAGCAAAATTTAAAAAAAAAACTACTTGCGATACTTAAGTACAAAAAATGTTGAATACTTTAGTACTTCTACTCAAGTCACTTTTTGATTGAGCACTTGTACTTTTACTCAAGTATGGGTTTCGAGTACTTTATACAACTCTGGTGTCTTCTCACTACTCCACTCCACACCAATGTCTTCGTACCCCGGTGTGTTAAGACACACTTGATAAACTGTGTCTCAGTTACTTGCATTACATTTATTTCAGTAACTTTAGACCAGGCAAGGACATTTCAATACTTTAATAGAACTAGTAACTAGAACACGTTACTAGAAGAAAAGTGCAAAATGACCATTTCAAAGTTCAATATACAAGAACAGGATTTTTCCAACATCTCTACTCCTAACTACAGGCTGGTGCTGCACCTGAAAAGGTGAAGTCCAAAAAAGTCCTTCAGAGGCATTCTCATGCAGATGTAAGTCCTTCAGAGGCATACTCCAGTGCTGGTGTCTTCCGGGCGAACCCCAGGTTCCGATGCCTTTACATCCTGATGGTGATAGATGACCTCCTTCTGCTCCTCGCAAGTATCATTCTTTGTCTCTCTCCCTTACAGGTACCCTTTCTCTCTCTAGGGCTTTCCAAGGAGCAAAATCCCTGAACCCTCTCCAACTACCTCTCCGGGGGTTTTCTCTTCTAACTTCTTAGAGGTTAAACTCTTATACCTGACCACTGTCTCATATTTATATATCACAGGATTAGTGGGCCAGGCCCAGAGAAGAACCCACCAAAGACCACAGAACCGGGAAAAGGAATTAACTCGTACCCTCACGGCTGTGACAGCAACTATCTGGCTATTTCAATCCGCTTAAATTTAGATCCTGGAATTCAGTGCAGGGATGGTCAAAGCTACCTATAATGTGAACAACAGGTACACAGACCCGGGAACTTTAACACAGGGATGGTGGGGAACCCTCATAATGGGCACAGCAGGTGTACAGACCTGGAAACTCAGGACAGGGATGGTGTGAACCCCTCATAATGAGCACAGAAGGTCAACAGACCCAGGAACAAAGCAAATAGATCTCACTGATAGCATCCCTGGCAGGTAGAAGAGGGTAGAGGGGGTTCAATTCCACCAACATCAGTTTTGAGTGGACTTTTAAGCCAATCACAAACCATGCACATCACTGCCTACCAAAGAGGAGATTACAATTTAATGTTCCTTTCTTCAGTCATAAATCATATACTGTATATATAAAAGGCCACTTTGGAATCTTACCGGTATTTATGGGGGATCTGAAAGGAGACCGTAAGACTTAAAATGGTAAACACAAGGAGGATCGGTAATCTTCCTGCAGATAGTGTTCCTGGTAGGAATTGAGATCACAACCCCAGTGCTGCACAGCAATAGTGCTAACCTCCTAGAATATTAAAATCCTCTATAAGAGCAGTATGTGGAAAGCAGGATACATTTGTGATAATTTTTGGCAGTGTTGTAATCAGGGCCTCTGACAGGAGGTAGAGCCGGCCCACCTGTACCAAGCCTGGCCCCCATTAGTTCAGCAGGGGGCCTTGAGGCATAGAAGGGCATCTTTAAATACCTTTGGGTGGGGGGTGGGAGTGGCCTTTGTCAGACAGACTGTATTGGGCCCTAAGATGTCTAATGGTTGCCCTGTCTGTAATAATGAGGAAGGGATTGTAAAGATCATATATGATGGCTGACATCTTCAGCTTGCAATTAAATGTCACTTTTAAGCAGGGTGCTATGGTTCTGGTAAGGTTACTTCCACAAAAGTAAGGGTACTCTTTAGTAGTGATGGGCCGAACAGCCCCCTGTTCGTTTCGCACCAGAACATCTCGTACAGGGAAAAAGTTCTAGCGAACATGCAAACTCTATTATAGTCTATGGGACACGAACATGAAAAGCCCTTCGGGTCTGGTATGGATTTTAAGGGGAACCCCACTGTGACGGGAGTCACTTTGGTTGGGGGGCCTGTGGAACCCAGCTTACCTTAGAGAGGTTGGGAAATCCCTGTCTCAGCTCCCTAGGCCCCTCTTATGTGTAAGTCACCCTGTGTCTATTAGGGACATAGGGTGACCAAGGAAATGATAGACAGGTACTTAGTGGACACTGAGAATATGGTTTGAATTACTTCAAATGGGACAGTAATATTTGTCAACCATATATCTCAGGAGATGTGTGAAGACTATTCCTGGCCTGTTTGATTCTGAACATGTTAATTTAAAGAGCTAATCACATTGGCCTCTGTTCTATGTTCTTCAATGTCAGAGACGGACAGTCTGTCACTGGTGGTCTCTCCCTATTGTCTGTGTATTGAGGTGTGATGTGTATTAAGCCTGTCTGCCCCATTGTTAATGAACTCACATGTTGTTTCTGTCAAGATGGTTAGATAATTAGTTCAGGTTAATGCTATTTCTGTACACAATTTCATCTGCATATGATAATGTAAACAGGCATGTAACCTGATGGGGTAATTTGATCAGGAGGGGGAGGTCCTCATGTGTGTATAAATTGTGTGAGATTGTTCAATAAAGTTGATTAGTTGTTTTCAGATTCACACAAGCTAAGTCGTCAGCTAGTTTTGTATGTAGGGTGGCTGGAATATCTGATATCTATGTTCAAGACTGTAGGAAGCTGTATACTGACGGAACCCACAAACACAGTGTGGATTGTGGTTCCGTTACACCCACGCCAAAATTGAAAAAAAAAAAAAACAGAAAATGGCGTGGGGTCCCCCCCAAGATCCATACCAGACCCCCAGTATTGGGGGGGAGGGGCGAGCAAGCGCCCCTGTCAGGGTTACCTGATCCGAGGCCAAGGTGCTGAGAGGGCTCCCCTTGCGGCTCAGTGCGGCACACCCCTGGAGATGGTACAAAGGGTGTGGCGCCCCAAGTGGGACGGGTTACCAGCTGCAGGCAGGTAGGTAGAACCAGGAGCAATCCGAGAGCAAACTGGAACAGGCTGGAATCGCAGCAGAGTCTTCAAGGCTCTGAAGCAGCCGGGCTACCTTGTGCCAAGGAATATTCTCTAGTAGTGGAAACCGTGGTACAAGCCGAGATCATGCACAAGAGAAAACCAGAATAGCCTCTTGAAGCAAGCCAGGGTCATACACGGTAGGTAACGGAAGCACGGTCAGTGGGAGAAGCCAAGGGTCAAACCAGGAGGAGGAGATCAAACGGAATCAGGAACAAGCCAAGTCACAACAGGAAATCCAAACAGGAAACAGGAAGCACAGGAAGCTGAGAGATAATCCAGCAATGAGTCTGATCCTATGGCCACCTTTTATAGGCCATTTCCCTGACAGGCCAGCAGAGGGCTGTTCAGTTGAGTCAGAAGCATCCATTTCTATTACTGGCAATGTTGCCAGTTCTCCTATGGCCATTTCCCTGACAGGCCAGCAGAGGGCTGTGTCAGTTGAGTCAGGAGCGTCCATTTCTATTACTGGCAAAGTTGCCAGTTTTCCTATGGCCATTTCCCTGACAGCCCCCCCTCCTGAACCATATCAGGCCACTTGCCCTTTAACATGGGGAGGGTGCTTTGGGGCGCCCCCCCAAAACACCTTGTCCCCATGTTGATGGGGACAAGAGCCTCTTCCGGACAACTCTGGGCTGTGGTTGTCGGGGTCTGTGGGTGGGGGTTTTATCGGAATCTGGAAGCCCCCTTTAACAAGGGAGCCCCCAGATCCTGGCCCCCCCTATGTGAATGGATAGCGGGTACATCGTACCCCTATCCATTCACCAAAATAGTGTACAAAAAAAATAAACACAAAAGACAGTTTTTGACTTTATTTATTGTATAATAAAAACAAAAAATAGTGTCCGCCAATGTAAAATCCATCATCAATCACGTTGCCCGCCGCACCCAATAAATAGAAAAAAAAAAAAGATCCTCCCGCCTCTTCACACGCCTCCTGCGTAATGAGCCGTTTGAGCGGTGACAGCTCTTGTATAGGAAAGGAACGGAGACACCCAGTTATATCACACGTTGGCACTGCCCCTTCTGACGCTGCGTCAGTAGTTTATTCACTGCACCAAACAGGTCGTTACGCGGGAGGCGTGTGAAGAGGCGGGAGCGTTTTTTTTTCTTCTATTTTTCGGGTGCGACGGGTGAATTTCCCACCGAGAGCCCCATTTGTTTGTGTGTTCAGCGACTCAAACATAAAGCCTATCCCTACTCCTTAGCTAGGGGAACCAGGGTTTGGAATCAAGGAATAGAAAGTCTAATGAGAGCACCAGACCAAGGCACTAAGAGTCCAAACATCTTAATACTGGTGTGGATTCATAACAAGAGGACATAAAACAGCCAACACGTTTTGAGGGTTAAAACTCTCCCCTTCTTCTAGGCTCAAATATTGTATGTAGTTAAAAGGACTCAAAAAATGGTACAGTCACTAAAATGAATTATTTGAAGACTGAATTTGTCTAGGGTCGGTGTAGAAGCTGCATGCATATTCATTTTGGTGACAATGCTGGTTTTTTTGAGTCCTCCCAACCACACAAAGTCTTTGGGCCCCCGAAAGAAGGGGGAGATGTCTAAATCCCCAAAACTCGTAAATATTTATAATAATACCTTATAATAATACCTATAAGTAATACCTTTTCTCCTCTGAGACGCTTTCTATCGCAATGCTGCTACTTCTACACCCACGTGAGAGAGCGTCACGAGAGCGCTGAGGACTCCTCAGAGACAAAGAGAAGGTCTAAAAGAAAGAAATTATAATGAGGCAAAAGATTGAATAGAGGAGATTTATTGGGATCACTCTAAATAAAATTATTCATCATACAGCACACCAACCAGCAGGACCAAATTCAAGGCAGCTTATTGATGAACATCTGCTCATGCTGATACTTATTAGGAATTTGAATGATGCAGAAAGGCAGACTTGGAAGCCCTGAAGAAGCGAGGTACACTCTAAGACCCCTGAAGTGCATCAGCACATTTATTTAGAAGATTTCATATAAGAATATGTAAATCCAGAATTTCATATTCCTGATTAGGGATGGGCCGGATGTTCGAGTTGAACGTAAGTTCAACTTGAACATCGGGTGTTTGTGTGTTCGCTGAACACACAAACTACCGGGGCGCTCGGGGGAAAGTTCGCCCGCCGATGAGTGCCCCATAATGCACTACGCGATTGCAGTGCATTGGGTGCTTGTGATTGGCCAAAGCATGCACCTGACCTGTATGCTTTGGCCAATCACAGCATAACGTCCTGTCAGAGCCATGATTGGCCAAAGGCAGGGTGCCTTTAGCCAATCAATGCTCAGGGGCTATGTCCACGCCCCACACTATATAATGCTGCTGACACGGCAGCCATGTATAGTGTGTGACAATAGAGATTAGGCAGGTGCTTAGGGGATAGTGTGTTGAGTTAGTTTAGTGCAGTCAGTGTAGTGTACATGTTATACCCTACTTTTAAAATGTATATATATCTTGTAGTCCTCCTGGGTCTCCTCTCAGTGCTCCCCAAGCTTTGTGTCCCTGTCACTTATAGTTTGTGAGCAGTACCATGCCAAGCTGACCAGATTTCCCATAGAGTCAGGGAGCAGTGCCATGCCAAGCTGACCAATATTTCCCATAGACACCAATGTTAAAGACGGGGAGCAGTGCCATGCCAAGCTGACCAATATTTCCAATAGATGCCAATGAGCACTGAAAGCTGAATACTGGTCTAGGCAGGAAGGGGTTGAAAGTGCCCTGTATTTAAGTGGTTAAGGGGAACCCTATGACAGAATTAAAAAAAAAAAGCATGGGTCCCCCCCCCCCCCAAAAAAAAATCTATATCAGGCCCTTCGGGTCTGGTACAGATTTTAAGGGGAACTTCATGCAGAATTTTTTAAAAAATAACGGCAAAATCCATACCAGATCCTTATCCGAGCAAGTAGCCTGACAGGCTGTGAGGAGGGGGCGAGCGAGCACCCCTCCCTCCTGAAACATACCAGGCCGCTTGGCCTCAACACTGGGAGGGTGCTTTGGGGTGCCCCCCAAAGCACCTTGTCCCCTTGTTGATGGGGACAAGGGCCTTTTCCCGACAACCCTGGGCTGTGGATGTGGGGGGTCTGTGAGTGGGGGGCTTATCGGAATCCGGAAGCCCCCTTTAACAAGGGGGCCCCAAGATCACACCCCCCCCCCCCCTATGTGAATGGGTATCAGGTACATCGTACCCTTACCCATTCACCAAAAAAGTGTACAAAAAAATAAACACAAAAGAAGTGTTTTATTCAAAAATAAAAATAAAAAAAAATAGTGTCCCTCGATGTAAATCCATCATCAGTCATGATGCTTGCCTCACCCGAAAAATAGCAAAAAATTCAAAGAGGTTTCTCGCCTCTTCTGAGGCGTACCCGCCGAATGACGCTCTTGAGCTTTGACAGCTGTTTTATAGGCAAGGGGCCACCTGGGTAAATCACCCAAGGGCACCACCCCCTTCTGACGTCACATAACGTTAAGACACAGAGAGTAAATGTTTTTACAGATGGAAGAAATCCAGCAGCTAAACAGCCACTGGATTGCTTTCATGGACCCCTGGTTTCTGATGGGAAGCTCTGAAAAAACAAGAAGCTGTTGATTTCTATCATCCAATCACGTGCAAGCACAAATGCAGTTTTTATTCCTTGCATGTCATTGGGTAATCTTTGCAAAGCGAAGCTTCACCTCATTTACTAAGCTCTGTAGCAAATGCACTTGCAGTGCACAGTATATTTGCCTTTAGTAAATCAACACCATTGTCTAACACAACCCTGATGTGTAACAAATTCATTAAGTGGATAAAAAATGGAACACAAAGGGAAACAATTCTCATAGATGTCACACTAAATGATGCCCATCCTCCCCTCACTTACTTTAAAGTTTTCCAAAAAACCACTAGAGGGGTTTTCCATCTTGTCTCCAGAACTCTCATCCATTGTCCCCAGGACTGTCTGACTGTGCAGAAATAGTTCTTCATACAGAGTGTCCATAAGGCAGCTGCGTGTTCGCTCCTAAAGAGTCAAGACATTTTCTAAGTGTTCGCGCATTTGTTGGTAGTTTGAGGCCAGTTTCCACCATCACTTGCTCCCAACCATTGTCCAAACTTCCATATATTCTAGGCTACCTTGGCTTATTCACTACTTCTTACAATGAAGGTTTCAAATAGATATGACTCTACAGTTAACAGGAGATAAATACTTAGAGGCTTATTTATAAAGCACTGGATGAAACTTTCACCAAACATTTACTGGCGGTGAATCAATCAATAATACTTACAACACGTATACCTGGAAGACTGACCTGCCATCAATGTTTGGTGAATGTCAGATATACTCCTTTAGACGTATGTCCTTTCGAGTGTATGTCAGGCCAAAAATGTGTTTTCTAGTTTTGGATATAGTGAGGAAAGATTAGAACTCCTGTTGTGTTTATATTGTTTTTCCAGGTTCCTTTAGAGAGATTTACCCTCACTTCCTGTCCTGCTGACAATGATTTTTACCAAACAGGAAGTGAGTTCTAGGCTTCCTCTACTCTACTAAAGAAAACCATCTTTATATATGCCTATGTTGCTGTTAGAGAGCTCCCCTACTTCCTGCCTAGTAAATCTTTCTCAGCAGAAGAGGAAAATCTTTAGAATGGAGCTCCAGGTGGCAAGAAAAACCTAAAATGGGTTCTAATCTCTCTCTATTCTATGCAAAAAAACGAAGATAACATTTTTTGGCTGGGCAAAGAACAGCAATATGCAACTATAATGGTTAAGACACCGGCATGGTTGTAATCTTCTTGACCTCATCTGCAAAAGACCAATCACACACTACTGTCAGTGTGGTGAAGTCCTAAGGCATGTCCTGAACAATAAAGTTTTATTGTAAGGTGACACTGGGATACAAAGCAAACCTAAGAGCGACAACCTTTTCTGCTTCTATCTACATGACCTTAGCCTGGTGGAACCATCACTATGCTCTGGGCTCTCACTCTTAGAGGCTCTGACTCAAAATGGTTCAATATATACTTTATAGAATCAGTCTAAGCTGATATTTCAGTGTTTGGCTGCTTAGGGGCTTATTTCGATTGACATTGTATTGCTGTGTTGACATGCACTTGGAATGGACATCAAATGCAGGTCAGCTAAATAATCCTATTGACTTTAACTGAGAAAAACCAAGGCAGGTCAAAGGCTGCAGTTGACCTGCATTGTGTTGCGCTGCTTTTCCTTGGGCGCAGCATGTTTTATTGAGGTACATTTGAACTGCTGGCAAAGAAGGCCAAAAACAGCCTTTTCTTGAAACACTGTTTTCCATTTGAAAACAGCTCAATGCATTTAAATAGAAAATGCAGCATTTGAATAGAATGCCTGTTGACATGGGTGGATGGTGTTTTAGCCAGCGCTCAAACATTTAATGTATCCCTTAAACCCCTAAACCTTGACATTAGCTTAATCTTGTGCCTGATCCCTAAAGCCCCGTACACACGCGTAGAAAATTGGCGGGGAATTTTCGTCCAACGTCCGATCTGCCGATTTTCGGCTTGTTAGTATGATGCTTCCGACAACCAACTCCGACTTTTCGGCCACAAAAAATCTGGTGTGCAGACTATAAAATTTTTGTTGGCCGTCAACACAACGGCCGATTTTCCATCAGTCAGTACAGATTTTGTCAGACAAAAATCTTATGAGCAAGCCTGGGCATGCTCAGAGAAGAAAAAACACAAAGAAAGCAAATATTAAAGAGAAGATGACCAGCGCTACGGATTTGTAATATATGAAGAGAGTGTGGATAAAAAAAGTATTTATGGATAAAAAAAGGTGTAAGCTGCCACCAATCAACCCTTAAGTGCAAGGGTGAGAGTGAAAAATTGAAGATGTGACGATTGGTATCAGCGCTACCTTAAGGTGATTTAAATGATAAAATGCCACGAACTGGCGTGAGTTAAAATAATAATATAGGAAAATAAATACAAACAAATGTCAAAGTGTCACCAATTATTGTGAGTAAAAACTCCTTAGAAAATAAGTGCATAAACAATATGTTTATTCAAATTATAAAGGATGTTCAAATCAACAGCCACAACAAATATAGTGGTATGTGAAAAAACAAGATACATAAATATTGTGACAAGCGTGAAATAAAGATTCCTCCCACAACCACAAGTGTATTACCAGGTCACAATTGCCTGATATGTGTGCCACACATAATGTGATTGAATGGTGAAGAAATGCTGCTAAGTGAAATCCAAACTACCTTCAATTTGGACTCGTGTTATTATACAGGAAAATGGTATGACCTAGAAGAACACTCTACTGAATCCCTGGCTAAGCCCTCATGGTCATTCTGATGGGTTATTTACCCTTCATGTCTAGATCTAGATACCACTCAGAAGACATCAGATGCCCCGACGTACATGATCCTCACCTGAAGCTTGGAGAACCTCTCTGCCTTGTAGCAGCTGACCTCAGCATTGATCAATTTGGTGAGAAGGAATTCTCGAAACTGCTGGTTCTAGGAGGAAAGACTTGTTATTGGGTAAATTGGATAAATATGATGTATATAACATGGGCAAACCTAACCTACAATATATAAGCTTGTTAGGCTCCCCATTCCAAACCCGTGGGCATTAATATGGAGCCCAGGGGAAAATAATCTCTCAAATATTTGATGTCAATAGAAGAGTGGGCCCCAGAAAAATGCCCTCCAACTCACTGATGTCAGTAGTGGCCATCAGTGAAGAATAATTTGTCAAATCACTGATGTTAGTGGGATAGTGACCACCAGTGAAGAACTCCTCAAATCAGTGGTGTCATTGAGATAGTGACCCAAGAAAAAAACACTACTTCAAATTATAAGTCTAAGTGGAGTAGTGGTCACCAATGAAGAATAATTCCCCAAATCATTGGTCTCAGCGGGATAGCGACCAATAGAAAAAAGTCCCCTTCAAGTCATCGTTGTCAGTAGGGTTTGGTTACCAGTAAAGAACAACACACAAAATCATTAGTGTCATTGGGATAGTGACCCCCAGGAAAAAAACATACATTGAAATTACTGGTGTCAGTTTGATAGTGGTCCAAAGGGGAGAATGGCCCCTTAAATCATTGGTGTTGGTGGAATGGTGTGCCCCAGGGAAAATACTCCCAAACATCACTGGTGTTAGTGCTGGTACTTATCATAAGACAGGAGCCAGCTTGGGAGTCTGCGAAAATGTTAAAATCCCCTAATACACATATTTTTTTATTTTTTTTAGTAATGAGCATCTAATGGTTTGGTTAAAACCATTCCTAATGCTCAGAAGGTCCAGCAGTGAGCTGCTAGTATCTGACCATAGTTGCTGATGGCTTTGCTCCCCTGTATGAGCCTGTCTAGGTGGAAGCACAGTCCATATGGTGCCTAACATTCCCAAGCATGAGGCACATAGTTATATAAAGGGTAAGATTGAATGAAGACAATAGTCCATCCAGTTCAACCTGTGTTGGTGTGTGTGTAGAAAATAATTTCCTATATCCCCGTATATATTGTTTTCACTAGGATGCACGTGCTAAACTCTGCACGTGCCGACACCACCGATTGCAGAAGAGAGTTCCACTTTCTTACTGCCCTGACAGTGAAAAAACCCCTACGCAGCTTAAGGTTAAGCCGCTTCTTTTCCAGTCTCATCATGTGGCCACGTGTCCTCTTACACTCCCTGGGACTGAAAAGTTTCACACTTATGCTGGGATCACCATTGAGATATTTGTATATTGCTATCATATCTCCTCTCAAGCGTCTCTTCTCCAGGGAGAATACATTTAGCACTCGTAGTTGTTCCTCATAATTGAGGTCCTCCAGTCCCCATATTAATTTAGTTGCCCTTCTCTGGACTCTCTCCAGCTCCAGCACATCCTTTCTGAGGATTGGTGACCAGAACTGGACAGAATACTCCAGATGTGGCTGAACCAGAGTTTTTAAAAGTGGCAGGATTATACTGTAGTGTTATCTCTGGAGTAAATTCCCTTTTTAATGCATGCTAATACTCTGCTAGCTTTGCTTGTTACAGCATGCTTTTGCTCAGTCTGTCTTCTACTAGGACCCCTAGATCCTCTTCCATACTGAAATCCCCTAGGGGTTCTCCCCCTAGTGAGTAATTTGTGTTTATTTTTTTACCCTCTGAGTGCACTACTTTACATTTTGCAATGTTAAACTTCATTTGCCATCTAGTAGCCCACTCCATTAATTTATTCAGGTCTATATCTTGCTGTGATACTATTGCCCTACATATTTTTGTGTCGTGAGCAAACACTGATATCAAGCAATTTATCCCATCCTCTATATAATTTATAAACAAATTAAACAGAATTGGTCCCAGGACAGAGCCTTGGGGCACCCCACTAGCCACTGTAGACCATCCTGAGTACACAATATTTATCACTTTTGGCTTGCTCCTGCAGCCAGACTTCTGTCCAAAAACAAACCCTATGGTACCCACTGACCTCAGTTTGTAGATTAAGCATTTGTGGGGGACTGTATCAAATGCTTTTGCAAAATCCAGAT
Organism: Pelophylax lessonae; assembly: GCF_965119305.1. Taxonomy (NCBI): domain Eukaryota; kingdom Metazoa; phylum Chordata; class Amphibia; order Anura; family Ranidae; genus Pelophylax; species Pelophylax lessonae. The sequence goes on along the minus strand of NC_138776.1, from coordinate 36,080,104 downwards.
ACACCACATTCACTGACCTACCTCTGTCCAGATGGCAGCTCACTCCCTCGTGAAATGTTAATAGCTTGGTTTGCCAAGAGGGTCCTTTCGTAAACCCATGCTGACTTCTGCTAATGATACTGTTTTCATCTGTAAATACTTGGATATGGTCCCTTATCATCCTCTTAAATAGTTTACAAACTACCGATGTTAGACTGACAGGCCTATAGTTTCCAGGAATATATCTCTGCTCTTTTTTGAATATTGGTACCACATGGGCTTTTCGCCAATCAGCTGGTACCAATCCTGTCAGTATGCTGTTCATAAAGATTAGGAACAGCGGTCTGGCTTTAACCTGACTGAGTTCTTTAAGGGCTCTTGGGTGTAAGCCATCTTGTCCTAGTGATTTATCTACAGTATGTCACAAAAGTCAGTACACCCCTCACATTTTTGTACATATTTTATTATATTATTATTATATAGGATTTATATAGCGCCGACAGTTTACGCAGCGCTTTACAACTTGAGGGTAGACAGTACAAATACAATACACTTTAATACATTAGGAATCAGAGGGCCCTGCTTGTTAGAGCTTACAGTCTATTATATCTTTTTATGTGACAACACTGAAGAAACAACACTTTGCTACAATGTAAAATATTAAGTGTACAGCTTGTAAAACAGTGTAAATTTGCTGTTCCCTCAAAATAACTCAACACACAGCTATTAATGTCTTAACCGCTGGCAACAAAAGTGAGTACACCCCCTAAGTGAATATGTCCAAATTTAGCCCAATTAGCTATTTTCCCTCCCTGGTGTCATGTGACTCATTAGTGTTACAAGGTCTTAGGTGTGAATGGGGAGCAGGTGTGTTATATTTGGTGTTATTGCTCTCACTCTCTCATACTGGTCACTTGAAGTTCAACATGGCACCTCATGGCAAAGAACTCTCTGAGGATCTAAAAAAAAAAAAAGAATTGTTGCTCTACATAAAGATGGCCTAGGCTATAAGAATATTGCCAAGACCCTGAAACTGAGCTGCAGCATGGTGGCCAAGACCATACAGCGGTTTAACTGGACAGGTTCCACTCAGAACAGGCCTCACCATGGTCGACCATAGAAGTTTAGCGCACGTGCTCAGCATCATAAACAGAGGTTGTCTTTGGGAAATAGACGTATGCTGCCAGCATTGTTGCAGAGGTTGAAGGAGCGGGGGGTCAGCCTGTCAGTGCTCAGACCATACACCGCACACTGCATCATATTGGTCTGCATGGCTGTGATCCCAGAAGGAAGCCTCTTCTAAAGATGATGCACAAGAAAGCCCACCAATAGTTTGCTGAAGACAAGCAGACTAAGGACATGGATTACTGGAACCATGTCCTGTGGTCTGATGTGACCAAGATAACCTTATTTGGTTCAGATGGTGTCAAGTGTGTATAGTGGCAACCAGGTGAGGAGTACAAAGACAAATGTGTCTTGCCTACAGTCAAGCATGGTGGTGGGAGTGTCATGATCTGTGGCTGCGTTAATTGCTGCCGGCACTGGGGTGCTACAGTTCATTGAGGGAAATTATGAATGCCAACATGTATTGTGACATACTGACGCAGAGCATGATCCCCTCCCTTCAGAGACTGGGCCACAGAGCAGTATTCCAACATGATAACGACCCCAAACAGACCTCCAAGATGATTATTGCCGTGCTAAAGAAGCTGAGGGTAAAGGTGATGGACTGGCCAAGCATGTCTCTAGACCTAAACCCTATTGAGCATCTGTGGGGCATCCTCAAATGGAAGGTGCAGGAGTGCAAGGTCTCTAACATCGACCAGCTCCATGATGTTGATATGGAGGAGTGGAAGAGGACTCCAGTGGACACCTGTGAAGCTCTGGTGAACTCCATGCCCAAGATGGTTAAGGCACTGCTGGGAAATGATGGTGGCCACACAAAATATTAACACTTTGGGCCCAATTTGGACATTTTCACTTAGGGGTGTACTCACTTTTGTTGCCAGTGGTTTAGACATTATTGACTGTGTGTTGAGTTATTTTGAGGGGACAGCAAACTTACACTGTTATACAAGCTGTACACTCACTTTTTTACATTGTAGCAAAGGGTCATTTCTTCGGTGTTGTCACATGAATAGATATAATAAAATATTTACAAAAATCTAAGGGGTGTACTCATTTTTGTGAGATTCTGTATGTTGAGCTTCTCATGGAGTAGAAAATGATGCTCAGAAGAGGAGGATCATTAGGAAGAAGGAGAGCTCTTGGCATTCCTGCTCTCCTAGCACTCACTATCAGTGAGCAAAGCACGCACCTTTAGTACTGCTACTGAGCTGCGTGAGTGATGGGGAAGATTCAAGAGTATCTTGCGAACACAATCTCCCCTCTGATACAGTTCTGGGTATAGACCCTTTAAGGGTTCTAAGCGGTGTAGCTCTCCAATGTACTCAGGATTAACTAACTAACTGGTGTTCGAACATGGAACGTAGGGAGTTCTTGTCCATTCATGGCAAGAAGGAGGTTGTGGTGTGGCACCAGGCTGTGGCCTGGTGGTTGAGAAGTTTTGATCTAGACAGCAGTTACCACAATCCACTGCTGTTCAGAGTGCAGTGTTTAAGCCAGAAAACTAAATGAATAGCTTCCCAAGTAATATCATACTGATGGTGGTAGTTGTTGGTGAGGGGCAACAAATATAAGAGAACACATATGAAAATCCATGGAAGGTAGGACAATTGTTTTCAGGAGAAGACATTAACCCTGGGTATAAAGTATTTGGAAATTATCTAGATTTGTTCAGCAAATCACCAAGGTATACAGTATGTCTAGTGTAAATATATAGGTATCCTCCCCTGTATAAGGAAAGATTGTCATCTTGATTACCTTTTGAAACACAGTAGGATTTGGAAGAGCTGGTCCAAATCCTGGCACATCATCCCGAGCTGTAACCGAGACCTGGGAAGACAATATACTGTATATTAGGAGATTTTTGTAAATTAGAAAACACTTGTCCAGATAAAAATGTGTTATAAGAGAGGAGTCATCCAAAATGGTTAAAAGAATGTTTCCTTATCTTCTTTCTTTATTTATGTCAACCTTTTTTTTCATATGTAGCGGACCCCCAAGAACCCCCTAGGGCCTAGTGATGACCTTCAGAGGCAGAGAGGGGCTACATACCTCCTGTGGGTGTGGATTGTCAGGCATGGTGGGTAGTGATGCAGGTAAAATAAATGCTGGGCACCAGTCACTTTTATGCTGAAGTAAAAGAATAGTTTATTTCTTCTCAACAGGACAAGAATAAACCGGGGGAGAGAGGGGTAGGGTCCAGGACACCCTTTAAGAACAGTCTATTAGGCAGACTCCCACTGCAAAAGACAGGTATTCAGACAGCAGTACAGGATAACAGACCTTGAGAATCACTAGGTATCCATGAGCTTCAGATTGATCTGGGAGACATCTTCTCTCCACTAGACACAATCCCTTTCTGTGGTCTGTACTGTCTGGACAGCTGTCCTCCATAAGAAACAAGCAGGTTACTCACACAGGTTACTGGATGTCTGTGGATGATCTTTCCCATGTGGGTCGCTGGCTCTCCTCAGCAGAATCCCAGGTATCTGACCAGGCCTCAGGCTTCAGGCCTAGTCAGCAGCAAACAGCAGCACACACCCTCCCCCAAGGGGGTCCGGGCGGGAAGAGAGCGATTATTGGACCTCCCATCCTTTAAATAAGATCTCCCAGAATGCCGTAGTGACACTGTAATTGGCTGAGAGACACATGGACATTAACAGTTTGTTTAACTGTAATTCTCACACTAGAGTCAGAGGCAACAGTGCCACCTACTGACGGAAGGGAGAAACGCAGTCAAACCAGATTAAGAGAGGAAGTCCAATTAACCACAGTAAAATTACAGCCAAGCTAGTTAAGGCCCAGCAAACTAAATTTAACAGCAACCTTGCATTAAGACAAGGGTGCTACACATATTTCAGGTATATATAGTCTATATTTCATATATACAGTATACAGGGCTCAAAATTTCAAGTCCTGAGCTACTAGCCAGGCCTTAAGGGTTACTCGCCACTACTTGCCCCACCTAACCCCTACCCTGCCCTGCCCCTAAATGCGCCCTCAGAAAATTATTTTATAAAATTACACTGTTAAATGTTTTTGCATGACTGCAGAAGTTGCACAAATAAATATTAATAACAACAGTGTGATTAGATGTGCGTTTTACCTGGATTTTAGGTGCACTTCTATTGAATTCTATTACACAGTGCATTTTCTGAAGCCGCATCAAAGATGCAGCATGCAGGACTTTAAAGCGCTTTCATGAAAACGCACTTTGTAATAGAAATTCAGTAGAAATGCACCTAAAATCCAGGTAAAACGCACATACAATTACACTGGCCAAACCACAGTTCACCAGTTATTAGGGATAAGAGAGTGAATAGGGGGGCTGGGGGGTCTGGGTTGTAATAATATATGTTAATGAAGAGCAGAGTGAAGGACTGTAGAGAAAGTGCTAAGGCTGTATTTTGGGACAGGACAGGACAGGGTCAGCTAAATGGCTGCTTGGAATGCTCAGAGCTGGGACCAGAGGCTGCAGGACATACAGTACAGATTTATGGAGAGGAGAGCTGAAAGATAGAAGTAGATGAAGGGTTAATGTGAACAGAGGAGTACAAGAATCGCTGCAGACTTACGATTGTGCAGGGAAGATAAAGACAAGTGCGAGGAGACGGACAAAGTGAAAGTAACCTGGCCGAGTAGAACAAACCAACAGGGGAGGGGAGCTTGGAAGGAGAGAAGTGATTAACGGCTGCAGGAGAGATAAGTGGCTGGAACGGAGGAGTCCAGAAATCATGCATTGTGCTGCTGCAATAACAGGAGGGAGAACGACATTCACTCCTGTCAGGCATGTGAAGGCAGAAGCTCCTAGTGCGTCCCCCCCCCTCATCAAAGATATGGACACTGCCCACCCTTGCACGTCCAGACAGTGTTCTGTTTCTTCCTCTCCTTGCTCGCATTCAATCATTTTTCACTCGCAAAATGCGAGCAGGCGAGTGAAAAATTTGAGGGCTGCAGTATATATATTACTGATTGACCGATATCGTTTTTTTACCACCGATACCGATATTTGGGTCATCGGATATTGGTATTGGCCGATATCTGCCGATATTTTCGGACATTAAAGAAAAAAATTTTTTTTTAAATGTCTACAGGTACTGTGGTGGAGGGATCTGGGGGTCTAAAAGACCCCAAACCCCTCCTCTGCACTTAAAGCATTCAAAACGCCAAGTACTCGGGTACTCGGCTGCGCCAAATCCAAAGAAATGGAGACTCGGTCAGACGGGGGCGGTGCAGATGGAGACCTGGTCAGATGGCGGCGGTGAAGGTAGGATGCCCGGGTCTCCCGGGGGGACAGGAGACCCAGGCGAGCCGCGGAAGGCTTTTTAACTGGGGGGGGGTAGTCCTGCTCCTTGGAATTACAACCGAGCGGCTTCTCAGCCGCATCGGTTGTCATTACAAGACAGCCGACCGTCGGCTTTGGACACCGGTACCGGGGTGATGCCTCTAGCTGCAGGCATCACCCTGGTACATGCAGTTTCCCGAAATATCGGCAATATCGGTAAATCAAAAGGCCGATTCCGATATATCGGGGAAAGTGCATATCGGCCCTCGATATATTGGATTTGCCGATAATCGGTCGATCCCTTATATATATATATATATTTACCTTAATTTACCTTGGATTATTTTTCTATTTTCATATATGACCAGTAGGGGGTACATTCAGCTACATTTCATATGTATTCCTATACTGTACTGTTCATAGAGCTCAATGGCTGAAGCTGAGGGTTACCCACATAAATTAATGAGCCAGAGCAGAAACCCCTACCCCCTATGTCCCCCGAAGTTTCATTCAGAGACTAGCAGACCTATTTATAGTGGGGAGCAGATATTATTATACACTCTCCGCTACATGGGACACTGTTGATCCACACCCCAGCCTGCATTTCATCTCCTTCTTTTCAACTATATGCTAACCAATCTGGTTAATGTGCCCCATTTTCTATCACCTATAGCAGGGGTCTCCAAACTTTCTGAACATAGGGCCAGTTTACTGTCCTTCAGACTTTGAGGGGGTTGGTCAGTGGCCAGTGGGAGTTGAAAATGCTCTGGTATCAATTTGAGTAAAGAATGCCCCATCATTGTTATTGTTGGGAGGAATAGTTGCCCATTGTTGGCATTAGGGGAAGAAATAGTGCCCCATCATTGGTGTCTTTGGGAGGAATAGTGTCCCATTGTTCATATCAGGGGAAGCAATTGTGCTCCATAATTGGTGTCAGTGGGAAGAATAGGCCTCTGCAGTTGGTGTCAATGGGAGAAATACTGCCCCCTCATTGGTGTCAGTGAGGGGAATAGTGCCCCATTGTTGGGGTTAGTGGTAGGAATAGTACCCTATTGTTTGGGTCAGTGACAGGAATTATGCCTTGTATCAGTGAGAGGAATAGTGTCCCGAGGGCCTGATAGAAGCAAGCAAAGGGACACATTCGGCCTCAAAGTCACATATTGGAGATCACTGACCTAAAGCTTAGATCTAGCCTCATTATAAGAATCCTAACTGAATCTCATCGCTAGACCAGTTGCATCCACAACTCCAGTCCCAATACCTTGGTCCCATTCCCTTACCTAAAATAACCTTCAAGGCTTGTTCACACCACTTGTGGTACAGGAATGCAGGCAAGAGCTTGCATTGTCCCACACCACAAAGAAATGTGTTTCCCTCTGCAGACACACACAGGGGCCATTCATTCTTACTGGCACCTCCACACATCTAGCAATGGCAGGTGCATTCACAGCCACTAAAACAAATGGTACCGTAGTACCAACCGGTTTGCTGCACCGCTATTTAAAAAAAAATAATAATTCTACAGTACTTTTTGTGCATTCCTGCATGTTTGGCAGCCCATTGAAATTGATTGGCTGTGCAAAACTCACCACACAGAAAAGCAGTCACACTCAGACACACCTTTGTGTGAAGCAGCCCTTAATAATTTCAATATATATACTTTTTCCATTATTTTTTGTATTGTTTTTATGAATATGTTGCTGCATCCCCACTCAATACAGTTTTATCTTTTAGATTTAGCAGTAATTTTGTAAGTTATGTTGTGTTTGTTTCCACTATGACTTTAGTGTATTTTTAGCAAAACATTTTTCTTGCTATTTTCGAGGTGGGGAGGCCCTGTTAGGTAGGCTGTACAGGGCCCCGTGAGTTCAAACAGCATTCCTGCATGTCAACCATTGCATTGCCCACCTACCAATGCTCTTTTGTTTTTGTTTTTTAATTATTTATTTATTTATTTATTTATTTAATTTTTTTTTTTTTTACAAAATTGCGAATTAGCCTTAAAAATTAAGAAAAAAAGGCTTTGTGGATGGCCTCATCCTCCTAAAGTTACAGAAAAAGGTTCTCACCTTGTACAGAGTATTACCACTGTGACTTCTGCAGGACTGGATGATGATAAAGCAATGGAGGAAATGGGACGTTATCATATCCGGTGAGAAAACCGAGCCATCGTCCTGGTACACCAATGAGACGATATCATTCCCAATGTGACGTTTTCTCTGCAGCTGGATGGAAATTTGTAATTGAGAAGAGCAGAATGTATTCATCCTATTCTAACCTTCCCCTGCCTACAATTCTGAAGTGTTTCCCAAGACAGAAGATGTTCACATGTGGAACCACCTACTGGTAGAATTTGCAATGATGCATTTGAGTGCAAAACTGGCAAGAGGGTCATTTCCTCGCTTTGGAAAGATTTCCACTTAGGCCCCTTTCACACGGGCTTTTCAATCAGGTCCCTGTCAGTTTTTCAGGTGGACCTGTTCGGATGCCCCATGCACCTCTATGGGGTAGCGGATCCGCTGACAGCCGCTGCTCTCCGTTCCGATGTGGTCTGTGAAATCCGGACGGATGGAAACCCTATTTTCCATCCGTCTGGAGAATCGGATCGGATGAAATTGGACCGGTGGTCCATTCTCATCCGATCTCCCATAGAGGAGAGTGGGGCTCTGACAGCTCCGTCTCTGCAAAGTAAGCGGAAATGGAGCTGTCATCTGCCTGTTCAGCGGGGATCGGCGGGGACATCACACGCCCCCCACTAGGAGGTACGTCGTCTGGCGGGACAAAGCCGACCTGCTGCAGTATAAGTATGGCGGCTGGTCGGCAATTGGTTAACCTGCCTCATTAGTCCAGCCTACAGCTAGACCCTTTTTGCTTTTTAACCACCTGCCAACCAGCCTCTGTGTATATACAGGGGCAAAGTGGCGCTATTGCGCGAAACAATGTATCTGTACATTGTTTCGTTCAATAGCCATTAGATGCCACAGGTGTGATCTCGCTGTGATTGGCTAGCGAGATGTCAATCAACGGGTCAAGTGGACCAAATGTCCCCCGCCCACCCACGATCATCCCTGGGAGTGGCAGAATGGCGATCGCCGTTCTGCAAGGGGACAAGATGGAGATCGGTGCTAAGGAGGAACCAGGATCTCTGTCTTTCCCCAATCAGTGCAACCCCCCCAGTTAGAAAGCACTCCCTAGGGACACACTTAACCCTTTAAACTCCCCTGATGTTAACCCCTTCCCTGCCAGTGTCATTAGTACAGCAACAGTGCATTTTTTTTTTACATCACTGTATTGGTGTCACCGGTCCCAAAAAAGTGTCAAAAGTGTCAGTTAGAGGTCTGATTTGTCCACTCCGCAATGTCGCAGTCCTGCTAAAAATCGCTGATCACTACTATTATTAATTAAAAAATAAATAAATAAATAAAAATTCCATAAAACTTACCAACGTTTGTAAATGCTATAACTTTTGCGCAAACCAATCAATATGTAGCAAAATACATATTGGCCTAAATTGATGAAAAACTTTAAATATTTTAATTTTTTTTCCTGGCTGTGTTTTATAGTAAAGTAAAAAAGCACAAAAGAAAAACAAAAAAACGCAGAGGTGATCAAATACCACCAAAATAAAGCTCTATTTGTGGGAGAAAAAGGACATCAACGACTGCGCAATTGTCAGTTAAAGTAACACAGTGCCGTTTTGCAAGAAATGGCCTGGTCATTAAGGGGGTAACCCCTGCTGGTCCAGAAGTGGTTAAACAGCTTAGCTTATTTCCTCCTTGCCCTTGCATGGTCTATGATCTCTAGTGTGTTCCTTCCTGACTTGGCCTGGCTGACTTCCCTTCTGATTTCTGTTCCTGATTTTTGCTCTTGACTATGCTGACTTCTGGTTTCCTGGCTTGTCTGATTACCTGCTCTGGCATCCAAACCCTGACTTCTGTTTTTTTACTACATTCCTGAACTGTTATTTTTGCCATTTCATTAAAGCTGGGATTTTAACTGCACTTTCCTTCTCCATCTGGATTATGGTTTCCGACAAATATAACAGAACACTACCATACCATTTGTGATGCACAAATATGGACCTAACAAAAATATAATGTAGCTGGATTATTTCTGTAAAAATATTTGTTTCCTAATTGGTGCGGGTCCTGCTGGGCCTATAAAAATTGACCTTGTTAAACCAGCCATTAGCCTAATAGTGGTTCCCTGCTTTTGCTGGACCTTTAGCTACAACCCTAGTAAGAAACAGTACTCATTTCTTTTGAAAACGTATCTTGTGCCATTCATAAAACTAAGAAACAATGTTAAAAACCACACTGACCTGCTGTGTGTCCCCCGGGGTGTATGGAAGCTTTGTTGACACGTGGAACATGATCTCATGACCCCGAAACATGGTGTACACAGACTCTGTTCCTGTCTGACCTTGGGACACATCCAGACCCCCACGGAACCTTCACCAGATGAAGATGATAAAAGGGTTTAGAGCACACAGGGGTGATACATTTTTGGTTGATGCTGGACCACTTGAAGACTAAGCCGTTTTCTGACATTTGTTGCTAACAAGTTAAAATCAGTTTTTTTTTTGCTAGAAAATTGCTTAGAACCCCCAAACATTATTTATATATAGCTAGATCTATCTATCTATCTATCTATCTATCTATCTATCTATCTATCTATCTATCTATCTATCTATCTATCTATCTATCTATCTATCTATCTATCTATCTATCTATCTATCTATCTATCTATCTATCTATCTATCTATCTGTATTTTCTGGCCTATAAGACTTTTGAACCTCAAAAAAATCCCCCAAAAATGGGGGGTCGTCTTATACGACGAGTATAATATCTCCAAGGTAACCTAAGTATAAGTATTACCGGTAGATGAAAATTAGGGGGGGTCGTCTTATATGCCCAGTCGTCTTATACGCCGGAAAATACGGTATATATATATATATATATATATATATTTAGCAGTGACCCTAGATAAAAAAATGGCGGTAGCTGCAATAAATTTTAGCCAGCATGGCCCTCCCGATATCACGCATGTGCATTAGTCATAGTGCCCGGTACACAGTGTTGTCAACAGGTTTCATTAAAAATGGCGGCGTAGGTGGAAATTCCGGCCTTGTTATAGCAATCTGTTGACAATAAAGAAAATACTGTCTGTATATACCACAAGATTAGACTATTAGGTTACACAAAGACTCCAAGGATGACACCGATATCCTAGGAGTCACCAGAAATCGACTAATGATGTAATCGCCCAGGCATCCGGGATCAGAAGCATTGGCAAATTACATGAAAAAAGGTAGTGATAAATAATATCAAATATTGAAAATATCTATTTATTATTGTACATTGGCTGGGCATTAGGATCAGCTTAAAGTATAACTAAAGGCAAACCTTTTTTTAGTTTTGGATAGAGTGCAGAGAGATTAGACTGCTTGAAAGTTTTTATTGGTGTATGTGCCCCTATACTTAGGATAATGTGTAATGTACTTTGTTTTAGCCTTGGTGCCGGCAGTCTTGTCACTCAGGCTGGTTTAAGTGCTGAGTTAATTAGCATGTTAATTATATCAGGGCTCAAAATTTCAAGTCCTGAGCTACTAGCCAGGCCTTAAGGGTTACTCGCCACCAGTTGCCCCACCTAACCCCTACCCTGCCCCGCCCCTAAATGCACCCTCAAAAAATTATTTTATAAAATGACACTGTTAAATGTTTTTGCATGAATGCAGAAGTTGCACAAATAAATATTAATAACAACAGTGTGATTGTATGTGCGTTGTACCTGGATTTTAGGTGCACTTCAATTGAATTCTATTACACAGTGCATTTTCTGAAGCAATCAAAGATGCAGCATGCAGGACTTTAAAGCGCTTTCATGACGCACATACAATTACACTGGCCAAACCACAGTTCACCAGTTATTAGGGATAATTGAGTGAATAGGGGGGGGGGGGGTCTGGGTTGTAATAATATATGTTAATGAAGAGCAGAGTGAAGGACTGTAGAGAAAGGGCTAAGGCTGTATTTTGGGACAGGACAGGGTCAGCTAAATGGCTGCTTGGAATGCTCAGAGCTGGGACTAGAGGCTGCAAGACATACAGTACAGATTTATGGAGAGGACAGCTGAAAGATAGAAGTAGATGAAGGGTTAGTGTGAACAGGAGAGAGAGAGGAGTACAAGAATCGGTAAATTGTGGAGGGGGAGGTTGAGGCCTACAACAATCAAGATAGTATAGTGGCACCTTCCCCCATGTAGTCTACATGTGCAACAGATCAACCAGCTACAAAAATAGCTGCTGACTTAAGATTGTGCAGGGAAGATAAAGACAAGTGCGAGGATAACGGACAAAGTAAAAGTGACCTGGCCGGGAAGGAGAACAAACCAACAGGGGGAGGGGAGCTTGGAAGGAGAGAAGTGATTAACGGCTGCAGGAGAGATGAGTGGCTGGAACGGAGGAGTCCAGAAATCATGCATTGTGCAATAACAGGAGGGAGAATGACATTCACTTCACTCCTGTCAGGCAGAAGCGCCCCCCCTCATCACAGATATGGACACTGCCCACCCCTGCACATACCGACAGTGTTCTGTCTCTTCCTCTCCTCTCTCGCCTTCAATCATTTTCCACTCGCAAAATGTGAGCAGGCGAGTGGAAAATTTGAGGGCTGATTATATCATTGTCAGCTAGTAGTTGCTAGAGGGGGGAGATCACTGTTTGTCCAGGTGGTCAGTTTGTATTGTTAGGGTAATATGATCAGGAGAGAGGATATCCTCCTGTGGGATGTATATTCTGTGTGAGTTTGTTCAATAAAGAGTTCCAGATCCCATACAAGCTACTTGTTGGCTAGTCTTGTATGTTATGCGGCTATATTATCTGATGTCTATGTTCAGACTGGAGGAAGTTTACTGACGAAAGCACTCAAGCACAGTGTGGGTGAGTTCTGTCACAGTATCCGAAGGGTATTTATACCATGATGGCCAGATTATTGTACCTAGCTAGAAAGCTAATTGCCCAATTTTGGATGGCATCTACGGTGCCTACTAAGGCACAGTGGATTGCTTATGTTAATTCCCTTTTACTTAGAGAATAGTTAGCTTATCGTCATCGAAATACGGTTATAAAATGTAATCTCATTTGGCAGAATTGGCTAGATAACCCAAGTCTTTGCCCTCCACAATTCGTGATGGATAGGCTGTTACAATTTTGAATCCACCAAGAGTTACAATGGTTTTGGTCTTGGGAATTTCTTTGTGTTTTATATCCAAGAGTAGAAAATATGCCATTCTGAGCAATTGTCCATCAACAAGCTCTGGCTGTATTGTTTGTATTTTTTATTTTTTTTACTTTTGTTTCTTTACAAAAACTTTTTATATGAATTAAATATGATATGACTGTCTTTATTTTTCTATATACTTTATGTACAATGCTTGTGCTGTTTGTTGATATATGCATATCTTTTTATATTACAATGTACAGTCACTTAATTGCCTTGTCAATAAAAAAGTTTGGATTCAAAAAAATCTCCATACTTCGAAGCAGCAATGTAAATTTCACATTGTTGGTGAGGGGTTTAGGGGTGGTAAAAAGGCAGATCAGCTGCCTACTTTTTTACCACCCCATGGCTGCCTGTGTCAACCTAGCCCTACAGACAGCTAAAAAGATAATTGGTGTCATGATACTGGGCTTGCCAAAAAGATTTGGCCTGAGAACTATCTGGGCACCATCAGATGGGAGGTCAATCAAACACAGCTCAAGGAAGTCCTAGCAACCTCTGGAGGAACCCTGGTTGAGAATAGCTGCTGTAGATGCACCATGCTTTATCAAGATGCAGGCAAAGTGTGTCAAATGCAGCCTTTTCATGCAGCTGCATGCATCCAATTGGTAAAAGGAAACATCTTGCTAGAAGGCTCATCAAGATGAACTGTTAGGATGGTGTCAGTGATTAGCAAATGTATTTCTGGCGAACAGAAGATACATTGCAGAAGAAGAGGGACCTCACAGATGTCAGCATCAATCATTCTTATTAAAAAAATAATTTTTGACTTTTTACAAATAGACCCCTTTGGGGTTTTTTCTCACCCTTTAAAATTTTGTAGTTGGATTGTTTCCCCCAGAAAGTCGATAAATTCTATAAAGCCCAAACTCTCCTCTGTGTTACTGAACAGCTCCGACTCTGTGACCTGAAACAAGAAGAGGCAACAAGGGTGGGAGAGTTCTAATGTTGGCCACAAACACATCGATATGATCATTCAATCCATCATTCAATGTACCTACCCTGGACAAGTTGAAAAATAAAATCACAAAATACACTGTATAGAGTATGCTGCTACCAATATATGATTGAGCATCTTCTTGATCCTTCTTGAAGTGAATCTTTAGGAACAATTTTAGAGCTGTCTCCAGAACAAGAGACGAGGGCAAATCTTTTAATGGCGACTGATGTTTTTCGGGGATAACTGTCTAGGAGGGGAATTCCCTTCACTTTATCTGTGAGCCCTCAAAACATATTGGCCCTTTCTTTTATTACTGGTTTTCCAATAAGCTATCTTTTTGGACTCTATTACCACTGGTGTGGGGTCCTTGCTGTGTTCTGCATAATTAAATGGCAGGGGTTTAACCCTTCTCTACTTCATCCATAATTAAAAAGACAGCTTTGGCAGTAAGTATTCTTTAAATCAAGGTCAGCACACCTCCTTCACTTTGGGTCAGTTAGTATATCCCTGTATAATAATTGTATATGTTATTCAGTTAATAACATTTCAATGCGTCAATTAAATTTTCCTTACCTGTCCTGGTTTTTGATAGATGACCCCAAATTTATAGTTATTGGTCATTACGTGTTCATCAAATGTCACCAGGAGCTGAGAAGCCTAAAGAAAAAATGTTTGGTAGATAAAATCAGAGATAGCCCAAAAAAGTCCATAATCAGCAAGGTTAGCATAGGGATTTATTGATTGAAATATGCAAAGAACAACGCTATAACCTATCTCAGCCTATCAGACTTCCTAGATTATTGAGTTGTGATTGGTCACTGGCATTGAAATCTGTGAGCAATTGCAGCGCTACCCATTTCCTTCAAAGGGGGAAACTCCCTATCGCTATAAGAGTAAAGGTAAGAGACACTTCAGAGAGAAGTTGGGTCACTCATTCTTGCTTTATACCTTACTTAGGCATTACTGAGAGTTAAACCTAGTACACACGATCAGAAAATTGTACAAAAAATATGGCTTTCGAAGCGATCGTACGATAATCTGATGGTTAGTATACAGCTTTCGAGAGACAATCACGACAGTACATCAAAATTGTCCAAAGGGACAAACACAAAAAATGTACTCGTACAATGCCAGATCCTACAATTTTCATTTATTCAGTACAGTATTGTCTGAAATTACAATACAAATACAATACAATGCACTACATCACTTCCGAAGATGTGTTCTATCATACATGAATTTTTGTAAGTTGAGTAACCTCTTCATTTTCGACATTGAGATTAGCATGCAAGAAAAATGGATAATCATTTGTACGATATTCTCATTGTGTGTACGAGGATTTAACACAAAGCACATTTTACATATGCACCGGGAAAATTATCAATGAAGACAGGCCTAGACCAAAAATAGGTTTTTTGTATTTGCAAGAGATTTTTTTTCTGGCACATGAGATGCTATATTCTGGTAAGTGCTGACCAGGGCTTTTTTTCGGTGGGAACAAGGGGTATGCTGAAGGATCTATTGATGCTGGCTGCTAGGGGATCTATTGTCGCTGATGGGGTTCTATTTTTGTATGGGGGTCTATTGTTGCTAGGTAGGCCTTTTGTCACTGGTGGGGGGTTTTATGTTGATGGGGGGGGTCAATTGCTACTGTTGAGGGAGAGGTCTATTGTAGCTGGCTATTGGAGGGTCTATTGATGCTGGCTGCTAGGAGATCTGTTGTTGCTGCTGTGTGTCTATTGTTGCTGGGGTAGTATTTAGTTGTGGGGGAGTCCATTGTTGCTAGGGGAGAAGTCAATTGTTGTGTGAGGGATCTATTGCTGCTGGAGGGTGATCTATTGTCGCTGAGGTGGGGTCTACTGTTGCTCACTGTTTTACTGTCTCTCTTGTTATCATTAACACATTCCATTCAAATTACCTAGTAGCACAAAATGATAATTAGTTCTGTATTCTCTAAAAGGGGCGGTACTGGGAGGTGGATAGGGGTTGGAACCAAGGGATGGGGCTCAGAGGTAGGTAGGGGGGCAGAGACAAGGGGTGACTCAGAAGGGGGGGGGGGGGTTCCTGCACCTGTACTTTGAGAAAAAAAGCCCTGGTGCTGACCAATCAGAAAGTGCCATTTTAGGACCTCACCTTCATGTAAAGGACTGGGAAGAACCTCTCCACAGACAATTCTTCACATAAGACCTGATAAAAGGAAATATAAGACTTATAGCTTAACTTAAGCAGAAATACACACAGGTGTTTATAGGATGTGCACAGTAATAATGAGTGAATCTGCATGGGTTTGAATTGCCAAGGGTCCAGCGAATCTCGTTCAAAATTTAGCAAAATCAAACTTATAGGCAAATCCTATTGAAGTCTATAGTGGGTGAATATTGTTGGTATGTTTTGGCAATTTTTAGGGCTAATAGGCAAACTACTGTCACAAAAAAAGCCTGGCAAGCTAGACACTGCAGTCAGGGACATGTACAATGCAAAAATGTGTAAAATAATACTGTACAGCTGGGGGAGGGTCTTTTTATATGGCTTCAAAGGTAGCATTGAAGTTATAAAAAATCATTTACATCAAATGTTTGGGGAATGTCTTAACCACTTAAGCCCCGGAGGATTTGGCTGCTAAAAGACCAGGGTTTTTTTTGCGATTTTTTACTGCGTGAATTTAATGGACAATTGCGCGGTCGTGCGATGCTGTACCTTTTTTTCCCACAAACAGAGCTTTCTTTTGGTGGTATTTGATCACCTGTGCGATTTTTTGATCATGCGCTATAAACAAAAAAAGAGCGTAAATTTTGCAAAAATAACAATATTTTTCACATTTTTTTATATGAAATTCCCCCCCAAAAAAAAGTAAAAATCAAAATTTTTTAACATTTTCGGCCAATTTGTTTTGTGCTACATATGTTTGGTAAAAAAAAATCGCAAAAAGCGTATTTTGATTGGTTTGCGCAAAAGTTATCGTGTTTACTAACAAAGGGATTTTTGTCATTTTTGGTGTTTTTTTTTTAACGCGTAATGGCGGCGATTTTTTTTGCGGTACTGCGACATTTGCGGCGGACAGATCGGACCCTTGACTGACATTTTTGACACTTTTGGGGTTACCAGTGACATTACTACAGTAATCAGTGCTATACATATGCACTGTTACTGCAAAAATGACACTGGCAGGGAAGGGGTTAACTGTATTGGAGAGGGAGGGGTTAAGTGTGTCCTAGGGGCGTGTTTCTAACTGTAATGGGACATGGCTATTGGTGTAAAAACAAAGATCAACGGTCCTACATAGTAGAACCGTCTGATCTTCATTTTTACACAGGGAAGAATGACAGACGGCTTGTTTACATAAGCCGTCCGCCTTTCTCCCTTCACCGGAGTGATCGTGAGTGACCGGCGGACGATCGGGTCCACCAGTCACACGCAATGACTTGTCAGCGAACGAGCCGGGGCATCCGCGCGCCTCGGCGGGCGCGCACCCGCCCGCAATTGGCTCGCAAGTCAGTGACAGGCGAGTGACGTATCCCTACGTCACTCTGCCTGGCCGGGGCTGACCGCCGCAGTATATAGTCGTGCGGCGGTCGGCAACCGGTTAAAGCTGTGTGTGTGGTGTTATGGAACAGTTTGATTTTCACGGACAGTCTCAGCAACAGCATCCACTGGCAGCATTTATTCTTTTTTTCTTCTACTATTACTTTTTTTTTTTTTCAAAATGTACTATTACCTTGCCTTACATACATCCGCACCCCAATCTGATTAATCGGAGTTTAATTTTTTTTTTTTTCCAGGTAGTTTTAGCAATGACATGTCCTTTTTCATTAAACAGTAATAGACACGCTTTGACTGGTAGATAATATTTGTCTGATAGTTCATTGTGGTCTCTGTTCTCACTGATGCAAAACTGCCCTACCACTGTCTAATTTCTATAAATATCTCATCCATAGTAGGGCACCGCAGATGACACAGAAGTGTAAAATTGGTCAATTTTAATGAACAAGGCTATGTCTAAATTCAAGGGGCACAGACTGGGGCTTTACCACAAGAATGAAGGCCATGCAGAGGATACAACAGTGTAAAATTGACTAGCAGCAGTTTAACTAAGGATAATACGCCTAAATAGGTCATTGCTTAACTTTTATTTTATCTATGGGGATAAGGAGGTGCAGTGGATGTGAGGGAAAAAAATACCAAAATATATTAAAGGCAAAGAGTACAGGCAGATGTTTTACCACAAGAATAAAGTTTTTTAATTTGAGTTTGACAGCTCTTTTATAGGGATCTGACGTCACGAGCCGCCCTGTAATGCACTGCTCAGGTGCAGTGAATACATTTATTTACTGCACCTGAGCAGTGCATTATGGGGCGGCTCGTGACTTCAGATCCCTATAAAAGAGCTTTCAAACTAATACAGCTCATTAGCGTGAGAAGCGCCTGAAGAGGCAGGAGCTTCTTTTTTTATCTATTTTTTGGTTGCGACTGATCATCGGGGGACACTATTTTTTTATTTTTATTTTTTAATAAAGGACTTGTCCAAAACTGGCTTTTGTCTTTATTTTTTTTGTACACTTTTTTGGTGAATGGGTAGGGGTATGATGTACCCAACCCCACACTTTTTTCATTTTTTTATCGGTATTGCCGGGAGCTGACATAACATTACAGCCTAAGTTTAAATTACATTTCTCCTTTTAGAAATGTCAGTATTGCTGCAGCAGGCTCCATAAATAGTACAAATGCGCCACTTTACAGGCACATTAAGGGGGCCCCCCAGGCCCGATATTTAAAGGAATTTTTCATTTTTATTGTTTCACTTTAAGCATTATTGAAATCACTGCTCCTGTAAAAACAGTATTTTTAATTTTTTCTTATTTTTTTGCATTGATTCATGTCTTCCAAGGCAGTACCCGGGTACCCATACACTTTTATGGGCCAATAGCTTTCATTTAAGCCTTTAAAATTAGGACTTTTGATTGTTCATATTCGTGTCCCATAGACTTTATTGGAGTTCGCATGTTCACTAGAACATTTCCCCTGTTCGAGATGTTCTGGTGCGAACCAAACCGGTGGGTGTTCGGCTTATTACTAGTGAGGGTGCTGCCCTAAAAGGTAAGTCCCCCCTAACACTAAAAACTCTACATTTACAGACATCAGCGACCTAAGACTAACCTATCTAACCCTGTAAAAAAGAAATCGCTATACATACTTTTTTTTAAGCCAATCCCATCCGGTCTCCAGCAGCGAAAGCTGTGCAGAGGAGACAGCCGGCAATGGCTGTGAAATGAATGGGAAGTGAAGCCCCCCATAGAGTTGAGGCTGAAAAAAACACCAGTCCATCCAGTTCAATCTATCATGAGTGTGTGTTTGCTGTCAATAGTACATCTTATAACCCTTTATGTTGTGGTCTTCAAGGTGCCCATCTAATAGTTTTTTGAAACTATTGATGCTCCCTGCTGATACCACTGCTTGTGGAAGAGAAATCCACATCCTTACCACTATGAGGGTAAAAAACCCTTTGAGCAGTTTAAGGTCAAACCGATTCTCTTCTAATTTTAGTGAATGGCTGCGTGTCTTTTTAAATTTCCTTTCGCTGAAAAGTTTGTTCTCTATGCTAGGGTCGCCAGTACAGTATTTGTACTTTGAGATCATACCCCCTCTCAAGTGCCTCCTCTCCAGAGAGAATGAGATCAATGCTTGTAGTCTTTCCTCATTGCTGAAGTCCTCCATTCCCTTGGTTAGCTTTGTTGCCCTTTTCTGGACTCTCTCTCTAGTTCCAGCTCATCCTTCCTGAAACCCGGTGCCCAGAACTAGTTGGAATACTCGAGATGTGACAAGACCAGAGTCTTGTAGAGTGGGAGAATATTTTTTTTTTTTTTAAACATTTTATTGAGGTAAAATGGTATGACATAACAAGTGAACATCATTTTTAAGCAGTACAAAGTGCATCAAAAAGAAAAGCAAGGTAAACAGCAACAGTATGCACCGTGAATAAGGTTGAGTAAACAAACCACGACATAATCATACAGTGAAGTACAGGAATGTACAAGATCATCCCAAGTCAGGCAGTGTAGACCGGTCAGTAAAGTGAGGACAATCTTGGTCCCCATACTCTTGGTGCCGGGCCATGGGGATAACACATAAACAAAAACAACAACAGAAGAAAAACCCATGGCGACCTCCACCACGATTGGGCGTGCGACGGAAAAGGCTCCTCCAAGGGCAGTGGTGGCTGCTCCCACATGTCCGGACACCCCCAAGGGGGAACATGCTGTATCCGGGCATAGGGGGCACCCATCAAAAGCGTGTATGCCGTCTCGGGGTGGGTAATTCCGAAGAAACCCACATAAGGGGTCAGTGGAGGTGAGTGTTCCGGCCCGTGGGCGGAGTCGGTCTGCGGCTTGGGGGGAGCAGAGGAGCATCCGGGTGTGGGGGGGGGGGGCGGGAGGGAGAGGAAGGAGGGGGTAGGAGGGTTGAGGGAAAAACATGAGGAGAGGACGTTAGACAGGAAGAAAGAGAGTAAAGGGAGAGCAAGGAGAGAAATAAACAGATGGGGGGCATGAGGCCCGTGGTATTCGTGAGAGGGACTCGATCAACTAAGTGTAATCAGTGGCCGACGGGAGAAGATGTCCGAAGCATTCCGCGTCCGGTAGAATTTAGCTTGCATCTAGGATGTAGTGGTCAGTCTCTGGAATTCAGGAAGAGTTGTAAAGTGTATCCAGGAAGCCCAGGTCGTGTAATATTTGTGGTGGGTATCCTTAGCCTGCGCAATAGTGTCTTCCATTTCTGCTACCCTCTGAACCCTCTTCAGCCATTCCGCAACTGTGGGGGGGGGGAGGTAGAGCGCCAATGACAGGGCACACACATCCTAGCTGCATTGATGAGGTGTAGTGTGAGGGACTTTTTGTAACTGGAATAGGGTATGGACGTGTGATGGAGCAAGTATTGCGCCGGGGTAAAGTCGGGAGTGTAGGTGGTGATTCGGGGAATCAGAGAGTGTACCTCTCTCCAGAACGGCTGGACGACAGGGCATTCCCACCAGACATGCAAAAGGGAGCCCGGGTGTAGGCCGCATCTCCAACATGTAGGAGAGTTAGCTGCTGAGAACTTGTGCAATAATTCAGGAGTTCTGTACCACTTAGCATAGAGTTTGTAGCCAGTTTCTTGGGCAAGAACATTCAGAGAACCCTTGTGCATGTGGGAGAATAATTGTTTTATCTCAGGAGTGAATCTCCTTTTTAATGCATGCCAATATTCTGTTGGCTTTGCTTGCAGCAGCTTGGCATTGCATGCCATTGCTCAGCTTGTCATCTACTAGGACTCCCAGGTCCTATTCCATTTCAGATTCCCCCAAAGGCTCTCCTCCTATTGAGCAACTTGCATTCGTATTTCTGGCACCCAAATGCATTACCTTACATTTTCCAGCATTAAACCTCATTTGCCATGTAAATGCCCACCCCATTATTTTGTTCAGGTCTTCTTGTACGATTTCTACATCCTGTGTAGAAGTTTATGCCCTGCTTAGTTTAGTATCGTACGCAAATACTGAGATTGAGCTATTTATCCCATCCTCTAGATCATTTATGAATAAATTAAACAGGATTGGTCCCATTCCAAGTACTCCCCATTTATCACCACCCCCTCTGGACTTGCCCCTGAAGCCAGTTTTCTATGGGGCTTCTGTTGTCGGATGCTTCCTTTGCACACGCCTACATAGAGAAGTCGCAGCTGACTGCTTAGTGTGGCACCAGACTAGATTGGCTTAAAAAAAAAGGTAAATATACTGATTTCTTCTTTACAGGGTTAGATAAGTTAGTCTTAGATTGTAGATGTCTGTAGATGTAGAGATTTTAGTGTTAGGGTGGACTTACCATTTAAATCAAAAGCACCATTGCTGACATCATAGTACAAGGGCCATAAAGTGCATTATGGTTTAACCACCACAATACCGGGCACTTTCAACCCCTTCCTGCCCAGGCAAACTTTCAGCACACTTTAAATGACAATTACTCAGTCATGCAACACTGTACCCTAATTATATTTTTGTCATTTTTTGACACAGATCGAGCCTTCTTTTGAAGGTATTTATTCCCTGCTGGGCTTTGAATTTTTTTTTTTTTTTTTGCTATATAAATAAAACAAATATCAAACATTTTAAAGAAAAAAACATTTTTTTTGTTTGTTTTTGTTATAAATAATATTTCTATTATAAATCTATTAATTATGCAAATAATATTTCTTCATAAATATAGACCAAATTGTACAGTGCCTTGAAAAAGTATTCATACTCCTTGAAATTTTGCACATTTTGTCATGTTACAACCATAAACGTAAATGTATTTATTTTGGATTTTATGTCATAGACAAACACAAAGTAGCAGATAATTGTAGTGGAAGGAAAATGATAAATGGTTTTCAAGTTTTTTTACAAATAGATATCTGAAAAGTGTGGTGTTCATTTGTATTCAGCCCCCTTTACTCTGTTACCCCCAAACTAACATCTAGTGGAACCAACTGCCTTCAGAAGTCACCTAATTACCGTGTTACCCTGAAAGTAAGCCCTACCCCGAAAATAAGCCCTATCTCGATTATCGGGACGGGCTGCAATATAAGCCCTACCCCGAAAATAAGCCCTAGTTTAGTGTATGAAGAATCCTAGGATGCACTTTATTAGCATTTTAAATAATGTCCAGTGTGTTTTTGTAATATAATACTGTGAAATACCTTCCTTACATTAGCGCTCTGCTCTCAGCTGATTCCCTGCTGTCTTTCTCCTCTCATACCGTAGCTGTCAGAGGGGGATCTCAGCCCCTCCCCTCTACAGTTTACACAGAAGCGCCGGATGTTCGATTAGAATTGTGGGAAATACCTTCGGTACATCGGCGCTTCCGTAACCCCCAGATGTCGCCAGGGAAAAGAGGACAGCAGAGCGGCAGATCAGCTAAACCTATTCTAATCTAATCTACCCGACTCTTCTGTCTGTGTACACTGCAGAGGGGAGGGGCTGAGATCCCCCCCTGAAAGCTACGGTATGAGAGGAGAAAGACAGGAGAGAGCAGGAGATTAGCTGAACACAGAGCAGCGATGTACCATAATGAAGGTATTTTACACTATTGTATTACAAAAACACTCACTAGACAGTATATAAAACACTAATAAAGTGCATCCTAGGATTTTATATACACTAAACTAGGTTTACATTGGATTTCTGGCAGGCAGGGAGGGAGGGCAGAGAGGGACAGAACATTATAAGACCTACCCCCAAAATAAGCCCTACTGTGTCTTTTGGTGCCAAAATTAATATAAGACCCGGGCTTATTTTCGGGGGGAACACGGTAGTAAATAAATAGAGTCCACTTGTGTGTAATTTATTCTCAGTATAAATACAGCTGTTCTGCGAAGCCCCCAGAGGTTTGTTATAGAACCTTAGTGAACAAAAAGCATCATGAAGGCCAAGGAACACACCAGACAGGTCAGGGATAAAGTTGTGGAGAAGTTTAAAGCAGGGTTAGGTTATCAAAAAATATCCCGAACTTTGAACATCTAACAGAGCACTGTTCAATCCATCATCCAAAAATGGAAAGAGTATGCACAACTGCAAACCTACCAAGACATGGCCGTCCACCTAAACTGACAGGCCGGGCAAGGAGAGCATTAATCAGAGAAGCAGCCAATAGGTCCATGGTAACTCTGGAGGAGCTTCAGAGATCCAAAGCTCAGGTGGGAGAATCTGTCCACAGGACAACTATTAGTCGTGCACTCCACAAATCTGACCTTTATGGAAGAGTGGCAAGATGAAAGCCATTGTTGAAAGAAAGCCATAATAAGTCCCGTTTGCAGTTTGTGAGAAGCCATGTGGGGGACACAGAAAACATGTGGAAGAAGGTGCTCTGGTCAGATGAGACCAAAATTGAACTTTTTGGCCTAAAAGCAAAAACGCTATGTGTGACAGAAAACTAACACTGCACATCACTCTGAACAAACCATCCCCACCGTGAAACATGGTGGTGGCAGCATCATGTTGTGGGGATGCTTTTCTTCAGCAGGGACTGGGAAGCTGGTCAGAATTGATGTGGCGATAGATGGAGCCAAATACAGGGCAATCTTAGAAGAAAACCTGTTAAAGTCTGCAAAAGACTTGAGACTGGGGCGGAGGTTCACCTTCCAGCAGGACAAGGACCCGAAACATACAGCCAGAGCTACAATGGAATGGTTTCCATCAAAGCATATTCATGTGTTAGAATGGCCCAGTCAAAGTCCAGACCTAAATCCAATTGAAAATCTGTGGCAAGACTTGAAAATTTCTGTTCACAGATGCTCTCCATCCAATCTGACAGAGCTTGAGATATTTCGCAAAGAAGAATGAGCACAATTATCACTCTCTAGATGTGTAAAGCTGGTAGAGATATCCCCGAAAAGACTTGCAGCTGTAATTGCAGGGAAAGGAGGTTCTACAAAGTATTGACTCGGGGGTGTGAATACAAATGTAACCCACACTTTTCACATATTTATTTGTAAAACATTTTGAAAACCATTTATCTTTTTCCTTCCACTTCACAATTATGTGCCACTTTGTGTCGATCTATCACATAAAATCCCAATAAAATACATTTATGTTTTTAACACGACAAAATGTGGAAAATTTCAAGGGCTGTGAATAATTTTTCAAGGCGCTGTATTCTATTACACTTCTTTGATAAAAAAATAACCCAAATCGGTGTACATTATTTAGTCTGTGTGAATGTTATAGAGTCTACAAACTATGGGATATATACAGTATTTGAAAATTGATCAATCCTGATGTACTGATGACCTATCTCATTTCTTGAGGCCCTAAAATGTCAGGAAAGTACAAATACCCCCCCAAATGGTCTATTCCCCTTTTGGAAAACAGACAGTCCGAGGTATTTAATAACAAGTATTGTGAGTTTTTTAAAGTTGTCATTTTTTTGCCACAATTTTTTGGAAAATAAAGACATTTAAAAAAATATGTTTTTTCACCAGAGCAGCACAGCATCATCATATGGTGTAGCAGTGAGCAGGGACACTGACCGGTGACAGTATTTTTTTTTACATATTGTGACCAGAGTAGTACAGTGTCTACTGTCTATACTGCTCAAAATGGTTGTGGAACGAACCATCTGAGTTTCCATTATTTCTCATTGGGAAATTTGCTTTGATATAAGAGTGCTTTGGATTACATGTTTCTGGAACGAATTATGCTTGCAATCCAAGGTTTTACTGTAAATTCACTTGATTGTGAAGCTCAAATCCACCGGATTCACCTCAAACCCATGGTAAAGGTGAATACAATGTGTATTCTTAGAGCACAGTGCAGAGCAGAAAACATCAACAAATCACAGGGAAAATGCAGTCTCATCCCCTTACCTGTGCCATCTGCACCGCACTTGGGAAATGCTGGAAACTTGATGTCTCAATCACCTGGTGTTTGGTACCAGACTTGGTTCTACAATAAAAAATTTGAGGCACATTTGTCATCACTTGCATATTTTTTTCTCGTAGTTACCTTATAGTTTTTATTCCATAGACTGTAAGTCCTGTCAATAACATTCTTTGGTCTAACTAATGTATGTGAATATAATCAACATACTGTATGAGACGTTAAGTGAATTGGTACGATATCAATGGAACGCGTTGAAACCCGGACATCCGGTTCGCACGTTCACCAAGCGGTATCGCTGTTTGCACCAAATCTAAACTGTAAGTGGATATTTATTTATTAAAATACGTGTTAAAACTACTGCACTATGGTCGGTCTGTTCTCCTTCATGTGGGGCACCATATGAGACACCCCGGAAACACCAGGAAGGGCCCGAGGGTTAGCGTGGAGATATCCATATACACCAGGACCAGTACCAGAACCATAGACCGGCTGGAATCTGTAGAGGGATAATCGCAGGATCTCCTTGAACACCTATACTGCTGTGCAGAGCTTGCTACCACTTTCACAGGGGAAAGCATTGCGGTGAGTGAAATTCTTATAGGGGCACTGCATCACCGCACAGAGCACAGCCAAGTAAGAGATAAGCACAGCATCACCGTCTTACCTCTTCGCTTTGCTTCTCATAAACTTGGGATATCACAATCACATAAAAACACATCACGAACAGTCAACACTTAGATTCATTTCTGGATTACTTTGGCACCATAGCACCTTTAATGTGGCTGACAGCCCATCTCAGCACATAACATTGGGATTTTCGGAGATATTTTATATATTAATTTATATTTATCTATTTATTTTTGAACACTGTAGCACTATACTATATTTATTTATTATACTTTGTACCTATGTAGCAGGCATTCACTTTTTCACAGGTGTGACACTGCAGCACTTTGTATATTTCATTATATTTAATTAATTATTTACATATATATATTTAATTATATTTATTTACGTGTATATATATATTTTTTTTTTTTTTTGTACCTTATAAGGATTCACTTTCACAGGATTTGTTATCACATATTTATTTACATATCATACATCTGTAGCACTGAGAACGAGAGCACTTTACAGCTTTATTATATTGTATGCCGTACAGTGGTGTATTTAGGTTTTGTGCTGCCCTAGGCCGGACTAAACTCGTGCACCCCCTAATTTACCTATGACACACCCCTTCCTGTCAAGGCCACACCCTTTCCTGTTTCAGACCCGCCCTGTCATCTGTAAACCACACCCCTTCCTCTTTAGGCCCCACCTCTTCCTCTCTGTACATTAAAAGTGGGTACAAAGTGCCTACTTGTATATTTTGTTGTTTTGTATGGGTACGTTGGTTTGTGGGAGCGCTCCTGGGGGGCCCCCACTCGGCAGCGGGGATGCCAATCCACGGGACCAGCGGCCGCAATTGCCACCGGGCACCCGCGATCATTCCCCACAGAGAGAAGGACGGTCGGATGTTGTAAACACAGCAGAGCGCCTGTGATCCTTCTATTTAGAATCACAGGTCTCTATGTTAATTTCACAAGCCCCTCCCCCATACAGTTAGAAAACACCCCCTAGGCTCACACTTAACCCTTTGATCACCCCCAGGTTAACCCCTTCCCTGCCAGTGTCATTATTACAGTAACAGTGCATATTTTAAGCACCGATTACTGTAGTAATGTCACTGATCCCCCCAAAAGTGTCAAAAATGTCAGTTAGGGGTCCGATCTGCCCGCCGCAATGTTGCAGTCCCGCTAAAAATCGCAGATCACCGCCATTACTAGTAAAAAATAAATACAACATAAATCTTTCCCCCAGTTTGTAGACACGATAACTTTTGCGCAAACCAACCAATATACGCTTATTTAGATTTTTTTTAACAAAAAATATGTAGCAGAATACAAATTGGCCTAAAAGAATGAAAAAAATTGATTTTTAAATTTTTTAGTGGGAATGTTATATAGCAGAATGTGAAAAATCAATATTTTTTTTTCCAAATTGTTGCTCTTTTTTTGTTTATAACGCAATAAATAAAAACCACACAGGTGATCAAATACCACCAAAAGAAAGCTCTATTTGTGGGAAAAAAGGACATTCATTTTTTTTAGGGTACATCGTCGCAGGACCGTGCAATTGTCCTTTAAAGTAATGGAGTCCTGAATCACAAAAAAATGGCCTGGTCATTAGGGGTGAAAACCTTCCAAGGCTGCAGGCATGGTACAGGAGCTGCAGGGGCTGCGGGGGTTGTGGACATGGTGCAGGGGCTGCAGGGGTTGCGGGCATGGTGTAGGGGCTGCGGGGGTTGCGGGCATGGTGCAGGGGCTGCGGACATGGTACAGGAGATGCAGGCATAGTGCAGGGGCTGCATACATAGTACAGGAGATGCAGGGGCTGCAGACATGGTATAGGAGATGCAGGGGTTGCGGGCATAGTGCAGGGGCTGCAGACATGGTATAGGAGATGCAGGGGTTGTGGGCATAGTACAGGAGATATGGTGCTGCGGGCATGGTACACTCGATGCAGGGCTGTGTGAGCAGCATGGTACACTCGATGCAGGGCTGTGTGAGCAGCATGGTACACTCAATGCAGGGCTGTGTGGGCAGCATGGTACACTAGATGCAGAGCTGTGTGGGCAGCATGGTACACTCAATGCAGGGCTGTGTGGGCAGCATGGTACACTAGATGCAGGGCTGTGTGGGCAGCATGGTACACTCAATGCAGGGCTGTGTGAGCAGCATGGTACACTCGATGCAGGGCTGTGTGAGCAGCATGGTACACTCAATGCAGGGCTGTGTGGGCAGCATGGTACACTAGATGCAGGGCTGTGTGGGCAGCATGGTACACTCAATGCAGGGCTGTGTGGGCAGGATGGTACACTCAATGCAGGGCTGTGTGGGCAGCATGGTACACTTGATGCAGGGCTGTGTGAGCAGCATGGTATACTCAATGCAGGGCTGTGTGGGCAGCATGGTACACTCAATGCAGGGCTGTGTGGGCAGCATGGTACACGAGATTCAGTGCTGCGAGCATTCCATGGTACAGGAGAATCTCCTGTACCATGCCCGCAGCACCTGCTGTGGAGGAGTCTCACTTACCTTGAGACGCCTTCCATTTAAAAATGGCGCCGCCCGGCGCCATTACGTCACCACGCATGCGCCGCCTACCCGGAAATACCTGAGCGTGTTCGGCTTTCCGAGCGGCGGCGGCGCATGCGCAGTGCACATGTCGGGCCGGCCGCGGCCATTTTTTTTTTTTTTAGGTTTTAGCGGCAGATCGGGGGTTTCTTTTCATGCGGGGGCGGCTTTTTTGCCGCCCCCCACAAAGTGCCGCCCTAGGCCTTGTCGGCCTAGGCCTAAATACAGCAGTGATGCCGTACATGTATAAGTGTGTTGTTATATATTTACCATATGTCACATTAATAATATTGTAATAGACATATTATCACATACCAGTGTCAATATACCAACATATATTAGAAGTAGCGCCAACACCCTTTACTATCATTATTTCAATTTTATACTTCTCACTTGGGTGAAAAGTATTTCAGGGAGGCTGCAAACTTCAAAATTATACCTATTTTTTCCTATTTGCGCGGGATTACCACAACATTATTTAGAATTCGGAGAGCTGACTCAGCCCTGAAGATAATGTAGCGCCTTCCTCTAGTGAAGGCCCCAGTTAGTAGTCACTTTCTGACAAAGAGGGCAGAGCACCTCAAAACTTATATGTGTGAGCATTCCAATGTGTAAACAGCCTTAAAAACAGGATATTAAAACATCTAAAAGTTGGTATGAGGTTTAGAGGGTGTTAAATTCCATCTTAAATGCCGTTTAAAGCTGCTTATCAACAGTAACAGAATAAGTGCTTTTATGGAGGTTGGTGAGCATGCCTGTCCACTCATATAGTATAGCTCATTAAGATATGAGTATATGGAGGAAAAAACTCCCCTACCTCTGGGTTTGGAGAGAAAGACCTGTTCAAAATGGGTAGATAGTTTCGTAGGGGTGAGCAAATGATGGTGGTGATAAACATTTTTATTTGGGCATCTCTGTAATAAGGAGATTATATAGTACAAAAAATGGAAATTTGTTGTGGTCCCACCCAAAGCAACAAGGAAAATATCGAAGAAGAAACCGGAAATTACTTTACAGTACCTACAATGGCGGATTATAATGGCAACATGACAGAGACACAGATAAATAAAAAATGTTAAACTTTAGTATACAATAATTCATATAACATACATAAAAATAGGCATGTCCCCCCAACACCTCTAAGGGGTATTGTGACACCATCTATGGTTAATTTATAGGTTACACGTGATTAGTGCAATCAATTATATATAATGCTGTAGATATAATTACAACAATTATGAATTCCCCTATGGGTGGGACTTTTTAGGCACACTAAAATATTTTGATACAACGTATTAATATAAAACTATACATTTTATTACATACTCAAAAATACAATAAATACAATGAAGTCAGAATAAAAATATTTGGCAAGCTGATATATATATATATGCAAGTAATTAGACTCAACCATCCAACCCAGATATAATATCCGACGTTTCGAGGTTTAATACCTCTTCTTCATGGATTATACTGGAGGTTTTTTTCTGTAAGTGTTAGAAAAACATATATATCACAAAAGGTATCTCAAAATACATATTTCATATACATATATATATATATATATATATATATATATATATATATATCTTTTTTATAAATACAAAAGACATCATTGATTGTATAAAAGATAAGACACACTTACATGGCTGATTCGCATATGAGCATACAAAGGAGCTTGCTGCTTATTAAAAACAGGGAACCGTTGAAACCCACAAAGCGCTGTATATTTGAAAAGTAGAATATATAAACATATATGTCTCAAATATGAGAAAAAGGGAAGGAGCAGGTGGATTGTGCGTCTCTGTAGATATAATCATGTAATGCACTGTGCATCATAGATCAAAGTCTGTACGGTCATTCTTTCGCCAAACACTTGGCTTCCTCAGGACCCAGGCAGGAGAAGAAGATAAGATTGCCTATAATAACATGGTATTAGCAACAGCATATACAATTTATAACAATATAGTATATGAAAAACCAATGTCCAACCAATCAATGTATGCCACTACCAATGCACACAAGCAGCCGATCTTCTGCCCAGGGCCCGGGCGGGCACCAAAGACCTGCAACCCCCAACAGGCGCACATAAGTGGAGAGGCGACTCTGAGTATATGGAAAGACAAATATATATAGTTCCATACCAACATTCTGTTGATTTACTATTAGACTCATACCTAGACTGCTACTAGCCTTTATTTTTTCTCATATGTTACACGTACTGTAGCTGCATATTAGCTTCTCTTGCCTGCCAACTACCTTGGTACTTTATCCACCTTTCCTTATATATAGAGACTATATAGAGAATATGAATATGAGTAGCTCATTTTTTGGACTACATTTAAAACATGAGCACAGCCAGGTTTTTTGATCCATGCCTCCATGTTCAAGCACCAAATGTTTTTGGATGTAACACCCTCCTGGGTAGGTGCTAGAAGAGAGTATAGTTGTTGGGTCTTTCTGCTTACCAGGAAGATTGCCAGGTAAATTTATAGTGCTCTCTGCCTACCAGGGAGCAGGATCCATTGGTAGGGTCTGCTCATGGTGCTCAGGTGCAGCTCAGCTTGTCTGAATGCTTCACACTGGTCCAATTAGGAGGCATATTGGACAATGGGAGAAAACCTTGCAAGTGAGGGCACAGGCATTGTTACAGCCCTGGTGATTGCCAGAGAAAAGTGCTTTGGCACATGCTGGGTGACTGTATAAATGCCAAGGGCACATGTGCTCTGGGTCTTCGGCTGGAGAGTGGGGTCCCGGAGCGAGGAGGTGACTGCCCCTCCTCTGTAGAAGCTGCCATGTGGCCTTGGGTAGTCGACCTGAGTGCCTGAAAGCCAGATAGGAGCTGAACCCGGATGTTCTGCAGAGCTGACTGGAAGGGAGACACTGGAAAGGATCTGAATCTGCCTAAAGTGAGCATAGATGTGTATCATGGGGCCTGTTATGTGAGGACCATCCCTTCAAGTGGAAGTGTCAGTGGATGGGTGTCAAACCAGAGAGTGTTCTGAAGATAAAGTAGTTGCATCAAGTCTGCTACTAGAGAGAGCAGGTAGACTTAATCCCTTCATACAAGTGGCAGTATGGTAAAAGCAGTGAGTCTGCTTCCACAAGTAACCTGGTAATGCCAAGTAAGAGTTGTCCTTATCTACTGTGAATAGTTCAGTTGAAGTATCCCACCGCTATTCCCTAATTCCATCCAAGTTCCACAATAAATACAAAAAATAAATATCCCAGGACTGTTTATTGAGTAACAAGCAAAACGGTAGTAAGGAGGGATGTGTGAAAACCCCCAGCAACTGTCTTCAAGTAATCAGAGGGAGACCTAAGAAGTCAACACACAGCAAGCCCTACCCAGACAGTGGTACATGTAAGCATTGTATGTATTAATGCATACATGTTAATGTATTCTAGGACCAGTGGCGGCCGATGTGTTCGGGGCGCAGGGGTGCCGCCCTCCCTGTCCATGCGTCCGGCCCCCTAATCTGCATGCAGGGGCGCTGGACGCATGGAGCTCAATGGGTTTTTTTTTTTTTTCCCATCACCTGATTAGAGCCAGAGGCTCTAATAGGGCGATGCAAAGGGTGGACCCGGGGCACACAGCAGTGCGTCCCAAGCCCACCCATTGTGTGACAATAGCGAATGAAAATTTGCTATTGTCACACGGATCCTCCTCCTGCCCAATCAGGGAGTGCGTCCGATACGCGCTTCCTGATTGGCCGCAAGGCAAACCAAATGCCATTGGCCGAGGAGGAGGAGGCGGGAGGAGAAGCCGCCGCCACCGGGACACTGAAGAGAAGGTGCCGCTGCAGCTGCTCCAGGGCTCCAGGTAAGTGCACTGGTCTCGGGGGGCATTGAAGGGGGCACGCACGCACGCTGGTCTCTGCATTGAAAGGGGACATGTACGCTGGTCACTACATTCTAAGGGGACATGTCTCATGTGTGCTGGTCACTACATTCTAAGGGGACATGTGTGCTGGTCACTACATTCTAAGTGGACATGTGTGCTGGTCACTGCTTTCCTAGAGGACATGTGTGCTGGTCACTGCATTCTAAGGGGACATGTGTGCTGGTGACAACATTCTAAGGGGACAGGTGTGCTGGTCACTACATTCTAAGGGGACATGTGTGCTGGTCACTACATTCTAAGGGGACATGTGTGCTGGTCACTACATTCTAAGGGGACATGTGTGCTGGTCACTGCATTCTAAGGGGACATGTGTGCTGGTCACTGCATTCTAAGGGGACATGTGTGCTGGTCACTACATTCTAAGGGGACATGTGTGCTGGTCATTGCATTCTAAGGGGACATGTGTGCTGGTCACTACATTCTAAGGGGACATGTGTGCTGGTCACTACATTCTAAGGGGACATGTATGCTGGTCACTGCATTCTAAGGGGGCATGTATGCTGGTCTCTCTGCATTGAAAGGGGGCACACTATACCTTAATTACTGAAGGCCCCTTTCACACTTTTGCGACCTCAAAGTCACGCAATTTTTTACAGCGTTTTTTGCCGCAAAGCAATGCCAATTAAATTTTTCTGTTTGCGCCCCCCCCCAAAAATTTTGAGCACCAGCCGCCACTGTCTAGGATGGGCTAGTAACAGTGGTGAATGGGATTGGATATCCCCAAAAATTCTTCCCACCAATCATCCTAGACCTGCTAGATTCAACTCGCTCCATCTGCTGATTGAGCTGCAAAGTTGCTGTATCAGTCCAGCAGGAGGCTCACATATGTTAAGCATTCTTGCCATACAATTTAATGTTACATTGTACCGATTTGTACATGTGCTTTTATCTTTCGTTTATCAATTTTTTGTTGTCCAACTTCAAACAGCTTTTTTTATCCTGTACTACGAAGGTTTATTTGCTTGGGCACGCAGGGAAATGTTCCTTCCATTAGAGGAAAATATTTGGACTGGCATTGTTATGTGACTGCAGCTTCAGGTACCTTTTTGTTTGCTCCTCTGGATGCCTATGCTCAAAAATAAATGAGCCTAAAGCTGCGTATTTCAAACATGTTTTGGCACGTCAGGTGCTTGGGCGTTTATTCATTCCATCTGAGGGGCGTTTAGAGGCAGAAAAAAAATGTCAGACGCTCTTAAAGTGACGCTTTTTGGCAACTTCTATCTGGCTAAAAACCTTTCATACCATGGCACAGGGCTCAAGTCCTGCAAGAACGTATGGGAGCGGCATTCCTATACTTTTTCCACAGCAGGAACCCGTTCCTGTTAGCAGCCGCATCCTGGTACCCTCAAACAGAATCCCAGCACCACCTTCTGCTCTGGGATGGCGGGTCGTTAAGCCAAGATTGTGGGTTACCAACTCGCCATCCCCGAGCATCAGTGTGAAGGAACTGAGGGAACTGAGCCAGCACTAGTGGAAGTGGAGCTGATGCTTCCATTATAACACCGGCTCCAGCTGTCACAGGTGGAGTGATACCAAATGTACTCCACCTGTGACAGGGCACAGGAGCAATACAGTTAGTATCGGCTCTGCTCTCTACTGCAGACGCATGCTTCCTCCAGTGCGGATCCTGTAACACTGATGGTCAGGAACCAGCCAGCAGTACCCACCAGAAAAACAAGCCAGCAGTACCCACCATCAGTACTCACCAGCAATACAAGCCAGCAGTACTAGCCAACAGTACCCACCAGCAGTACCCACCAGCAATGCAAGCCAGCAGTACCCGCCAACAGTACTGGCCAGCAGTACCAGCCAGCAGTACCCACCAACAGTGCTCGCCAGCAAAACAAGCCAGCACAGTACCAGCCAGCAGTACCCACCAACAGTAC
This sequence comes from Pelophylax lessonae, assembly GCF_965119305.1. NCBI lineage: Eukaryota > Metazoa > Chordata > Amphibia > Anura > Ranidae > Pelophylax > Pelophylax lessonae. The sequence continues at coordinate 36,046,142 of NC_138776.1, read as the reverse complement.
CCACTAGCAGTATCAGCCAGCAGTACCCACCAGCAGTACCAGCCAGCAGTACCTGCCAGTAGTACCAGCCAGCAGTACCAGCCAGAAGTTTCCCCAACCAGCAGTAACCGCCAGCTGTACCCACCAACAGTACCCACTAGCAGTATCAGCCAGCAGTACCCACCAGCAGTACCAGCCAGCAGTACCTGCCAGTAGTACCAGCCAGCAGTACCAGCCAGAAGTTTCCCCAACCAGCAGTAACCGCCAGCTGTACCAGTCAGCAGTACCCACCAGCAGTATCCACCAGCAGTACTAGCCAAAAGTACCTGCCAGCAGTACCCACCAGCAATGCAAGCCAGCAGTACCTGCCAACAGTACTGGCCAGCAGTACCAGCCAGCAGTACCCACCAGCAGTACTTGCCAGCAAAACAAGCCAGCACAGTACCAGTCAGAAGTACCCACCAACAGTACCCACTAGCAGTATCAGCCAGCAGTACCAGCCAGCAGTACCCACCAGCAGTACCAGCCAGCAGTCCCCACCAGCAGTACCTGCCTGTAGTACCAGCCAGCAGTTCCCCCAACCAGCAGTAACCGCCAGCTGTACCAGTCAGCAGTACCCACCAGCAGTATGCACCAGCAGTACAAGCCAGCAGTACCAGCCAGAAGTACCCACCAGCAGTTCCAGCCAGCAGTACCAGCCCTGGAGGACAGCCGGCAGCAGCCACCAGCCATACATAAGTCACAAAATGAAATCCGGCGCTCCCCAATTGGTGAAAGTGAAAAGTACAGTGCCTGACTGATCCTGAGCTGGTTTAAGATAACCCCTTGGGAAGGGGGCAACAGAAAAAAGCCACACAAGTTGAAAAAAAGTGCTGACAGGAGCAGGCTGACAGCTGCTGGTTTGCACTAATGGTGCACTGGCCAGGGAGCACTAAGAGACTTTTCCATGAAAACATAGCCAAGTTTATTGTAAATCAAATGCAATAAAACAGAGCAAGCCAGATCTGTAAGCAAATCAAACTGCTGCAATGTGCAGGGGGTAAAGTACCTTATGAAAAAGAAGCCTCAATCGATTCTCCACGATGGAATCTGCACTGGAGCCGTGATGTATGCAGCAGGCAGAAGAGGGCTCTCTCTGATAAAGGAGGGGGGGGGGTTGTGGAAGAGTGCTTGGTGGGGGAGAAGCAATCCAGCCGGGTGACCGGGAAGGGTGTCAATAGTTGCGTGCCTCGGCCGTGTAGTATAAAATGTTTTGGTGGAGAGGTTAGCTTTGGCAAAAGGCAACTCCATCTCAAAGTGAGTATTCAATATTAGAATACCTTCAGATAGGGTTGGGGTCTGGGAAGATTTCCATTTCTTTGCTAGTGCCAAACTGGCTGCTATTAATATATAGGTAGCAAGGGCAGGGGTCAAGTCCTGGGAATAAAAGTGTGGGAACTCACCCAAGATCCCCAACCTCAAAAATAAAAAAGTGTGTGTATGTGTATGTATGTATATATATATATACCTTTTGAGGAGCGAGGGCCTCTTTAGCGACTTGGTAACCGGTCGCGGGCCACAATGAGCGGACAAGGAAGATGAAAGGTCCGTGTCCACTCAGCATATGCAGAGCAGACACAGCCCGCCCTACTCTATGGGCCCTCAGAACCAATTCGCCCAGACAGAAGGGGATGAATCCCTTTCTGTTTTTTAAGTGGGTCATATTGAAGATAGGCGGGTGTAAATGGACAAAGGTCTCTTTACATCTGCCACTCTATAGAGGTGAATGGAGGGACTGAATGGGTCCACCTGAAAAACAGACAGGCGGACCCGATCGGACTAATCATGTAAAAGGGGCCTAAGGCTGTTTTCACACGGATTCACTGCAGTTTACCTGCATCTCACCTGACCTCAATCTTCACTTCTTCCTCAGAATTTTTGCAGGTATCACTGGCTGCTGCTGTCCCCCAGGCAGGTATGGCTGGTGGCTGCTGCTGGCTGTCCTCCTGGAACTGCTGGTGGGTACTTCTGGCCAGTACTGCTGGTTAGTACTGTTGGTTGGGGGAACTTCTGGCTGGTACTACTGGCTGGTACTACTGGCAGGTACTGCTGGTGGGTACTGCTGGTGGGTACTGCTGGTGGGTACTGCTGGCTGGTACTTCTGACTGAGTACTGCAATGTCAGGGTGGTGGGGGGGTTGTGGCTGAGTACTGTGATGTGTCTGTGGAGGGGGGGGGTTTAAGGCTGAGTACTGTAATGTCGGGGGGGGGGGTTATGGGTGAGTACTGCAATGTCGGAGGGGAGGGGGGGGGTTATGGCTGAGTACTGTAATGTCAGGGGGGGGGATTATGGCTGAGTACTCAAATGTGTGGGGGGGTTATGGCTGAGTACTGTAATGTCGGTGGGGGGGGGGGGTTTGGCCGAGTACTGTAATGTGGGGGTGGGGGGTTATGGCTGAGTACGGTAATGTAGGGGGGGTTAAGGCTGAATACTGTAATGTCGGGGGGGTTTATGGCTGAGTACTGTTATGTCAAGGGGGGGGGGGTTTAGGATGAGTACTGTAATGTCAGGGGGGGGGGTTAAGGCTGAGTACTGTAAAGAGGGGGGCTGAAGACAGTAATGAGGGGAACTGAGTACTGTAATGGGGGGGGGGGGGCTGAGGACAGTAATGTGGGGGACTGAGGACTATAGTGGAGGCATGAGAACTGTAATGAGATGGTTGAGGACTGTAATGTGGGGGGACTAAGGACAGTCATGTTGGGGCTGAGGACAGTAATGTGTGTGTGTGTGTGGGGGGGGGGGGGGGCTGAGGACAGTAATGTGGGGGAACTGAATACTGTATATGGGGGCTGAGGACAATAATGTGGGGGAGTTGGGTACTGTAATAGGGGGCTGAGTACTGTAATGGAGGAGGCTGAGGATAGTAATTTGGGGGCTGTGGGGGAGATAAATACTGTATTGGGGGGCTGAGGACAATAATGTGGGGGAGCTGGGGACTGTTATGGGGGCTGTGGACTGTAACGGGGGGCTGAGGACAATGTGGGGGATATGAGTACTGTAATGAGGGGGCTAAGAAGGGTATTGATGTCAAGGGGGAATGAGAACACAAGGGGGATGTTGAAGGGAAGGGAACTGTGATGTGCAGTGGACAGATGTAAGGATTATGATATGAGGCTCAGTTCAGATCTGTGCATAAGCATTTGCTTGCGCATGTCACAGATAGTTCAGCCCATTCATTTTAATAGGCTGCACTACCCATGAGAAATGCAAGGAAACAAGTCCCTGGCCCTTTTTTAAATTGCACAGCACCAAGCTGCATGGTGCTGCAGGACCATGTGGTTTGAAACACGCATGTGCTGAAGTGTGGCGTGTTCCTCTGCAATCCTGGACCATGTGCAATTTCACACGGAAATCCAGCTATGCTACTGGCCGGGAGCCGTGTGACGTCACTCTCGCGAATGCGCGCAGGAGCCGTCAGTCACAGCACAGGGCTCTGAAGAAATGGCACGGGCGGCAGTTCCTCCAGAGCGCATGCGCCAATGACGTCATTGGCGCACGATACAGTAAATATCTCCTAAATGGTTCAAGTTTAGGAGATATTTACAGTACCTATAGGTACTGTAATTATAGGCTATAGGTACAAATTACAGAGGGGGGGGGGGGGTTACAACCAGTTTAAGTATCTGGTAATCCTACCTGTTTTCTTGGGTTCCATTTTTAAACTGACCACACCAAGCACAGAAGCAGAGCCAAGCTGGCATGGTGTGTTTGCATCCCTGGGATCATTGTTAGGAGATGCAGGATGCCATGTAATTGCACAGCATGCCTGTATCTCTTGTCGTCGGTTTTGCAGCCACATTCCCCTGCCCAGCACTGCTGTGGAGGAGGTGGATCAGCCTGCTGGTACGCAGTGTACAGACAGAAGACTTATGTCCCTATTCTGTGTTATGTAACACAATGCCCACCCACTGGACTATATAGGCCCACCGCTATGGCGAAGGAAGAGACGCAGCAGACAGAGCTGTTGTGTAAACCCAGAATAAATAATAAAAAAGGAACATAGAAATTATTTTCAGTAAACATACAGGCGATTTCCGTCATCAGTTGAGGTTTGCGGTTTTGGTTTTAGCTTTGAAGCTACTGTGTTCACAAATACATCAACAAAGAATAGGCTACCTCCAGGCATATCTACTTTTAATTTATATTTTGCTGTATACACCAATCACCCATAACATTCTGACCACTGACAGGTATAGTGAATAATAACACTGATCATCTTGTTACAATGGCACGTAAGAAGTGGGTGGGTTATATTAGGCAGCAAGTGAACATGTTGTCCCTGTAGTTGATGTGTTGAAAGTAGAAAAGACAAGGGCGGAAATGTAATGGCTAGACCTAGATGACTGGGTTAGAGCAATTCCAAAACTGCAGCTCTTGTGGGATGTTCTCAAAATATCAACCATGCCGTTCTCTTCGGTCCTCCCAAGACCTCCTGCTCTCTAGCTCCCTTGTCACCTCTTCCCATGCTCGCCTCCAGGATTTCTCCAGAGCTTCTCCCATTCTTTGGAACTCTCTACCCCAATCTGTCCGACTGTCCCCTAATCTATCCATCTTTAGACAATCCCTGAAAACCCTTCTCTTTAACTACCTCAATACTGGGCACTTAAACCCCCTTCCTTCCTTGACCAATTTTCAGCTTTTAGCGCTGTTGCATTTTGAATGACAATTGCGCGGCCATGCAACACTGTACCTAAACCAAATTTATGTCATTTTTTCCCCACAAATAGAGCTTTCTTTTGGTGGTATTTGATCACCGCCAGGTTTTTTCTTTTTTGGTACACAAATAAAAAAAGACCGAAAAGTTTGAAAAAAAAAAAAAAGTTTTTTTGTTTAGGTTATAAAATTTTGTAAATAGATACGTTTTTTCCTGCACTGATGAGCACTGATGACGCCTCACTGACAGGCACTGATGAGGAGACACTGATGGGGTGGCACTGATGGGGTGGCACTGATGGGGTGGCACTGATATGCAGCACTGATGGGCACTGATAGGTAGCACTGATATGCAGCACTGATGGGCACTGATATGTGGCACTGATAGATAGCACTGATATGCAGCATTGGTGGGCACTGATAGGCAGCGCTGATGGGCACTGATAGGCAGCACTGATGGGCACTGATGGGCGGCACTGATGGGCACTGATAGGCGGCACTGATGGGTGGCACTGATGGGCGGCACTGATCGGCACTGATGGGGGGCACTGATAGGCAGCACTGGTGGGCAATAATGGGCACTGGTGGGCGGCACTGATAGATGGCAATAACGGGTACTGGTGGGCAGCACTGATAGATGGCATTGGTGGGCAGCACTGATAGGGGGGCACCACTGGCAGGCTCTCTGAGCCCTGTTTGCCATCCCTGGTGGTCATGGTGGGCATCCCTGGTGGTCATGGGTGGGCATCCCTGGTGGCTCTAGTGGCACCCCCTCCCCCCAGGGCTGCACTGGTAATCAATCATCTGATTACCAGCACAGACCCCCCCCTGTGATCAGTGAGTAATTAGAAATACTCACTGATCACCCCGGCTGCAGAATCGATCCTCTGATCTTCTCCTCACTGACAGGATCTGTCAGGAGGAGAAGAGATCGAAGCCGTTACAACGGCTGTATTGACATTACATGACGGCTGTGATTGGTCACAGTCGTCATGTGATCAGGAGGGCCAATCACAGGGCCCTTCTGCCGAGTCTTGTTGCTCTGTGTCCTAGGGACACAGGCACATCGAGATTGCACCGCTGCGCGTGCCCGCGGCGGCACGATCTCTCTCCTTCTGAAGGACGTTCCGGAACATCCATTCAGAAGGACGAGACTCCCACCCGGCCGTATATGTACAATGGCCCGAGTGGGAGGTGGTTAAAGAAGCCTATCCGGCTACTAACTAATACACTGTTTCACTTGCTCCATTAGCTCATCCCCTGCGGCTATTACCTTTTGTATCAATTGACCCTCCCTTTTAGATTGTAAGCTCTAACGAGCAGGGCCCTCTGATTCCTTTTGTTCCAAATTGTATTGTAACTGTAATGTCTGCCTTCATTTTGTTAAGCGCTGCGCAAACTGTTGGCGCTATATAAATCCTGTATAATAATAATAATAACGTCCCTGGTCTGCAGTGGTCAGGACTGACCAAAAGTGGTCCAAGGAAGGAAAACTGGTGAACCAGCAACAGGGTCATGGGTGGCTAAGGTTCATTAAAACAGAACCAGTAAAAGGGGTGGGCAGAAGGGAGATTTTCTCTGGGCGGTGTCTTAAATTGTGGTGAGGGGGGGCACACTCGGAGCTCACATCGCTGCTCCTGCCTCACTGACAGGAGTGACTGTGTATTGACCACATGATCTACTGATTCCCCGACTCCTGCGGCGCCGCTGTTCTGCCGAAAACTCCAACTTGCCGAGATCTCCAACAGCCGTTATTTTTGGTGAGTGTACACCAGGAATAATTGGAGATTTCGACCACTTGGTGTTTTCACACAACACCGACAGCCTATATAATCCGGTAGATGCTATCAGAGGCGTAACTAGAACCTTCAGGGTGCAAGAAACCATGAAGGGCCCCCCGGACCCCTGACCGGGGCCCTTACCTTCAAGCCTGGGGCTCTTCCCACTGATCCTGGGGCCTTTTACTCCCGTTGTGGGGCCCTTTATTATGGTCCTGCAGCAGGACCCTTTCACAGGTTCTGCAGTGGGCCCCCTTCCTGCCATCTTGGGGCCTCCCCACAGTGGTGGAATGCCAGAGCCCGGTCGCAAGTGTGACCTTTGCGATCCTGGAAATTCACCCACTGGTGTCAGTAGTTTTTATTTTTTGGTATTTTAATTGTAGTATTTATCATTTTATTTTATTTTTTTACAATGTCACTGACTATGACTCTGTCCATTCAGAAAAGGAAGGAGCTGGTAAATTACATATCCTCCACCTTCCTGGTTCTCTATTGTGACACACCCCCTGCAACAGCACAGTGGGAGGGGGGGGGAGATCAGAGGAGCACACGGGCCCAGAGACATCAGAACACAAGTGAACTGGCTAGGAGGGGCGGCGGGGGCAGCATACAGGGGAACCAATCTCCTCCATTTTCCTCCTGTAGCTACAGGAGGAAAAAGGAGGACAGTGATTTCTCTACATGCTGCCCCCGCTGCACCTCCTATCCATCCAGGTTTACAGGGGAGCCGCACAGGCCTCCTGGAGCATGGAGCCCGGTTGCAATTGCAACCCCTGCAACCCCTGTAATTACACCCCTGGATGCTATAATTAGTGCAGTATATAAAAGAGGACCAATGCGCTACCTGAGGGGTAAGACTACTGAGTATAGGCCAATGAAAATCCAAAAATCGTGATAACTACAATGTGAAATAAATATCTAGAATAGAATAAAACAGAAAGAGCAGCCAATTCTATTCGGTGTCCCCACCGTGTATAACAAAGTGCAAAATATTCAAAAATTTTTTTTGTGAATGAGTAGGGGTATCATGTACCCCATACTTATTCACATGGGGTGGGGGGGGGGTATCTGGGCAGACCTCCCCCCAACCACTGGGCTGACTTGTGAGAAAGAGATCATTGTCCTTCTCAACACAGGGACAAGGTGTTTTTCTGGGGGGTTACCCCTGTTAATGGACCCCACCATGTTGAGGGCATGTGGTCTGGTATGGTTCAGGAAAGGAAGCCAGGCCTCATGATCAGATTAAGGGTCTGGTATGGATTTCCTAGGGAACCTCACACATTTTTTCATTTTTTTTTGTGAGGTATCATACTAGACTTAGTGCAACATTTCACAACTTTTTTTTTTTAGTCACGGTAACCTTTAAAATTATGAACACTATCTCGAGGCACCCCATTCTAAAATGTAAAAAAAAATAAGTATATAAAGAAAAAAAAATTATATAAAGCAGCAACATCCACACATGTAGGACACCCAACATTAAAGGTAATTTATTCTTCCAAAGTAAAAACACATTTGCACACACACTGGTACTGACTAGAAGACATGGGCCGAACATCCCCCTGATTTGGATCATGGCAGAACTTTCCAACATCGCAAAAGTTCAGAACTGAATAACAAACCACATTGAAGTCTATGAGACCCGAACTGGAAAAATCAAAAGTGCCCATTTTTAAGACTTATATGCAAGCAATTGGGCATACAATGGTTATGGGGATCCGGGTACTGCCCTGGGAGACATGAATCAATGAAAGAACAGTTTTAAAAAAAAAACATAATTTTTAAATGAGCAGTGATTTAGTAATGCCTAAAGTGAAACCATCAAAATGAGAAATAACAATAACAATGAAAAATTCCTTTAAATATAGTGCCTGAGGGGTCCCCTTAGTCTGCCTGTAAAGTGGTGCATCTGTACTGTGTATAGTATCTGCTGCAGCAATAAGGACATTTATAAAGGCAAAAAAAACAAAAAAATAAAATTTCCCTGCAAGCTTTCTTTATTTTAAAAAATAACTGCTTGGGTAGCCAGCCTGTATAATGAGACCACAATTTAGTGCACTCAGAACAAGATTAATTTTTTTTGGTTAAACTCTGGTGTCTCTTTCACAGATTTTAGATGCTTGAGGTCACTGTAGCCATATTCAGTGTATGGGTACTGCTATGGGAAGTAAAATGGCACCCCAGTATGCAAACTTATTTATGGCTGATCTGGAGAACAAATTCCTGAACAGCATACAACATAGGCCATACAGATATTATCGCTATATTGATGATATTTTCATCATATGGACAGAAGGTGAGGAAAATCTCAAAATTTGTTTTCATTGATCAACACCTTTCACCCATCTATCAAACTTAAAATGGATTATTCTAACAGGCATGTCAACTTCCTAGACACCACAGTATACATCAGGGATGACAAGCTTCATACTTCGAAATACAGGAAACCGACTGACCGATGCAGCTATCTCCACAGTTCCAGTTTTCACCCCCAACACACTAAACAGGCCATCATACACAGCCAGGCCATCAGATACTACCGAATATGTTCAGACCCAGAAGACAGAGATAAACATCTCAGAACACTAGCAAACTCCTTCCGTAAGAAAGGTTACAAAAACAAAACCATCAACACCAGCATAAACACAGCCTTGAAAACCCAAAGAGAAAATCTTCTCCAATACAAAAAACAAATAACCGTGTACCTCTAGTCACCACATATAATCCAGGACTAGAAGGGATAAGAAAGATAATCAAATATTTACAACCCATCATAACAGAAGATGAAACTCTGAAAGGAATCTTCCAACAACCTCCAATACTGGCTTTCAGACAACCACCCAACCTCAGACATAAACTAATCAGCAGAAAACTTCATTCTGATTATGATGTCACAAATAATGGGAGCAAACCCTGCCATAAAAAACAATGCAAACTGTGCAACCAGATCAATCTGTCTAAAAGTGTCACACACACAAATGGGACCTTCAATATAACAGGATCATACAGCTGCACCTCCAGTAATCTTGTGTACCTCATCCAATGCAAAAGATGTAGCAAAGGATCTTATGTAGGTGAAACAGGACAGAAGTTGTAAGCGAGGATGAATTTGCACAGACGTACCATCAAGGAACATAAAGAAGATAGTTTCTGCACACCTGTGGGACATCATTTTTCACAACCGGACCACATTATAGAAGACCTCAATGTTTTAGTTCTTAAAGGGAATTTCAGAACTATCCAGGAAAGAAAAATTTTTGAATTAAGAATGATACTCCTTTTTGACACAAAAAATAACGGCTTAAATTTAGACATGGGTTTCCTTACTCATTATACCACAGTTTTACGACCCCCTCTGTGACTATCTCCCCCACCTTCCCCCCTGTCTTCAGCTCTCCCTCTGTCTTATCTCACTAACTATGCTAGTTTTATTACCATTGTTTATGTTTGTTTGGTTTTCTCTTTTTTTTTTCCTTTGGCTTAGAGATTCTGTGTCTTCTTACCATTCTGCTAAACATTTTGTTAATCAGTACTGCTTGGATCTTGAAGAAGGGGACATTCCCCCGAAAGCTTGTCCTGAAAAATGTTATGTTAGTGCAAATAAAAAAAGTATCACGGACAGTACTCAATTGTCACAGATTTTAGATAGAAGTAACAGGTGTGGAAAAATTGGGCTTTGGGTGTCGGTGGTGCCTTCACATGGTAACCCTATAGAGGTACTCTTGATGAAAGCAAGAATTGGCTTTGCTGTCAAAAATTTAAATGATATGCCCGGCCAAACAGTGGTGGAAAAATTGGTCTTTGGGTGTCGGTGGTGCCTTCACACTGTAAACCCTAAAGGGGTACTCTTGATGAAAGCAAAAATTGGCCTTGCTGTCAAAAATTCCAATGGTATGCACATGTCAAACAGGTGTGGAAAAATTGGTCTTTGGGTGTCGGTGGTGCCTTCACACGGTAACCCTATAGAGGTACTCTGGATGAAAGCAAGAATTAGCCTTACTGTAAAAAACTGAAATTATATGCACCTGTCAAAAAGGTGTGGAAAAATTGATCTTTGGGTGTTGGTGGTACCTTCACACGATAAACATATAGAAGTACTCTTGATCAAAGCAAGAATTGGCCCTGCTGTCAAAAATTGAAATAATATACACCTGTCAAACAACTGTGAGAAAATTGGTTCTTGGGTGTTAATTGTGCCCATGAAACCTACACCAAAAAAATTCTTCCTGAAGAAATCAACACCCACAAAGCTAGGCAGCCTAGACAGTCTTTCAGAGATTCCAGATCCAGCAAGCACTTTATCAGCGACATCGGCATCAGGGGCTTGATAGCTGCTGCTAATCCAGGACAGGTTCATTTTGATAAATGTCAGTTGATCCACAGAGTCTGTGGACAGATGAGCTCTCTTATCTGTCACCAGACCTCTGGCAGCACTGAATGCCATGGGGCTGGCAGCCCAGCAGCTCAATTGCATACTGGGCAAGCTCTGGCCAGTGGTCTTTTCCATTCTAAAATGTAAAAAAATACTGTAAGTATATAAAAAAGGCCAGTGGTCTTTTTATATACTTGGATTGTATATCCAAGTATGGAAAAGACCAGTGGTCTTTTCCATTGCAAAATAGTTGAAACAGTTGAATTGTCAACTCCATGTCTGTTTTTGCCCCTAGATTATCTGCCACCATATAAAGGAGACGCTGTTGATTGGATGTGGAAGCTTACAGCCCTGGGTGCCAAGGACTATTTTTAAAAGGCATCAATGAGGCGCCCCCCCCCCTTCTCCACTGCTCCTCCCTTGACCAACTAGAAAGGCAATACATAAACTCTTCTTAAAGGTGTCCTCAAGAGATTTCATCTTCTGGTCCCTCTGTGGGGACGGGATTAGTTCTGAGACTTTCCCCTTGTAACGGTGGTTAAGGAGGGTTGCCAACCAATAGTAATCCTTCTCCTTGATGCCACATATTCTCAGGTCCTTTCACAGGCTTTGAAGAATAAAGGGAAAACCATCTGTTAAGGGTTGCCATATTTTTCCTCTGCTTCAATGCCTCCAAAACTGTAAGAATCCTCCTCTCCTTCCTCCTCCTCCTCCTCTTCCCTCTCCCCTTGTGTGTTGTGTGGCATCGCAAGAATGGTGTCTGCATAAAGCAGGCCTTAAAAGGAAAGGAAGTCCTCCTCTTCCTCTCGCTGCTTTGCCTTGAGCGCCCTGTCCATTATGCCATGCAGAGTATGCTCCAGCATGAACACAACAGGGATTGTGTCACTGATGCATGCATTGTCACGGCTCAACATCCTTGTTGCTTCCTCAAATGGTGACAGTACAGTGCATGCATCCTTTTTCAACAGCCATTGGCGTGGGTAAAAAAAAGCAGAGCCAGCCTGAGCCTATCGTTGTGCCATACTCACACAGATACTCATTGACAGCCCTCTGCTGCATGTGCAGCCACTGCATCATTGCCAAAGTTGAGTTCCATCTGGTGTACAACATGTCACAAATCAGGCGGTTTACAGGCAGGTGGAATTCCCGCTGTATTTTAGCCAATCGAGCACTGGCTGTGTATGACCATCTGAAATGCCTACAGGCTCTTCTGGCCTACTTTAACAAATCTTCCAACCCTGGGTACCTATCAAAGAAATGCTGCACCACCAAATTGAGGACATGTGCCAGGCATGGCACGTGTCAACTTTCCCTGTCTAAGGGGGGACAGGAGGTTTTTGCCATTATCGCACACCACCATTTCTGGCTCCTGCTGGTGTGAAGTGAAGCACCTCTGAGCCTGCCTGTGCAGTGCTGAAAGAATCTCTGCTCCTGTGTGGTTCCTGTCCCCTACACAAACCAGCTGAAGCTCTGCATGACACCTTTTAGCCTGACTCATTGAATAGCTTAGGGCAGGGGTGTCAAACTAAATTTTATTGTGGGCCGCATTGGTATTATAGTTGCCTTTAAAAGGGCCGATTGTATAGGTAAGACCAGATGTCCAGAGCACACTACCCCACTTTACATCAGTTGTCAAGTGTCTCCAACCCTCCTTACATCACAGTGCATCCCCCTTACCTTGTGCTGCTGCCAGGAAGAGGCTGGAGGCTGAGCTGGGAAGCAGAAAGTGCAGGGTCTGGAGGAGGACCAGAGGAGGCCTGGAGACAGATGCCGGAGTCTGCTGAATGCTGAGATCAGGGAAGGACAGAGATGAGGGGGTGCTGTGGCTGCACAGTGATGCGTATGATCTGTAGGAAGAATTCCATCCTCCCCTTTGCTGCTGCTGAGATGAGGAGGAGAGGGATGGTGCCGAGACAAGCCTCTCTGCGGCTGCACAGAGAAAGAGTTCTGTCCTCCTCTCTGCTGCTGACTGCTAAGACAAGGTGAAAGCAGAGACTAGGAGGGTGCCGCAGATGCAAGAGAGTTGTCAGGGCCACATAAAATGGCCTGGAGAGCCAGATTTGGCCTGCAGGCCTTGTGTTCGACACATGTGGCTTAGGGGGTACTGGTGGTTCATAGGACAACTCAGCAGAGGAGGGAATGAAGGAGGAGTAGGGGGTGGAGCTGACAAATTTCCCAACTGTATGAAAATGTAGCGGCACAACAAGCTGCAGCATTGAACCCAGTCCTGCATCCTTCCGAGTTGCAAGCAGAGTTGCCCAGTGTGCTGTATACTAAATATATTGTCCCTGACTATGCTTGCTGGACCACGTGTCAGACTCAGCAGCAATGTGGACCTTGCGGCTAACTGCCTTGCCCAATGATGCTACAACATTGCCTTCCATGTGATGGTACAGAGCTGGAATGGCCTTACGTACAAAGAAATAGTGACTGGGAATCTGCCATTGTGGTACAGCACATTCTGCAAATTCACAGAAGGGGTCATAATCCACCATATAGAAAGGCAGGAGCTGTAAGGCCAGAAGCTTTGACAAGCTTGAATTTAGATGCTGGGCATGTGGGTGGCAATGACTGTATTATTTTTCTTTCACTGCAGCAAAAGGGGCAGAGAAATTTGCCTGCTATAGTCTACAGCTGGTGGTGTGATACTGGCAGACGCGCTGCAAGGACCTGTGACACCCTTTGCTATACCATCATCTCTGTCAGTGTAGGCTGCTGAGAGGTCACGGAGTACAGCCGGGTAGACCAGAAAGGTGAGGATTGAGGAGGAGCAGAATTGCATCCCTTTTGTGTGGCTTTCAGGTGCTATGGGAAAATGATTGCCAATTTGTTGTTTACCAGTGTTCTCCCCTCTCTGTACGCTCATGTTCCTACCTTCCTCAACCTCAGAACCAAGATCTGAATCGGGTAATAGCTGTACATCGTCAAGGGGAAAGTGGCTGATGCTTTGTTCAAATGACTCCTCCTTGCCTGATGCTGGAACTATAGCAGGAGTAGCTGTGGAGAAGGAGGCAGAATAGGCTGCACTGGCAGTTGCGGCAGGCTGCACACTAGTCTCTGCTTGGGTGATGGAAGATGAGGAGGATGAGGATAGTTTAGTAAGCCAGTCCTCCACCTCCTCTGCATGCTGTGGCTGGATAGCAGGGGCAACATCACTAAACAGAGGAAATGGTTCCCTGCCTGAGGATGGACCATGTCCACCTTTGCCTGTGAAAGCAGACGCTGCTGCCCCCCCGCCCCCCCCCCACAGTCGCATCGGAACCTCTGCCTCTTATTGTGTGAAACATGTCTACAATCCAAATTGTTGGTGTCCTGCGGTGCCACTCAGGGAATTCCCAATAAAGGCATTTGGAACTAACTATGATGTGCAGTCACTTCTTCTTTTGATACTGCTTACGGAGGTGGGCCGGAGCTAGCACTTATGCACGGGCCCCATTAGGTTTATTTACCTGGAGCAGCGAGTTCTCTTTACTTCCATTTAGCATCACACAGCTTCGCCAGCTCAGTGAGCACAGCTTGACTACACTTCTATGAGGAGATTGCCATCCTGAAATTGCAGCATGTCGGACGGTAATGCACCGCAGGGCACCAGCCGCACCTTCCGTTTATTGGGAAATAACCCGTTGAGAGCCAATGCTTGAGAAACACTTAACAATAAAACTGACAATGAAGTGGGCTCAGTGAGGTTACTCCTCTGGAGACTGATGAAGAGCATGACTAGGGAGATTCGAGCATACTGGGATTCAAGCTCTCTCTCCACTTATTTATCCACGGAACTGATATTGCGGGGATTGAGTGTGAAAAAAATTTCCAACCTTTGAATTATTCGGCGAGTCCCTAAAGAAAAAAATGGAAGGAAACCCTGTCCACATGCTCTCATGCTCTGGTGGACATTATCATTACATCAAAAAAGAAATGGATCGAAGTCCTACAACAAGCCCTTAAAACTTTACAAGATGTGTCGGAATTTGCAGACCTTCACCAACGTTTAAATGAGAAAATAAACCTTTTGGATAATGAAATAATTATGGGTAAAAAGGAAAAAATGTTACGAGACAAAAATGATTACAACACAAACAGTGTATATGTGTAAAGGCACCACTGGAGTGGTATATTCCAATCTGCCAATGGAGTAAGGAAACATGTCAGTTTTTCAGATACGGAAATGGAGCACTGGGATGATACCTTGGCGGCTTATAATTCGGATGTGTCATCTACACGTCCACCCACAGGTGGGTCACAGGAGAGGGCTACCCCATCGGCCTCAAAAAATTGGGCCCAAAAACACAAAGATCAGCTACCTGAACAGAAACACAGAAGGACACACCCTGGTGCAAGAGGAGGGGATGCCGAGGAGCTGAAGAGATATTCATCTCGTCGCCAGGCACGCAAGTTGTAAATTACTTTTCTAATATACTAAACCTGTCCAAGAGTACCCAAATATGGTGAGATGTCTTTGCTTTCTAAGGGCCGTCCATTAAGATCTTTTTGAGATTTATTGATGACTTATTACTGATTGTTGATAATGGGGGAAATGATTGCCATCACTTTTGGAACATTTACATAGTTACATAGTAGTTGAGGTTGAATAAAGACAATAGTCCATCCAGTTCAACCTGTGTAGGTGTGTGTGGACGTATTCATTTCCCATACCCCTGAATGTTTTGTTCTTGGAGATGTATGTCCAAGAGTCTTTTAAAAGTAGCCATACTCCCCGCGGTTACTACCATTTTTGGAAGGGAGTTCCACAATCTTATTGCCCTTACTGTAAAAAATCCTTTGCGTAGCCTGAAGTTAAATCACTTCTCCTCTAATCACATTGAATGGCCTTGTGTCCTCTTGCACTCCTTGCGACTGAATCATTTTTTTTTCTATGATGGGATCACCGTTGAGGTATTTGTAAATCGCTATCATGTCCCCTCTCAGGCGTCTCTTATATAGGGAGATTTGAATCATAACAACAAAAAGCTCTAGTTTACTGGTTGTGCAGATGATAGAAAAGTATGTTATTTGGATGTCTGTTTGACTGGAGCCGATGGGGTAGTGTCTTTGATCCTATATAGAAACCTCTGTCGGGCAATTCTCTTTTACTTGCCCAATCTGGTCATCGAAAACTGGTAATCGAAAAGGGTATCTCCGTGGGACAGTTTCTGCGGGTCAGAGGTATCTGCAGCAATAACCTACAATTTGAACAAGAGGCTATGTCCCTATATAAAAGGTTTTTAGACAGGGGCTATACCTATCTAGATCCTAGATAGATCCTTACTCATAGCTAGACAAATGGATAGGGGAGATCTTCTAAAGAAAAAAGGCAATCATAAGAATATACAGCAAAATACATTAACCCAGTCCACCCCAATTAGCAGCGAATTAAATTATTATTAACAGACATTTACCTATCCTGTAATCTGATGAGATATGTGCAAACATTCTACAGGAAGGTATAAATGTGGTTCACCGTAAGGCCCCCACCCAGAGCCGTTTCCTGTCCTCAAGCTTCCTCCACAAAGAAACTACCAAATCTATCACATGGCTACATTTTAAGGGGAACTATAAATGGGATGCAACGGAATGTTCGTGTTGTGGCCACATCTATGGAGGGAACAAGTTTAGTTGGACAATTAATCAAAAAGAATTTGAACTATGTTCCTTTTATACTTGTAACACTAGCTATGTGATATATTTGATTACTTGTGGTGTGTGCCAAATCTAATATGTTGCCTGGGTTATTTAAAAGATTAGGGGGTCCCCAAGAGGGAGGGTGGTGCCTTTCGGTTCTTGTGCCGAAGGGAGGTGTTCCTGGATTTTCCATCTCCAGATTTAGATTCCTCAGGAACTCAACTTTAAGTGGGACATTAGCCACTTCTACGAATGAGCCTCTGAAGCACCTCTCTCCGACACCTGATGGGCATTTGTTTTCCCCTCTACTTTGGCTATTATTATTATTATATAGGACTAGAGGACCGTTGCTGTCTGTATTAATAAGAGACCTGCTTTTTTCTTACTTCCCCCTCTCGTCTTTCTACACGTGGCACTGTTGTGATTATGGTCACCTTAGATTGTGCATGATAATGGGCATAGGTGAGGAGTGACCATGTACATGTTTATGGCATTTATATCTTTGTTATTATTATCTAAATCTTTTTTGATCATTCGACATAATCACTCTCCCCTCCATCTATCCTTGTACACAAGCTATAGATATAACCATATGAACATGTTTTTGCAGGCATTATTTGTTTTTATTTTTGAGACACATTTGTTGTCTAGTTACCATTTGTTTTTATATGTTTAGTATATCTTTATTTACAAATGTAACCTTTTGTTTTCCTTTTTTCCCTTTTCTCTTTTCTTTTGACTGTGATTGTAATGACAAACTCCTATTTAAAGGTTATTAGGTTCCCATATACATATATATGTGTTTGCTCTCTTTTTGATATTTTTCATACTTTGACTCTAAATGGTTGGGTCGTTTTTTATAAGTTTTTTAAAAGTATTTGGGGACAATGTATTTAATTTATTACTGCTTATAGGAGATGCTTGGTGTTTTTATATGTCTTTATACAGTATGTTGGTCTAGGTAGTCAGTTGCCTCTGATAACCACCCTCTAAACACCTTTTGAAGTTGGGGGTGAATCTATTTAGGATACATCAGTTGGGCATACCCGTGTAATGATTAAGCTCATTTTTATTTTGTAAACCGTGTCTACAATGCAAATTGTTGGTGCCCTGTGATGCCACTCTGGGAATTCTTAATAAAGGCATTTGGAACGAACTATGAT
Organism: Pelophylax lessonae; assembly: GCF_965119305.1. NCBI lineage: Eukaryota > Metazoa > Chordata > Amphibia > Anura > Ranidae > Pelophylax > Pelophylax lessonae. The sequence continues at coordinate 36,028,539 of NC_138776.1, read as the reverse complement.
GTGCAGCCACTTCTTCTTTTGAGTCTTTTGGGTTGCCTATTAACAAAATGTAATAAAGATGATGAAAGATGGGGAAATGTATACATGGATGCACTTTATTCAATGGAAAGTGGTGTTTGGTGCACTTTAACGTGAATACTCACTATACAGACACACTCCACTGACACACTACGATGTACTGCAGTATAACTGCACTGACGCACTGCAATATACTGCGGTAAACATGCACTAATGCATTGAAATATATTGCACTGAAATATACTGCGTTAAACGTGCACTAACACACTGAAATATACTGCATCAAACGTGCACTAACGCACGGAAATATGCTACACTGAAATATACTGAGTTAAACGTACACCAACGCACTGAAATATACTGTGGTAAAAATGCAAAACGCACTGAAATATACTGCGGTAAACATGCAACAATGCACTGAAATATACTGTACTGAAATATACTGCATTAAACATGCACCAAAACACTGAAATATACTGCACAGAAATATACTGCGTTAAACGTGCCCCTACGCACTGAAATGTACTGCGTTAAATGTGCTCTAATGCACTGCAATATACTGCGGTAAACATGCAATAACGCAGTGAAGTTTACTGCATTAGGTGTGCACTATTGCACTGCAATATACTGTGGTAAACGTGCAATAATGCACTTCAATATACTGTGTTAAGCGTGCAATAATGTCCTGAAATATACTGCGTTAAATGTGCACTAATGAACTGCAATATACTGCAGTAAATGTTTTATTTTGGATTTATTTTCCAATAAAACATATTCCCCAGGGCAGCCCCCCCCCCCATGCTATTTTTCTGACACCCCCTTGCCTATAAGCGCAGAAAATTGCCATTTTTATTTGATTCAGCTCCCATTACATTTTAACAGAGTTCAGGTTTAGCATCTGAACTTCTTTGAAGTTTGCATAATCCTCATCATTAATCGCAATCTACAAATCTTGAAATGGTGACTGCATCATTGGGAGGAAACTATTTAACCAGAGGTCTCTAAAGAAGACACACGGCTACACAATGAAGTTGGATGAGAGACGTTTCAATGTTAAATTGATTTGACTTCCTTCCAGAGTTGGTGGTGTCAGCGGATAGTGAAGATACATTTTAAAACTCCCAAATGAGCACAATGCATAAGAATATTGAAAATGGTAGTGTCCTTAACACACACACACACCAGGGACATGCAGTGAGGCCAGTGGCTGGTAAGGTACTAGATAGTATCAGAGCCAGATACACACAGGTTACATATTCCACAAGTTACGTATTTGATTCTCATTATGTAGGCGATTGCAGTTCTACTCATTTAACAAAAATATCTACAATCGCTGTCCCTTTAAGATGTTTTTTGTTACCGAATGCAGAAATAAAAAAAATAAAAATTACACTGTGCCCTATATAGCTACCAACGGTCCTGATTTTATTAAGTCCTTATGTTGGTTAAATTAGCAAACCATGAGAACTAATGAAAGTGCCATATATAATCTATATAGTAAAAGAATAGAACCTGAACCATTCTCTGATTATATAGATTACATATAGCACCTTCATAAGTTCTCATAGTTTACTAACTTAATCAGCATAAGGACTTGTTTTAGCAGTGGGGGCTGGTGCTCCACCAGTCGGGGGGCCCCCCCAATCACTCCAGCCGAAACCACCATATCCCCTCCCTGTGCCAGTTTACTTACCTTGCTCTGCGGGACTGACAGGCAGAGGTGGCAGTGGCGGCGGCTTCCCCCTCAGTCTCCATCTTCCCTCTCACGGGCCACCTCCTCCCTCCTTCTTGGCCAATAGGATGCCTTTTCCGTTTGCCAATCGGGAAACAGGTCTGAGGACCCGCTTCCTGATTGGCCAGGAGGAGAATCAGTGTGGCAATAGCGAATATTCATTCGCTATTGTCACACAACTAGGTGGGCTCAGGGCAAAGTGCTCTGCGCCCCGAGCCCACCCTTTTTTGAAGCCTATTAGAGCCTCTTGCTCTAATTACATGCTTCAAAAAAAAAAAAAATCCCCCATTGGAATCCATGCATCCAGCACCCTGCATGTAGATTAGGGGGCCGAACGCATGGATAGGGGAGGCGACGCCCCTAATGGACAGGTGGCCACTGTGTTTTAGGATATGTAAATGGCGTTCAAACCACACATGTGAGGTATTGCTGCGAACATTAGTGCGAGAGCAATAATTCTAGCCCTAGACCTCCTCTGTAACTCTAAACATGTAACCTGTAAAAAAGTTTAAATCGTCGCCTATGGAGATTACTGAAGTTTGGCGCCATTCCACAAGCATGTGCAATTTTAAAGCATGACATTGTTGTGGAATTTTTCCTCAGGTACAAAATACCTGTTACCTGTTAGTCAGTGATACCAAATCAGACAATATATAGCTATATATATATATAATGAGATTAGACAAGACTCAAGATGGCTGAATCATAGTGACCTGATTTATTACAGCGTGCTGGAGTTTAAATATACTCCAAAATGGGTTTGTCATTACAATCTGACGTACAAGAAATGGGTTTTTATTAACATCTTTTGTCCAATCAAAGTTAACAACTAATTATAGTAAGCATTGGGTTAATCTATATTGTGATTGTATGTCATAAGGGAAATTTCTTGGTGACGCTCAATAAAAGTTCCAAAGGGGTTTTTAGAAGATATTATTGGCTTTGCGGTCAGCTGTCCAGACAGAGTTGATATTCTGAGATATAGGGAATTTCCACTGTTTCAGTCATCTGATATATTCTTAGCTTTTGCAAGCTCAGTGACACATGTAAAGAAATCAAAGTAAAATGAGATTAATTAACTCAAAGACATTTTGTTTAAGATAACCATTTTAAATGCCAGTCAAGGCATCCTGCATATCCAGCAAGGTATCCTGTAAAGGCCAATAAGGTCAAGGTATGCCATGTCAACATGTTAGGTATCTATTTACTCGGTGTAACATCATCTTTGACATTATACAAAAAAGTCATGCTATTTTTAGTGTTATTCTTTTTTTAATTAATGAAACAGTTTTTTTTTTCCAAAAAACGCGCTTTAAAATTGTCGTGCAAATACGGTGTGACATAAAAAGTTGCAATGACCACCATTTTATTCCCTAGTTGTCTGCCAAAATATAGATATATATATAATGTTTCTGAGTAATTTTCTAGCAAATAAAATTATGATTTTTACATGTAGAAGAGAAGTGTCAGAATTGACCTGGGTGGCAAGTGGTTAATTACCATAAGTAAGTAGTATACAAATAATTATTATTTATTGTTTTTAGGGTAATTTACTATATTTTCAAAACCTGTACTCAAGCAGGTGGCTTAACGGACAAATTACTGAAGTGTAAAGTCATAACTTCAAACCAGTAATTTCATAGTAAATAGTAGATAAATAATAATGTCATAACATAATATATTATTTTGCTTGATTAAAAAAAAGTACCTTTTCAGCAGCAGCAGATTCTCCCTCTTAGCTGTGTGAGAAAAACATGGGATTATGGGTATACCCTATACCCATAAACCCATGTTTTTTCCTTGTATTTAAGAGGGCTGGGCTGGAAGAAGCATTTGTCTTTTAGACACATGCCCCCTTCTATGACACTGCAGTGAGAGGAGAGCCTCTACTGCAGCATTTTTATTGGACAGCTTGGACCAATGGGGCTTTACCATTGGTCCAAGGCTGCAAGCTGTCCATTGAGCTCAGTGCTTTTGACAAGAAGTCAGAGGCACTACGAGCTCATCTTCCCAGTCTGCTGCAAACAGCGTGCACCAGCTTGTATTTAAACAGGACACGCTGTAAGTAGCTTCTGACAGGCAGCGAAAGGAGCCCTGTATCTCATTGACCAGTGGTGGGGTATGACTTCTGCTACCTACTCCCCAAATTTGGGGTCTCTGTGACCCCCAGGTCGCCAAGCTATGACCCTCAAAGCTCAATTGTTTTTTTTTTTTTATGTTCATGGCAGGCAGGTGAGGCTCTGCCTCACCCTCCTCCCCTGACTGCACCTCCCTGAAACACTCTCAGGTTGAGCTGTATGGACCAATGTCTTTATTCAACCTTAACAACTATATAACTACGAAAGTAGGAATTACTGTAGGGATCACTGTAAACCCAGAGAAATGCACTGGAGGGATGGAGGAAGAAAAGTACCTCAGGTACATTCAGGGGTGGACTGACAACTCATGGGGCCCCCGGGCAATCAGAGATCATGGGGCCCCCTGTGTCCACACTCAAGCCACACAAAGCCCCACCTACAAATTGCAGCTCAGCCACATAGAGTGGGCATTTAAATATCTATCACAGCATAGCCTGCATGGAAGTTCCTGGCTTCTTTCTGTAGTGTGTAGCCTCTCATGGGGCCCCCTACTGACCCTGGGCCCTCGGGCAGTGCCCTAATCTCCGAATGGTCAGTCCGCCCCTGGGTACATTGCAGGATGGGGGTTGGTAAAACCATTTAGCAAAATAGAAATCTAATCCTGGTCTTGCTCTGTCTCAAAAAAAAAAAAAAGTTCAGTCCCGGGTATCATTGGGTACTATAATCAGTCCTGTATTTTGGCCTAGGCTGACAAGGCCAAGGCCTAGGGTGGCACTTTGCAGGGGGGTGTCAGAAAAGCTCCCCTCCACCTTAGACTCTATTGGCCACTAGTTGTTAGAGCTGCCTCTCTCACCCCCTCTCTCTCTCTCTCACCTTCCCTCTCTCTCTTTTTCTCTCTCACCCCCCCCCTCTCTCTCTCTCACCCCCCCCCCCCATTCTCTCTCTCTCTCTAACCCCCCTTTCTCTCTCATCCCCCTATCTCTCTCTCTCTAATCCCCCCTCTCTCTCTCTCACTCCCCCATCTCTCTCTCTCTCTCTCATCCCCTCTCTCTCTCTCTCACCCCCCTCTCTCTCTCCCCCTCTCTCTCAGCCCCTCTCTCTCTCTCCCTCACATCCCCCTCTCTTTCTCTCTCTCATCCCCCCTCTCTCATCCCCCCTCTCTCTCTCAACCCCTCTCTCTCTCTCTCTCACCCCCCCTCTCTCTCACCTCCCTCTCTCTTTCTGTCTCTAATCTCCTCTCTCTTCCCCCTCTCTCTCACCCCCCCTCTCTCTCTCATTAGCCCTCTCACTCTCTCTCATCCCCCCTCTCTAATCCCCCCTCTGTCTCTCTCCTTTCCTCACCCACCCCCCTCTCTCTCATTATTCCTCTCTCTCTCTCTCTCTCTCTCCCTCCCTCACCTACCCCCCTCTCTTTCTCCCACCCCCTCTCACCCCCCCCCCCCTCTCGTGAGATCTCAGGGGTTCATGCTGGGACTTGTAGCCCTTCAATTTTGGAGGGAGTCACATCCAATTAAAAAGGAAGGAGTGGGGCAAATGTACATAGGAGGGGGCACCCAATTTTAGTCTTGCATAGGGCAGCACAAAACCAAAATACACCACTGACTATAAGTGATTTATGCCACATGTTGTCACTTTGGTGGCTCCATTGGCTGACCCAACTAAGGATTAGAAGTCAATCATGGTAGAATGGAAACTAGAGGCTGAGAGGGATTTTAAGGTGGTCAGATATGAGTTTTGTCAGCATATGGCTATGGTAGGCCCCATATTCTTTTTAAAAAAATATGTTGTTTATACAGAAACCTCCAATGTGGAAATAGAAGACTTTCTGTCCCAGGTCATCCTTGGAAAGGCACATCCCATGGTGTTTCCCAACTGAAAGATGACTGTGGCTGAGAAAAACTCTGCTATTGTGGAGCGGGAATGCTTGGGCATAAAATGGGCTCTGGACTCTCTCTAGTATTATCTGTTGGAAAGAAAGTTAAGGTTTATATGAATGGTGGTTTCTAGCACTTAAGGGATAGGGGTCGTGATGCAGACCAAACCTAGGAGACAGCATCAAACTGCTTGATGCTCTTTACCGGTTCTAGTCAAAAGGGATATATCCTGGATGGCATATATATATATATATATATATATATATATATATATATATATATATATGTATAGTATCTCACAAAAGTGAGAACACCCCTCACATTTTTGTAAATATTTTATTATATCTTGATGCAGTGTGCAATGTATGGTCTGCGCACCTACAGGCTGAACCCCCTCAACCTCTGCAGCCATGTTGGCAGCAACCATACGTCTATTTCCCAAAGACAATCTCTGGATATGACACTGAGCACGTGCACTCAACTTCTTTGGCCGACTTTGGCCTTTTCTGAGTGGAACCTGTCCTGTTAAACCGCTGTATGGTCTTGACCACCGTGCTGCAGCTCAGTTTCAGGGTCTTGGCAATCTTCTTATAGCCTAGGCCATCTTTATGTAGAGCAACAAATCTTTTTTGCAGATCCTCAGAGAATTCTTTGCCATGAGGTGCCATGTTGAACCTCCAGTGACCATCAGCAAGTGAGAGCGATAACACCAAATTTAACACACCTGCTCCCCATTCACACCTGAGACCTTGTAACACTAACGAGTCACATGACACCAGGGAGGGAAAATGGCTGATTGGGCCCGATTTGGACATTTTCACTTAGGGGTGTACTCACTTTTGTTGCCAGCGGTTTAGATATTAATGGCTGTGTGTTGGGTTATTTTGGGGGGACAGCAAATTTACACTGTTATACAAGCTGTACACTCACTACTTTACATGGTAGCAAAGTGTCATTTCTTCAGTGTTGTCACATGAAAAGATAGAATAAAATATTTACAAAAATGTGAGGGTAGTACTCACTTTTGTGAGATACTGTATAAATCCTTTTTTTTTTTTTTTTGGGAAGTGGGTGCTTTAAGAGGCAATGCTGGGTTTAATGAACAGGAAAGTTGAATAGGAAATAGGTGGGGTGTCTGTTCTGCGTAGGCTGCATTTTTAATTTTTATAGATTTATTCCTTGCATGGCTGGGTGAGAATGCTGCATCTGTGTGTCTGAACTTTAATTTTCTTGATGAACATTGTGCTGCTAATGTAAGCCAGTGCCTTTTGTATTCAAGACTTTACTGAGTTGCCCTTTAAAAGCATTATTATTTTATGCGACTGAAGACATACAGTACCTACTAGGGTTACATTAAAGACTGTTTTCATGACAGACGTGACAATTCCCCTGACTATCGTAAAAGAATGTAAAAACCTGGACAAAAGCCGAAAAAAACAAATGACCTAATGCACTTTTTCATTAGTGTTACATCCCCATTTGTGGGGCTTTGGGGTTGTTTTTTGAAATGTGTTTTCTTTTTTATTTTGATGGGTTTTTTTTGTTTTTTATTTTTAGATAATGGGGACAAATGGGTTAAAACAACAACTTTAAAAATTTAAAGAGAGAGTTCACTTTTTTGGCTTTTTTTCCTTATTTTCTGTATGTATTGTACAGTTACAGTATATGTTAAAAAAAGATCAAAAAACTGTAAAAACACACACACACAAGCCTACAGTCTACGATCCTACATACAGAAAAACTGAAAGTGGGGGACCATATGGACTTTCCATTCCATTTCAGTGATATTAACTTGTGTAGTAGCACTCCGAGCACCAAAAGCGACCACCAAAAATGACCCCCCCCCCCTTAGCTTAAATGCAATTTGAAAGTTTACAGAAAAATAAATCAAATCACTGAATACAAGATAAGTACAAATACTGAAAATTACATCCAGCATACAGAAGAGCACAAGTACTGTTCAGTGTTCATACATACAGAATAATAGGTAGACAGGAATATAACTTTAAACTAACAGGAGGTATATACTGAAACATTAGGAAACAAAACCACAAACCACAACCAGCGCACAACAAGTCCCAGCTTGCCAAATTTCAGTCAGCCTAGTACAAAGAATCAGCTTAGATGAGGGCACACATCACAAGGAATAGTTTCGAATAGGCTTGTATTTTCAGATGTAAAAAGTAATGAGGTAATTGGCGCTGCCTAAAAAGATGTGTGGAAGATTAGGGTAAAACCAATAGCTTATGTACAAAAGATCCTCTTATATATAAAAAATTGATATAAATATAAAAGTGCAATAATACAAAACAGTGCAATCATAAATCAATATATATACATATATATGTACTCTATGAGAACATAAAGTGCAATAGTGCAATACCAGTGCGGACACCACCAAGTATGTATATATTTGCTATAGAAAAGTGATTATAGTGAGGATAGCCAGTATAGGGATCTGGCCAGTGAGCCAACGGAAAAATAACTTGGTCTACCCACTGAAATAAATTACTGTGATGCTATGTAGTGAATAAAATAAATACAAAAGTGCAATTGATATAGTGAAAGTGCAATATGGTTCTAAACAGACCAAAATAATATATAATCCAAAGGATGTAATAATAAATAAGTGATAATAAAGTGCTATTAGTGCAGATGGTCCAGATTTAGAGGGTGTTAATCTTGGGACCCATGTTATAAAAATGTGGGATTATATATAAAATTAATAACAGTGATCAAGAAGTCAATGGATCGAATAAATAGGAAATGTCCATAAAAAGTCCAACTTGTATTTTCAGATGGACTGCAGCTTTTCATGAGATCCCAGGTAAACCCAAACCAGCTCAGAAAACAGAGAAAGAGAAGTGCGATCCCAATGAAATATACAGAGTTGTTCATTAAAATGCAAAATAAAGAACATTTAAATTTAGAGGCTTCCAGGGATAAGCAGGATTCAAGATGTATTACAGTGGCAACTATACAGGATCCTATGGCTGGCACAGGGGAATCCATGTAAAGACAGATAAAAACCATCAAAGACAGATAAAAACCATCAATGGCCTCAGCTAGACCGGCCACAATGGAACCTCATGACACTGACAGTGTGGGGATGATGGGCAGGTAATGCATTTCAGAGTTAAAACACTCCTTTGATACCCCTGGAACCCTCTAAGGCTCCATGTACACGGGACGTTGTTAAAAGTCCCTTTGAATGCTGGAATTTTTAGGACGTTTGAAACGTCCGTTCGGTCGCGTTTGTACCCACGTTTAGCAGGCGTTTAGCGGGCGTTTAGCGGCGTTTGCGGGCATTTGCGTTTAGAAGCGTTCCAAGAGGTCAAAAAAATTATCCCCCTTTAAAATGGAAAAACGCGAACGCTAAACGCGGGTCATCGCGTTCGGACGCGTTCAGACGCGTTCGGACGCGTTTGTGCGTTTGAAACACCGGGAAACACACGTTCGAACGCAAATAATTGCGTTCTAAAAACAGTCCCTGAACGCAACTGCCTGCAAATGACTGTAAACGACCTGGTGTACATGGACAGATAAGATAAAATGTAGATGGGTTCAGGGGCTTCTGAAAAAAACGCCCAACTGCTCCTAAACGGCCATTTCCAGCGTCCCGTGTACATGGAGCCTTAACGTGCTTTGTTTTGCATACTAATATACTAAAAAACAAAAAAAAACAAAAAAAAAAAAAACAAAGACAAAAACAAAAACATTATTTTCTGTTTATAAGAAAAATTCATAGATGCTCCTCCCACTGACACTGACAATGTAAATCAGTTTATACAATGTGGTTCACTGTGATTGGAGGGTGGGTTTTGGTATATAAAAGCACTCAGGAGCGCTAGATTGCAATCGACACCGGAGTTAGGTAAGAGAAGGTTTTCAATCTTATCTTATAGCTTTAGGATAGCATTAAATCTTATATAGAAGCATTGTAAAATCAAATTACAGAGGTAACATTGTAAATATTGGGGATGATTTAGGAGAAGAATGTTATAGCAGTTATAATTAATATAATTATATTCATTTTGGTAAAATTTTCACAAATTATGAGATATATGTAATTGTATTTCTAAAAAAAAAAAGGTCCCAGTTTCTGATGTTATGACAACTCATGATAAGGGAAATAATGATTAAAGTGTATGTGCAGTCCATTTTTTATTTTATTTTTTTGGTAATAAAGTAGTAGAGTAGAGAAAAGGAAAAACTGTTCAATTCATTTTTGCTGTCTGCTAGGGGGATTTTTGGCAACATTTGTCCCTTTACCTCTTTGTTCTGGGGACAACTCAAATTTAGGATTTCCCCTCACTTTTCTGTCTCTGTGGCAATGGCGACATGGACAAATAGAGAGGGGAATCTCCCCAATTGAAACGCAGACAGCAATAAAAAGTTGGCAAAGGATCTGAAACATTTCTTTCAAAATTAGAAATGTTGCTTTTAGGTACACATATAAGTCAGGTTAATTGACAGTCTAGTAATTTATTTGCCTGAACTTTATAAGTCAGATTTGTGTAAATTGCATTTAATTGTGTTTTGGATCAGACCGATCGTCTGGTGAGTATCTGCCCCCTTCCTGATTTGGCTACTGGATATGTGGGGTTATATAGGTGAGCGTCTAGTGTCGTGGGCAAGTACGTCATAAGCACAGCGTTATCTGATTGCTTGTAGCTTCTGATTGGACATGTCCATATAAGGTAAACTTCCTCCAGGATCTAGGTGTCATCATCTTGGGTGTAGTCCCGGATGGAGGCGCCATCTTAGTTACACAAGCTTCACTCGATGGGAGGGGGGAGCGGCTAGTGTCGTGGGCAAGTTCGTCATAAGCATAGCGTTATCTGATTGCTTGTAGCTTCTGATTGGACATGTCCATATAAGGTAAACTTCCTCCAGGATCTAGGTGTCATCATCTTGGGTGTAGTCCCGGATGGAGGCGCCATCTTAGTTACACAAGCTTCACTCGATGGGAGGGGGGAGCGGCTAGTGTCGTGGGCAAGTTCGTCATAAGCATAGCGTTATCTGATTGCTTGTAGCTTCTGATTGGACATGTCCATATAAGGTAAACTTCCTCCAGGATCTAGGTGTCATCATCTTGGGTGTAGTCCCGGATGGAGGCGCCATCTTAGTTACACAAGCTTCACTCGATGGGAGGGGGGAGCGGCTAGTGTCGTGGGCAAGTTCGTCATAAGCATAGCGTTATCTGATTGCTTGTAGCTTCTGATTGGACATGTCCATATAAGGTAAACATCCTCCAGGATCTAGGTGTCATCATCTTGGGTGTAGTCCCGGATGGAGGCGCCATCTTAGTTACACAAGCTTCACTCGATGGGAGGGGGGAGCTGCTAGCAGCCATTTTGAGTATGGAATAAAAAAGCATATTTACCTGTACAAAAATAGACATAGAAAAATAGACATTTTACCTAATTCAATCTCCAGGCAGCAGTTGGTGTGTTCCTGTATCTAATTCAGGATCTGGAATCGAAGAAAACACTTGGCCATGTATTCGGGTTAGTTCTCGTGATAATGCGGTTATATAGTTAGTCAACACATCAGACTGCAATTGTAACTGTTGTGGAAAATAACAACCAAGTCTAGGGGCTGAACCAAATAAAATCTCATACGGGGACAGGGAATGTTCCCCCATCGGTGTGTATCTGACGCTGAATGGGGCAATGGACAGACTGTCCGGCCAACTCATACCTGTCTCTTGGGCCTTTTTGAGCATTCGGGTTTTCAGGGTACCGTTCATCCTTTCAACTTTCCCACTACACTGGGGGTGGTAGGGGGTGTGGAAGGGTAAGGTAACTCCCAGAGCAGCCCACACTTCCCTGGTCACTCTCTATCACTTCTGGGACCCCATATCTGCACATAATATTTCAGCAAGGAGTTTCTTAGCAGTTGTCTTGGCGGTCATATTAGTTACAGGGTAAGCTTCTGGCTATCCGCTGAACATGTCCACCACTACCAAAGCGTACTCAAATAGTCCACTCTTTGGCATTTGGATGTGGTCAATTTGCATCCTTTGGAAAGGGTACAAGGGCTTTGCCAGGTGTTTCTGTGGCGTCTTTTCTGTGCGTCCCGGGTTACACTTTGCACAAATAGTGCATGACTTACAGAAGTTGTCAGTCAGTGGACTGATTCCTGGTTCCACATAGTATTTGTTGATGAGAGAATTCATAAGAGTCTTTGACAGATGGGCATCTCCATGTGCCCATTGTAATACAGCCGGGTATATGTTCCTGGGTAAGCAGGGTTTCTTGTTGCACTCATACAGTCCATCTTTGAGGGTTGCTCCTCTCCACTTCCAGCTTTCCTTCTCGTCCGGGCTTGTTGCTTCCAGTAATTCCTTCAGATAAGTTTTGTCTACTGGTAGAGTTTGTAGGGTTAGTACTGGGTGATCTTCTGTTATCACCCTTCCTTCCACTTTCCTCCAGGATCTAGGTGTCATAATCTTGGGTGTAGTCCCGGATGGAGGCGCCATCTTAGTTACACAAGCTTCACTCAATGGGAGGGGGAGCTGCTAGCGGCCATTTTGAGTAAGGAATAAAAAAGCATATTTACATGTACAAAAATAGACATAGAAAAATAGACATTTTACCTAATCCATCACAATTGCATATAATTGCATAACTGCTGAATAGGGATGGGCTCAATGCTCGAGTCGAACGTAAGTTCGACAGGGCACTTGGCGGCAAGTTTTCCTGCCGATGAGCGCCCCGTAATGCACTGCAGTCAGTGTAGTGCTGTGCTTTGACTCTTGTGTAACACAGTCAAGTGTTAGTGTGTACAACACTACTGTGTCACCCCACTGATCCCATTTTTTTTTTCACTGATATTTTTTTTTTTTTTTGCAGCATCAGCTTCTGTTGCTGCATTATTAGTACTTCCCCATCTGTGCTGCAGGTGCCATTCCTTCTGCGTCAGCAGTGTTTTTTTTTTTCTTTCTTTGTGGTGGAGCAGCACTAATAATATTTAGGGCATAATTGCTGCCCCCCTTTCTGGGTCACAGGTGTTCCTTTTCCTGTGTCAGCAGTGGTTTTCTTCTTTTTTTTTTTTTTTTGGTGCAGCAGCACTAATAATATTTAGAACATAAATGCTGAGCAAGTTTAAATCACATTTCTTCCTTTAGAAATGTCGATATTGCTGCAGCAGGCTCTATACATCATACAGATGCGTATAGATAGATGTTTGTTTGTATAATAGTATTATGGTACCAACATCCCTAATAATAATGCAAAAAAACAAGGAGTTAAGTGAAAGCCCTGGTGTGAGGGTCGAACACAGACACCTTGTTTAAAGTGATGAAGGTCTAGAAATGATGAAGAAAAGGAATGAAAATAGTGAATTTAAGCAGAAAAAAGGAGAATGGGGAAAAGTTGAAAGAGAAAGGGAAAGTAAGAGAGCTGAAAGAAAAATGGTAGAGGGGAAAGAAGAAAAAAAAGGAGGGAGGGAGTGAAGGGAAAGGGGGAAATAGAAAAAAGGAAGGAAAGAGGAGGGAGGAGGGGGGGGGGGGAAGGGAAAAACAAGGGGAAAGGGGAGGAGAGGGAAAGAAGAGAGAAGCAGAGGGTTGGATGGGGAGGGAAAGGGGGAGATAGGAAGAAAAGTTAGTAGAGGGCTAGTGGGATTTTAACGGTACTTAAATCAACGATGGAAAAACCACCATATATAAAAAGATATAAATTTTATTATTCCATTAAAAATTACATACATAGAGAAGAGAAAAAGATTATTGTAAAATAAAAAATTGTACAGAATAGATTACCATCATAGTCATATCAATTACATACAGTTCTGAACATTGCAGGCAGTATCGATGTTATGCAAGCTCCGATAACCCCAAAACAGGGTACCGGGCCTTAACCCAACATGTTTCGCGGGTTTCAACACTCCGCTTCTTCAGGGGTGTAAAATTGTACACTATATTGGTTGCCTTAGAGTTCCTGTGCAATAGAAATATGTTATGTTATGAGAACATTGTAATCAACAGTTGTATGCAGAGGGGTTATTTGCATGCACAAACACATACAGGTCCAGGGTTCCCACCACCAAAACACATGCAGGGGTATCCACCCAGTGAACGCCTCACCCACGGATGTGGAGGGGGTCATTAGGGTAGCGTGATTTTAATAATAAAGGTTATGTGTGACAATGTCACAATACCTGTATGTGATAGTATCAGTATCTGGTAGGTCATAGAATGCCCATGAGGTTGTATGGCCAGACAAAGTGGCACTTCTTTCTGTTGAGCATAAAAATGTTTATGTAATGCCGTAGCCAAGGGGGGGCTCTAAGCCTTTAAGGACACACAGTTCCATTAAGATTAAAGCTTACCAAACTTGAGTTGGAAGTATGCAAGTGTATCTATAAATACATCATGATGTTCCAAGTAGTTCTTTTTTGGCTCCAAGTTTGCATATAAGCAATTATGGAGGGATGTATGGGTGTTCCGGATAAAGGCTCCCTTTAAGGAGGTAAGAGGCACTTGAATGCCTGTATAGTAAAAAACAGATTGTATATAGATTAGGAGAGCATGAATCTAGGCATATGCAAGTCTGTCATATCCAAAGAATGGCTCCCAGCGCTTACCTCGTGTCTGGTCTGCTAGTGTATACCCCGGCATCTGCAAGGGAATTGTTTGCCCGCCACCTTATGAACATCCCCTCAACCCGGCGTGTATGCGCACCTCCGGGCGGAAGTGACGACATCGCGTCGGGTCAGGTCTCTAACGGCGCTCGCCAATGCGCAGGCGCGCGCCGTGCTGCGTAATCCACAACCGCAAGAGCAGCTGTACGTAGCCACATGATCAGACATGGGCGGGGACATTGCCCCGTAAGTCTGTCAGTCCAGAGACCACACATCCGTTGGGAGTGCTGAGTGATATCGCCCCCCGCAGTTGGATAGTGGGAAGTAGAGGACAATGAATGTGCATGCCGAAGCTCCAATGTGGAAATCAGATCTTGTATAGATGGAAAATGATTCTTATGAATATTAGAAAAATACAACAATATGACAATAATATATACATATATGAACATGAAACACCAATACTGAAGAAATGTTTGCAAAAATACATATATTAAAGGGTATATTGTAGGATGCTGAGATTGTTCCCAATCATAACAGCACCAACAATAACTAGTACTAGGCATCACACAGAAAGATTTTTTTTTTTTTTTTTTTTTTTTTTTTTTTTTTTTTTGTGTGGCCTGTCATATCAAATTATTACAACATAGTCTAAATTTTGGCTTCTGATCTGTAATAGAGAGTAAATATTAGCAAATCCAGGGAAAATATTAAAATAAGAATATAAAGAGGAAGAGGGAAAAAAAAAGCAAACATATATTGTAAAGTACAATATATGTAAGGTAAGATTGTTTAAAGTGATCCCTCGATTGAATATAAATCGAGGGAAGCTCTCATGGTCCAAATTTGTCCCATATACATGCAGATCGCGGCTGCAATAGGCGGCCCTATGGAATCCTCCACGGGGGTCCCGGATGGTATTATGCAGAGTACAAGATGTGGTGATGTGTCACCTATTCAGCCAAGAAATGGTTTATAAGTAATCATTTCGTTGATACCTGGGGGTTGTGTAGCATTCAATGTTTCAATCCAATAGCATTCTTTTTGAAGAATGCGCTTGTCCCAATTACCCCCACGGGGATCCTGGGGAATAACTTCTAGGACAAAAAATGATACAACGGAATTATCAAATTTATGATACAGATTAATGTGTCTAGTGACACTGGTTTGATAAGTGCCTCCCTCCGAATGATAGACATGGTCCCCAATTCTTTGTCCTAGTTTGCGAATTGTCTTGCCGACATAGTAAGAGCCACATCGACAAGTCATTAAATAAACCAGTCCCTGTGTATTGCAGTCAGCGTATTGTTTAGATTTTAGCCATTGGCCATTAGGCAGGCGGATACCATTACCACTGTGGATCCAAGGGCATCTGCTGCAGGATCCGCAGGGGTATGTGCCTTTTTTATTGCCATAGTAAGGGCTCTGAGTTGTATAATGACTTTTAACAAGATTATCCCTGAGGGATGTGGCTCTTCTGAAGACTAAATCGGGTCTAGGTTTGACATATTTATTTAGCGTGTAATCCTGTGTGAGGATAGGCCAGTGTTTGCGCAGGACATCACGAAGAATTTCCTCATGTGCGGAAAATCTCGTGATGAACCTCACATTCTCTTGGTCATCCCTAGAGGCGGTTTTATACAGAAGTTCAGATCTTGATTTTGCCTTTGCCCGGTTAAATGCTTTTCTCAAGAGGCTTTTTGAGTAACCTCTGGCCAATAGCCTAGATCTTAGATGATTGGCCTGAGTGTGAAACTTTATGTCGGTTGCACAATTTCTGCGAATTCTGAGGTATTGCGCATATGGTATGCTTTTTATCAGGGGGGCGGGATGGGCACTTGCTGCGCACAGTATGGTGTTGCCTGCGCTGGGTTTTCGGTACAGATCTGTGTCGATATGGCCATTGGGCAGCAGAGAGATATTGAGATCCAAAAAGGAAATTTGATGATGGCTGATGGTATGTGTAAATTTTAAATTGAGATCATTGTTGTCCAATGCTAATAAAAATTTCTCTAAGTCCTCTCTGCTGCCTGTCCAGATCAATAGTAAATCGTCAATAAATCTGTACCAAATGAGGACATGGGACAACCATTGCTCCATGTCCTCATTGGAAAAAACCAGACGCTCCCAGCCACCAAGGTAAAGGTTGGCATAGGACGGCGCGCAGCAAGTGCCCATCGCGACCCCCTGTATTTGCAAATATATCTGTTCTAAAAAAGTAAAATAATTTCTAGTCAAAATAAATCTGAGTAATTCAAGGACGAAATCCATAAGGGGCCAGGTAGTATGGTCTTGTTCTTTTAAGAAGGATTCAGTCATCCGGATGCCCTGCTCGTGCGGGATACTCGAGTATAAAGCCTCGATGTCAATGGCTACGAGCAGGGCATCCGGAGGAACTTGAATCTCTTCCAGATGTTTGAGAAGATCAGTGGTATCACGTATGTATGAAGGTAAACCACATACGTGAGGAATGAGGAATGAGTCGACAAATTTGCTGGCATTCTCAGTTAGTGATTCGTTACCGGATATGATCGGTCTACCTGGGGGGGATGAGATGTCTTTATGAACTTTCGGTAACGTATAGAACGTAGGAGTTTTTGGAAACTTAACATTTAAAAATTTGTACACGTCTTTGTCTATTAATCCGGCTGTATAAGCATTGTTACAAAGAGATTTGAATTCTTCAATAAATCCTTGAATGCGTGTGGATTGAATGGGACGATACCAATCCGGGTTTTCCAGGACCTTCATGCACATCTGTTCATATTGACAAGGTGACATGATCACGATGTTGCCACCTTTGTCTGATGGCTTTATCAGTATGTTTTTGTTTGCTTTTAACTGTTTTAATGCAGTTTCTTGTTCGTGTGTTAAGTTGCTAGTTACAGGTGGCCAAGAAGTAGATTTCAGGTCCTGGGAAACCCTTTGGACAAAAGTCCAGATGTGAGGATTAATGGTTAGATCAGGAAATTTTTCTGATTTAGGTTTGAAGGTTTTTTTGGGGATCAAGGTACCCTGTGTGATGCCTAGTACTAGTTATTGTTGGTGCTGTTATGATTGGGAACAATCTCAGCATCCTACAATATACCCTTTAATATATGTATTTTTGCAAACATTTCTTCAGTATTGGTGTTTCATGTTCATATATGTATATATTATTGTCATATTGTTGTATTTTTCTAATATTCATAAGAATCATTTTCCATCTATACAAGATCTGATTTCCACATTGGAGCTTCGGCATGCACATTCATTGTCCTCTACTTCCCACTATCCAACTGCGGGGGGCGATATCACTCAGCACTCCCAACGGATGTGTGGTCTCTGGACTGACAGACTTACGGGGCAATGTCCCCGCCCATGTCTGATCATGTGGCTACGTACAGCTGCTCTTGCGGTTGTGGATTACGCAGCACGGCGCGCGCCTGCGCATTGGCGAGCGCCGTTAGAGACCTGACCCGACGCGATGTCGTCACTTCCGCCCGGAGGTGCGCATACACGCCGGGTTGAGGGGATGTTCATAAGGTGGCGGGCAAACAATTCCCTTGCAGATGCCGGGGTATACACTAGCAGACCAGACACGAGGTAAGCGCTGGGAGCCATTCTTTGGATATGACAGACTTGCATATGCCTAGATTCATGCTCTCCTAATCTATATACAATCTGTTTTTTACTATACAGGCATTCAAGTGCCTCTTACCTCCTTAAAGGGAGCCTTTATCCGGAACACCCATACATCCCTCCATAATTGCTTATATGCAAACTTGGAGCCAAAAAAGAACTACTTGGAACATCATGATGTATTTATAGATACACTTGCATACTTCCAACCCAAGTTTGGTAAGCTTTAATCTTAATGGAACTGTGTGTCCTTAAAGGCTTAGAGCCCCCCCTTGGCTACGGCATTACATAAACATTTTTATGCTCAACAGAAAGAAGTGCCACTTTGTCTGGCCATACAACCTCATGGGCATTCTATGACCTACCAGATACTGATACTATCACATACAGGTATTGTGACATTGTCACACATAACCTTTATTATTAAAATCACGCTACCCTAATGACCCCCTCCACATCCGTGGGTGAGGCGTTCACTGGGTGGATACCCCTGCATGTGTTTTGGTGGTGGGAACCCTGGACCTGTATGTGTTTGTGCATGCAAATAACCCCTCTGCATACAACTGTTGATTACAATGTTCTCATAACATAACATATTTCTATTGCACAGGAACTCTAAGGCAACCAATATAGTGTACAATTTTACACCCCTGAAGAAGCGGAGTGTTGAAACCCGCGAAACATGTTGGGTTAAGGCCCGGTACCCTGTTTTGGGGTTATCGGAGCTTGCATAACATCGATACTGCCTGCAATGTTCAGAACTGTATGTAATTGATATGACTATGATGGTAATCTATTCTGTACAATTTTTTATTTTACAATAATCTTTTTCTCTTCTCTATGTATGTAATTTTTAATGGAATAATAAAATTTATATCTTTTTATATATGGTGGTTTTTCCATCGTTGATTTAAGTACCGTTAAAATCCCACTAGCCCTCTACTAACTTTTCTTCCTATCTCCCCCTTTCCCTCCCCATCCAACCCTCTGCTTCTCTCTTCTTTCCCTCTCCTCCCCTTTCCCCTTGTTTTTCCCTTCCCCCCCCCCCCCTCCTCCCTCCTCTTTCCTTCCTTTTTTCTATTTCCCCCTTTCCCTTCACTCCCTCCCTCCTTTTTTTTCTTCTTTCCCCTCTACCATTTTTCTTTCAGCTCTCTTACTTTCCCTTTCTCTTTCAACTTTTCCCCATTCTCCTTTTTTCTGCTTAAATTCACTATTTTCATTCCTTTTCTTCATCATTTCTAGACCTTCATCACTTTAAACAAGGTGTCTGTGTTCGACCCTCACACCAGGGCTTTCACTTAACTCCTTGTTTTTTTGCATCATACAGATGCGCTTTAAAGGCAGACTAAGGGGACCCCCCAGGCACGATATTTAAAGGAATTTTTCATTTTTACTGTTTCACTTTAAGCATCATTAAAATGATTGCTCCTGTAAAAACTATTATTTTAAAAACATTTTTTTGCATTGATACACGTCCCCCAGGGCAGTACCCAAGTCCCCATACACCTTCTATGGCAATAACTTACATATAAGCCTTTGAAATTAGAACTTTTGATTTTTCATCTCCTAAAGATATTTGCACTTCTGTTTTTGTTAATTTATTATCACATTAGAAAATGTGCACACAGTTATTTAAAATTTAACTTCATTGTATAATTTGTATACATGAATATTTTAGTTATGAATATTATTGCACTGTACATATGATACAGAAAAAAAACATTTGTAGGTAGCGTGGAGCCATTTTTTTTATTTTTATTATTAAAAGTGCTTATTGCCTGGCTGTTATGAAAATCCAAAAGCTTCATTGCAGGAGTTCTTGCTCCATACTCCATAAATCTAAAGAAGCAAGGGCCTGTATGTGGATCTGCTGTGCACTCTGCAAATAGTGAGCTAAAAAGGGGTTCTTTAGACAAGTTTGCCAGTACAGCAAATCAATAGATCGCAAATAGTAATTTCGGGGAACAAATACAGGGGGATTTTGCAGAGTAGATTTTCTGAAGTTCACTCATTGTTAAGAATGAAGAATAATGAAATATCAGGCAATGTTTCAGAACAAGTCCGGTTGAATGTGATTAACCACTTCCCGACTGCATCATAGCAAATTTACAGCTACAGGGCAGCGTGCATTACACTGAATCACCAGCTAGGCACACAGTTAACCCTTTGATCGCCCCTGATATAAACCCCTTCCCAGCCAGTGTCATTAGTACAGTGACAGTGCATATTTTTAGCACCGATCACTGTATAAATATCACTGGTCCTCAAAAAAGTGTCAAAAGTGTCAGTTAAGTATCCGATTTGTCCGCCACAATATCGCAGTCCCACTAATCGCCGCCATTACTAGTAAAAAAATATAGTAGACGCTATAACTTTTGCGCAAACCAGTCAATATACACTCATTTGTATTTTTTTTTTCTTTTTTTTCTCGGTCTTATTTTGTTTAAAAAATTAGTGCTAATTACTAATGCAATTGCCCACATGATAGTGAATGTGAATTATAATTGGTATATAAATAAATAAATATTTATTTATTTTAATTACTTTTTAAATATTTTTATATTTTTGAATAATTTTAAATATTCTAAATATTTCAAACTTTATATTAATTGCTGAGCAGCAAGTCAAACGAACAGAAAGCTCAGGGTATGAACAAAGTATAAGGAACGCGCTATAAATCTAGTGATTGCACACACAAAATTAATTATTAAAATTTAAATGAATATATATACAAATGCTCCTCCTTTATATCGCAAAAAATAAAAACCGCATAGGTGATCAAATACCACCCAAAGAAAGCTCTATTTGTGGGGGAAAAAAAGGACAACAATTATATTTGGGTACAGCTTTGCATGACTGTGCAATTGATAGGTAAAATATCGCAGTGCCCCTTTAAAGTGGTAGAAAATGGCTGAAAAAAAAAAAAATCCTGCAAGACAATAGCATAATGGGCTATTTTGCATTGCAATACATTATGAAATACTTACCTTACAACGAAGCCCCCGCAGCGGCGCCCGGCCACCACTGAGGGAGCTGAATTGTTCCCTCTGCGTCTCTTCTGGGTTTGCCCAGAGCCGCGATGTTATGGCAAGAACTGCTCTGAAGTTCCCACACGATACGCCGGACCTTCAGAGGACATGCGTGCAGGTTTAGGAGATATTAATTTTACCTACAGGTAAGCCTTATTATAGACCTTATTATAGGCTTACCTGTAGGTAAAAAACCACTAAGCGGGGTATACAACTGCTTTAAAGACCAGGCCAATTTAACTGACAATTGCACGGTCATGTGACGCTGTACCCAAATAAAATTGATGTCCTCTTTTTCCCCATGCATAGAGATTTCTTTTAGTGGTATTTGATCACCACTGTGATTATTATTTTTTGCGCTATAAACAAAAAAAGAGCGACAATTCTGGAAAAAGAAAAAAAAAAAACATTTTTTACTTTCTGCTATAAAACATTCCCAATAAAAAAATTTAAAAAAATCTAATTTTTTTTCATCTATTTTGGTGTCATAGGTTCCCAAAAAGTGTCACATAGTGTCAGGTTTGTCCGCTGCAATGTCGCAGTCCTGCTAAAATTCGCTGATCGCCTCCACTACTAGTAAAAACAATAAAAAGTCCATAAAAATATCCCATGGTTTGTAGACAATATAACGTTTGCATAAACCAATCAATATACAGTTATTAGGATTTTTTTTTTGTTTTACCAAATATATGTAGCAGAATACATATTGGCCAAAATTTATGAAAAAAATAGAAGTTTAAATTTTTTTTATTGGGAATGTTTTATAGCAAAATTTAAAAATATTGTTTTTTTTTTTTTTTTTTTTTTTAATTTTGGTTCTTTTTTTGTTTATAGCACAAAAAATAAAAACCGCAGGGGTCATCAAATACCACCAAAAAAAAGCTGAAAAAACGCTGAAAAAATAAAAATAAATAAATAAATAAATGTCACTTAAATCAATGCAGTGCTGTATTGCAAAAAATGGCCTGGTCATTAAGGGGGTAAAACCTTCTGGAGCTGAAGTGGTTAAGGTGAAAAACCTTGAGACTTTACAATCCCTCTAATTAAAGCCAAATAGGATGTTCAATTTGCAAGTGAAGTTAAAGTTGCAAGGGAATTTTCCCTAGAGTTTAATGAGATGAAGCTCTGCTGACTTTTCATCATCAAACCATGCAGAAGCATAAACACTGTTTTTTTGTTTGTTTTTTACCCTTGTAGAAGATTGGGTATTCTTTGCAAAGGAAAAGTTCACCACATGTGCTAAGCTATGGAGAAAATTCTCTTGCAAAGTGAAACTTCCATTGCAAAGTGAACAGCCTATTTGCCTTTTAGTAAATCAATCCCATGATGTTTAACTTCAAAATTCACACTTCGCTAAATGATCTGATTCTTAAGATAAATTTGTGCTACCCATCTTATAAGAATCCTAGCTGCCTCTTGTTTGAATACCTTCTCAGTCACCTTAAACAGACATGGGGAAATTCTGAAAAGTCACAGCTCCTGATCTATGTACAGTATGTGTTCTGAACCAATGAAGCTGTCGGATCAGCAGGACATCCAGGGAATTAACATTTTCAGAAAGATTGGTGAACAGCAGAAGCCACCGTATGCAGTGCAGATTCACTTTAATTAAAAATATTTGGTAACACATACAGTCGGTACTTAGCAGAAGGGATTTCTGTTATGCTCCCCCCCTACTTTTCAATCCTGATTATATGAGATATACTAATATCAGAACTAATTTAAAACTTAACTTTTTTTTTTTTTTTTTTTTTTTTTCAGAATGGAGAACATACTCAATTTCGTACGCAATAACATTTCTCTGCGTTTGAGGTTTTTTGCTCTAGAGATATATTTTCAAGACTTTCCCATTGTGTCAATCCAGTTCAATCCATTTCAAATGACCTCAGCGCCACCTATTGAAGAATGGATCACGTGCCTAGTACATAATCTGAACACTTCCCGGTCTTGGGGGCGCGGCAGTTTCTCCGCATCCAATTCGCATGACAGGAGACTATGATCGGCACTCAATGAAGCCGATTCACGTGGCAACCGCGAGATTAACTGCCGGCAGGCCGCCACCGTACATATACTGCGGCTGGGCGGCCACTCTGTGCCAGATCACGTGCCTAGTACATAATCTGAACATTTCCCGGTCTGGGGGGCGCGGCATTTTCCCTGCATCCAATGCGCATGACAGGAGACTATGATCGGCACTCAATGGAGCCGATTCACGTGGCAACCGCGAGATTAACTGCCGGCAGGCCGCCACCGTACATATACTGCGGCTGGGCGGCCACTCACGTGCCTAGTACTTAATCTGAACACTTCCTGGTCTTGTTAAAAGTGATTTATACATGGCCAATAAAATAAATATTAATAAAATGTTGAAAATATTTTATACATGGCCAACATAATGCATTTTAATAAAAAAAAATTTTACTGTTTTTTTTTTTTTACATTTAATAAAATGTTAAAAATTGTGTCATGTTTATTTATTTATGCTACAATCAGGCACAACAGCCCATTCATTTCAAAATCTCAGTTGCACAGAAACCACATGATTTTTTTGCACCATGCGGTTTCATGCACCAAAAAAATGTGCTGCGTTTTCTGATGCATGGGGGTTCCATTAACAATTCATAGCACCCCCATGTGTCTGCAAAAGAGGAGCACATTTTGGCTGCAGGTGCGAGAGTGCATGCGATTTACATGCTGTCCTGCACCAGCAAGCTACAGTTTAAACCTAGCCTTAAAGTAATTGTAAAGTATATATTTTTTTTAAGTTACAATAACAAACATGTCTTACTTACCTGGTCTGTGCAATGGTATTGAACACAGCGGCCCTGAACCTCCTGTTCTTGGGTCCCCTGTGGGCACTCTGGGCTCCTCTTCCTCTCAGGGTGCCATTATAGGAAGACGTTTTCTATGGTGGCACACTAGCAGGCTTGATCCCGAGCCATCTGATGTGCGTCCATTGACACACACAGCGCAGCTCAGCCCCATCCCCCACTATCTGCACACAGCGGCCCTGAACCTCCTGTTCTCAGGTCCTCTGTGGTCACTCTGGGCTCCTCTTTCTCTCAGGGTACCACTATAGGAAGACGTTTCCTATGGTGGCACACCAGGGGGCTTGATTCAGAGCCAGCTCCTGTGCATCCATTAACACACACAGCGCAGCTCGGCCCCATCCCCCATTCTTTGCACACAATGGCCCTGAAGCTCCTGTTCTCATGTCCTTGTGGGCACTCTGGGCTCCTCTTCCTCTAAGGGTGTCGCTATAGGGTGACGTTTCCTATGGTGGCACACCAGCTGGCTTGGTCCCGAGCCATCTGGTGTGCGCCCATTGACACACACAGCGCAGCTCAGCCCCATCCCCCATTCTGTGCACACAATGGCCCCAAACCTCCTATTCTCGGGTTCAATGTGGGCACTCTGGGCTCCTCTTCCTCTCAGGGTGTCGCTATAGGATGACATTTTCTATGGTGGCAAACCAGTGGGCTTGATACCCAGCCATCCAGTGTGCACCCATTGACACACACAGTACAGCTCAACTCCATCCCCCACTCTCTGTGCACAAGGTTTGATTGACAGCAGCAGCAGTGAGCAGAAAGGCTGAGAGAAGAGCTACAGATGGGCACAGTGCTGGATCGAGATCAGGCGCAGGTTGGGGTTGAGGAAACAATACAAACGCTGGGACATATTTTATCTTAATGCAGGGAATGCATTATGGTAAAAAATGTCTGGCTTTTAGAACCACTTTAAGGTTGCCATTCATCCTGTTTCCCAGAGATAGTCTCCTTGGCTGCCACGCATGTGAAGACCATTCCAGCCATGACATTTTGGATTGATGCTTGCTCAATGTGATGAGCTGGAGCCTGTGCATTGCAAACTTTACACTACACTACCCGGATCCCAGGGACAATGCTAGGCACAAACAGCAATCTTTGAGTAACCTTTATTTGCCACCTATTCTTATACCAAAAAAACAG
Organism: Pelophylax lessonae; assembly: GCF_965119305.1. NCBI lineage: Eukaryota > Metazoa > Chordata > Amphibia > Anura > Ranidae > Pelophylax > Pelophylax lessonae. The sequence continues at coordinate 36,003,630 of NC_138776.1, read as the reverse complement.
CCTTTCATTAGCTGAGAACGTACAGTGGGTATGGAACAGATTCACCCCCTCGGTAAAATAATCATATGTTGTTGCTTTGCAGCCTAAAATGGTAAAGAAAAAACTCAAAGATCTATCCCTAATGACACATAAATGTGTAAAAAGTGTAAATGTGCCACAAAAAGGGGGTGGGTGTATACCAGGAAGGGGCCAATAAGGAGCACTAAATTAAAAACCTGATTTAATACTCAACTAACCAACCAATGCTCATATATAAAATATAATATAACACTCACTGGGCTAAAAAAAAAAAGTATAATCTTTAATTATCAAAAAATAGAAAAATACAAACCAAAGAGTTTGTGCAGGATAGCAAAATCCTTAAAATGGTATCAAAATCTTACACCACACACACCTAATAACATGCACACCACCACCCCTAGCTCTCCACATTTTACAGAAAAACCCAAATGCATCAAATAGGACACATATATAATAAATGTAAGAGTGGTAAAATGTTCAATGTATTGGTGATGGAATCCCCATATTAGGGAAGTGGGGAGGGACTGAAAAGGGTAGATGGCAAACTGATGGACTCATCTATAGATAGTGTAAAAGTCTCCTTATATACAATGAATAGTTATCAATGAATGAAGATGGTAAACTTGGTAAGTTCCTGGCTGATGAAGTATATCACATCCGTGGTAAAGGAAAGGTCTGTATGTGGTCCAGAGGAGGCATAATGTTCACCAAACAGCAATGTCAATAGTCTCTGATGTGTAAGTTTCAATAAGTTGTGTGAGCAAAAAAGCCTCCCTCACACATCACAGATATATTAATCCATTGTATAGCCTCCAAAATGAACAGGAAAAAAACCAAAGTACTGTTAATGATGGATTAAATAAGTGAGGTATATTCATCCGTCCAGTGAATTCATAGAGAGTGCCAAGGTCATCAGTTGTTATACAAAAGAGTACAAGTCCCAGAAATCCATAATCAATTGTTCCATCACCAAGGGGAAGGAGAGTGACCAAAGGGGTGGATGGTGTGTACGCCTGACCGGTTTCGCCGGGCACAGGCCGGCTGCTTCAGAGGCAAAGTAAATTTTAGTCTCATCTGAAAATAACACCTTTTTCCATGTGGCTTCAGAATCTTCAAGGTGCATTTTGGTGGTCAGTTGAGACTAAAATTTATTTTTTTGGCCTCAACACCAAATGATATGTCTGGTGGAAATCAAATACAGCTAAAGCCCTCTGTTGGCTGATGTCACAGAGGCAATCCAAGCTGGGGCAAGATCGTGACAGTATGGTCGGTATCAGCCCACAACCCTGGACCCGCACCTGGCTCAGCTTCTCAGCAGCTTGCCGGAGCCAGCAGTTGCCACCTCCTCCACAGCCCAGTGCTCCAGTTCTCAGTCTTTGAGCTGTCAGGAGACAGATGCAGCATCCACCTAGGTAACTATGATTCTTAAAAAAAAAACAAAAAAACTTCTCTTTTAAGTTGGCAATAGACCTCAAATAATGGAAGGACATACAGGCATAAATTCATCATTATTAGTCCTTTGCAGTCAAAGGCCTCTGCATGCACACTTGTATAAAGTACTCGAAACCCATACTTGAGTAAAAGTACAAGTGCTCGATCAAAAAGTGACTTAAGTAGAAGAGGAAGTGCTCTATCAAAAAGTGATTTGAGTAGAAGTACTAAAGTATTCAACATTTTTTGTACTTAAGTATTGCAAGTAGTTTTTTTTTTTTTTAATTTTGCTACTCAAGTACTGAAAGTAAAAGTACAAGTACTGTGTTATGTAGTTATTAAAGAAAGAAGTCAAAAGTTTGAACATCATATTGTTTTTTATTATTTCAAATGATTAACCTAAAGGACAATCACAATTCCACAATCACAAAAACAGATATAGTATGTCCCTCCCTTTCCCCTTTAAAGCATCCCTCCTTCTCTTCTCTGCATGCTTTTTTTTTCTCCACAGCGTATTGGTGCTCAAAATCATATATAAACCAATGTGATATACAACAATATATTCCAATAATGAAATAAAGGAAGAGTGTATAAAATAAAAGTCAATAAAAAGTCCATATATATATAATACCATAATACGATATATATGTGACAAAACAAGATGAATATATTTTCAAAGGTGCAGGAATCAAACAGGTGCTATTCCAAATAATAGGTGCAGACTCCTCCCACCACCTTGTGGATTTCCCCCTTACCCGGCGGATGAAGGTAAGTGCAAAATAATATCCAAATAGACTCTTCCAGTGAAACAAAACTGCAAAACCTGTGCTCTCAACTTCCAGTGAAAAAAGCAAAATCAGCCTCTTACCAGAAAAAAGGTCTATGTACGCTTGTGACTCTCCTTGGTTGGGGGAGGTTCTCTTTCCCCTTAACAGCAGATATGTAGACCATTTTATTTATACATACAGTAGCATTTCTTTTCGTATGCGCTGATTTACACATGACATTATACACATTATTTTGAACTTCATGAAACCTGCCATCTACTGTTCTGGCAGTGGTAATTTTTATAATAGTAACGAGTAACTATGCAGCACAAAAAAAAATATCGGAGTAGAAGTATTGAAATCATCGAAAAAATGTAGTGAAGTAAAAGTGGAAGTAGGAGAAAAAAATTCTACTCTAGGAAAGTACAGATACCGCCTTTCGGTACTTAAGTACAGTAGTAAAGTAGTACTACTTAGTTACTATACATCTCTGTCTGCATGTCCCCTAACCCCGTTCCTAAAGGAAACACAAAGCTGCTGTTAGCTACAGTAAGTATTTCCCAACTTTGCATGGCAGAATAGTAATAGGACAATAGGGTGTCTAAAATACTTTAGGTCATCGGGAGGGTTCAGGTCAACTCTACATCATCGTTTAGCTCAAACAAGTGACGAATGCAGATCTAAGCGAAATCGGCAAGAGGAGAACAGTCTTCCTAAGAGTCCATATTGTTTATTGTTAATAAAAATGAGACAACAGGAAGATAGGTGCAGCAAAAACACCCCCAGCACATGTGATATGATGAGTCACGTAGGAGGCTTTGTCATTTTTTCATCTAAGCTCTGATGAAGGGGGATTGTTGGCCCCCAAAATGGGGGGGGGGCTGTAGTCTCATTTTTATCAGCAATAAATTATATTGACAATTAAATACTTACCACCAGCACACGGTAGTTGTACTGCCGACGGGCGGCAGCTGCAAGCCGTGTGACGTACCTGTATATCGCTGCCTTTCTTCCGCGTTTAGGTCGCTTATGTGTGCGCCCCCTGCCACCCCCTGCTGTGATTGGATACAACATGAGTTTGGTAGCTGATTTCAGCCAATGATTTTGCCTGAAGTCACCTGATCGGCTGTGGCCAATCACACACAGAGATCTGTGTTTACAAAAACAGTGATCTGGCTGTTTCTTCTCCCTGAAAAGCAGGGAGGAAAAACAGCCAAAAAGATAAGGAAAAAAAACAGCACATATTACACATTAGTAGGCAGATAGTTAACCCCTTGATTGCCCATAGATGTTAACCCTTTCCCAGCCAGTGTCATTGTGTAGTGTACAGAAAAAGATCTTAATGAGGTAGAATTGGGATTTTTTTTGGGCGCTGAGACCAAACAAAAAGAAAGTTAAAATGTAACACTTTTTATTCCAAATGTTTCTTAACTAGTTGGCAACCAAACACTGTAGCTTTCCTGCTACAGTGCAGGCTGACTGTGCAGAATCACGTATATATAGATGATTCGCACTCTTGGGAAGCTGCTGAGCCAGGGGTGCGTGCGAGCCGGGGAAGCTGCTGAGCCGGAGGTGGTACAGCACCAACCAGTCAACAGGTCTAGGCCAATGATCGGTTCTATCCAATCACATATCAGCATGTGCCTGTGTTTACAAAACACAGGCACAGGAAATTATGAGATCTTCTCTCCTGGAGCCCATTTCAGTTCCAATGAGAAAAATGAGCAGTAAAAGTGAGTAAAAGCAGCAAACAGCCACAAAATCACCTACTTAGGCACATTTACCCCCTAACCCCCCACTTATCCCTTGCACTGCCCTGTCACCAGTGTCATTAGTACAGTGCACAGAGTTTTTTACTGATCATTATGTTAGTTGCACAGGCAAAGTCAGATAGCGTTAGCATCCCAGATTGCTCGCCACATTATCACCATCACATTTAAAGCGGAGTTCCGGGCAGAGAAACGATTTTTTTCTGAACATACCCCCGGGACAGTCAGGGCTAGCACATTCCACAATGGCTAGCCTCTGATCTGTCCCGGTTCGCACTTACCTGTAAGAAGAAATACTTACTTAGAAATTTTCTTCCACAGCGTTTCCATCTCGGTTGTGGGCAGCTGAAGCCGGCGCGGTCCTCTTCTCTGTCTTCTTCCGCGTCTTCGTGTCCCAGAATGCACTGCACCGGCCCCTCTCGTCACTTCCGGTGCGGCGCCGCATTCCTAAACAGCTTCTGGGCATGCCCAGAAGCTGTTTAGCAGGGGAATGCGGCGTCGCCCGGAAATGACGAGCGAGGCCGGTGCGGCGCATTGATTCCTGGGAGCTATGACGTTTAGCTCCCAGGAATCATCGCGAGGCAGGAAGTGACGGGGTGAGCCTCGGCGCTGGAGGAGGAAGCTGTCATAGGTGAGTATTTACGATCTTCAATAAAAAGGTGAGTAAACAAAAAAAACAAAAATAACTATCCAATTCCTTTTCAGGTGAGGCATACCTAGCGGAGAGGCACAAAAAAAATCTTTTTTGTGCCCGGAACTCCGCTTTAATAATTTGATTGGCAGCAACACTATCACAAACACACTATAAACCTTTAATACTAGTATAATGTCTGAACGGATCAATATGTTTGATAAGATCAGACCTATATACCCCAATAATATAGTGTCCCCAAAAATGCAGACTTAGAAGGATCAGCCACAACACCTGCTAGCACTTGCATTTTGCAGCTCCGCCCCCATACCCACCCCCGTCAACAAGTGCAGTGTCAGTAGATCACTGTCACTTATGATCAGAGCTTTCTTTCTCAGAGAATAGGTGTAGGAACTCCCCCCTTCTAAAGGAACTCCTTGTCTCCACTCTCTACCCACCTCTTAGTACTGTCCCTTGTATCCACACCCCACCTCTCAGTCCCGGCCCTTTTAGAGAGCACAGAACCAAGTATCATTTTGGGGTGCTAAATAATTTGTGTGGGATTTGTTAATGATAACAAGAAAAGAAGTAAAATAGATCCTCTGCAGCCAGCAGACCTTACCCCAGGAACAATAGACCCCCTTAGCAGTATGAGATACCCTCCCAGTAACAATGAACCACCTGTTACAAAATACCACACCAGCAACAATAGATCCACCCCTACAACAATAGACCTTCAGCAACATCAACAGATTTCCCAGCAGCCAGCAACAATAGACCCTCCAGCAGCCAGCAATAATAGACCTCTTCCTCAACAATAGACCCCACACGAAAATAGATTCATGCCAGTGTAGCCCTGTCCTCTTCACTTCTTGCGCTCTGAGCCCACTCCAACCCATCTGACACTATTAGCTCTGTCATCTTGAATGAATGAAAGACACATTTTAAAAACATATTAAATTATTATTTAAAACCATTTTAAAAACCACTTTAAAAAACTGAGATTAAAATTCATTCTTATCTTTTTTTATAATAATTCTATGTGTGAAGGTAAACAAAAAAAAAATTAAGATTTTTTTTTTATTTACCTTCACACATAGAATTATGACAAAAAAAAGATAAGAATCAATTTTAATCTCAGTTTTTTTTTTAAATGTTTTTTTTTTTTTTTTTTAAATGGTTTTAAATAATCATTTAATATGTTTTTAAAATGTGTCTTTCATTCATAATGTATTCTTGATTGCCATAAGGGGTTGCTTTTTAGACTTGCTATACAATTCCCAATATGATTAAACCTTTCCTGGTATGGCCCCTTTAAAAAGAGGGGCAAAGGAGGGGTTATTGCAGATAAAATGAGGGTGGGTATCAGTGTGGGCGTGACCTGAGGAAGGAGGCCAAGCCTCCGAAGCACGTCGTCATAGCAACGGACATGGGTGCGTACTGTTGTTCCGTCCTTCTCTCCCCACCATCTACAGTCTTCCGGCAGGGCCATGGAGCCCATGCGCAGTGGCGACTGTGTTGGCTGGTCTGGGTGCAGGTGTCTCTGAGGCCCCGAATTCTTGCAGGTGGTAGTTTTGCCCATTCATCTTGGCAAAATGTCTCCAGGTCATACAAAGTCTTTGGTCATCTTGCTTGAACTGCATGTTTGAGATCTCCTCAAAGTGGCTCGATGATATTAGCTTCCTTTCAAACTGACGAACCGATCAGGTCAGTCTGTCCGTTTTTCAGGTGGACTCGATCAGACCATCCATTGCTCTCTATAGAGTGCCGGATGTCAACAGACATGTGTCCATTGACACCCTCCGACATCAAATCTAATCCCGTTTGCTAAAAACAGAGGGATGGGGATCCGTTCCCTATCCTTTCTGCGGATTGGATCGGATGACAGTCATCCGACCACCCCAGAGAACAGCACTCTGCATCAGCGGAGTGGACACGGACCTATCATATGCCTGCTCCACGCGGAAACAGCAGAGAGATTGACCACTGAGCATTTGGATGCGTTGGCAATCTTGGTCAGTGTAAAAGGGGCCTTAAGGTTAGGAGACTGTGATGGCCACTCCAGAATCTTTACCATCTGCTGTAAACATTTGAGTCATGCTGGAAAGTCAACTTGGCCTTGTGCTTAGGGTCAGTGTCATGCTGGAAAGTCCAAGAGTTTTTCATGCGCAGCTATCATGCAGAAGAATGCAAATTGTCTGCCAGTATTTTCTGATGCTGTATTCCCCCTGCCATCAATTTTCCTGTGCCTTCAAAGTTCCCCCCCCCAAAACATCAGTGATCCACCACAATGCTCCCCATAGGAATAGTATTCCTGTCGCTATAAGCCTTGTTGACCCTCTCCAAACATAACGCTTATGGTTGTGACCATAAAGCTCTATTTTGGTCTCCTCACTCCACATTACAGTGGGATTGACTTACCAAAACAGGAGAGAGTAAAATCTAGTGCAGAGTAGCCAATGAGCTTCTAACTTTAGCTTGTTCAATTTCAAGCTTTGAAAAAACCTGGAAGCTGATTGTTTTTTATGCAGAGCTGCACCAGATTTTGCACTCTTCCGTTTTAGTAAATGAAGCCTAGTATGCCAGAAGCTGTGAGGTGCATCAAGGTGTTGTTGGGCATATTGTAACTGGGTTTTTTTGTGACATTGGTGCAGTAATGGCTTCTTTTTGGCAACTTGACCATGCAGCTCATTTTTGTTCAAGTATTGTGGTATTGTGCTCCTTGAAACAACCACACCTTCTTTCCCCAGAACATCCTGAATTTCTTCTGAGGTTACCTGTAGGTTTTTCTTTGTATCCCAAACAATTCTTCTAACAGTTGTAGCTGCAATCTTTCTTTGTCTATCTGACCTTGGCTTGGTATCAAGAAATCCCCAAATTTTCCACTTCTTAATAAGCGATTAAACATTACTGACTGGCATATTCAAGGCTTTGGATATCCTTTTCCATCTTCATAAGGTTCCATTATGTTGTTACGCAGGTCTTCTGACACTTCTTTTCCACTGCCCATTGCGCAGTATCCAGCCTGCTCAGTGCATTTATGTAAGAGCTAACAAACTCATTGACTATTTATACCAGGACATTAATTGCAATACAAAAATCCCCAGATATGGGAAATTAACCTTTAATTGCCACTTTACCTATGTGTGACCTTGCATGTCTGTACCAAGGCCAAACATTCCAGGGGATGGAAACTTTTGATCTATTTGTGTGATTTCTGCTATCATTATGATTTAAAAGGGAGTCAAACAAATATGTAATAATAAATGGCTTCATAGGATCACTATTCTTAAATAAAAGAATTTTTTATATCATGGGCTATATTTCACATTTTTTGCAAGGGGGTGCAAACTTTTAAACACAACTGTATATAAAATAATGTGCTCAGCACAAAAATAGGGAGCAAAACAGTTAATCTCATTTTGATGACATGCGTAATAGATGACGTGCATTACAGTAGAACTCTAGGCAAAAATTTTATTTTTTATTTTGGATAGCGTAAGGGAGGGTTATAACCCGTCAGATTTTTTTTTCACCATCTGTGTCTCATTGGGGAGGTTTCTCTTCACTTCCCAAACTGGAAGTGATAGGAAATCCTTCCAAATTAAGGGAATATTTTGGGGACCCCCAAGTCACCTGAACTAGTGTCCCCATTGGAAGATTTCCCTTCTATTACTTTTCTGGGGACAACCCAAAATTTGTGATTTTCTTTTACTTTCACCTTCAATCATAATGGTAAACAAGACAACTAGAGAGGGTGAATCTCTCCTTAACCCCTTGGCGACCGCCCACCCACAGTGCACTGCGGGCGAGCATCCTCTGTAGGCAAAGCAATGTACCCATACGCTGCTGCCCCCTTCTGGGTTTAGGCACAAGCTCCCCACCCAGGCTCCGGCTGTGATTGTACACAGCGGGAGCTTGTCAGTAAGTCCCAGCTGATGATTCACAGCCAGGACCTGATGATCGGCTGTGTCCAATCACAGCCCAGAGCTCTGTGTTGGTAAACAACACAGAGCTCTGTACAGAGGGAGTGATACGTCAGTTTCTCATCCCTGCAAAACACCAGCATTCCAGCTGTGCCCATCTCTTACTCCCTGGTCTCAGACACAGGGCAGAAATATAGTAGCAGGAGCCATTGGCTTCTGCTGCTGTCAATCAAATCCTGTGAGGTGGGAGCAGAGGGTGGGGTCAAGCCACACTGGGTTTGTCTATGGACACACAGCCTGGCTTGGGAACGAGCCCACACGTCTGCCTCCATAGCAAGCGTAGCATTGATGTAGCCATGTACTACAGCAAAAGTGACATTTGCAACAAAAAAACTTGTGTTGCCTTTTGTGCCATATGGATCTGCAGCACTGCTTCCAGCTGGCCAGGTCCGTTCGCCGTATGGACCTGCATTCCTACTTCTGCTAAAAGCTCATGGTCACTCCAGCGACCAGGAACTTATACCAGAACTGTTCAGCAGACTCTGCTGAAAAAAACAATAGCTCTGATGTGGCTACCAAGCTGCCGATCAGTGCTATTCACCTAAAATAACCTTCGCTACCGCTGCTCTTCCTCACATCTGTTTTCTTCCCCTTCAAATAAACTTCTGCACTGACCGTCACCGATCCCTCACCCAGTACAGATTCTCCAGCAACTGGGAAGCCCCCTCCCTTTTCCCTCTCCACCCTCGCTGGCACCACCATTCCCCTGTGGCTCTGATGTAATTTCCAGCTTCCACCTGCTGCCTCTCCTGCTGGCAATTGCATGGGAGCCATAGTGTAAAAATGCTCAATTATTCCTCCTCTGCCGCTGGGATCCCCCCCTTCAGTCCCCGCCCATCTCCTGTGGCCCCCATGGAGCACTGCTGGCCGGTAATCCCTCCACTGCCTCCTGCCAGCTGCAGCTGCTGCCGGGGAGATAGGATGGAGAGCAGGGGGGCTGGTAAACATGTCAGTACCGATCGCTGTAATCATTCATTATTGAAGATAGTAAACAGTGTTTACTATAGGCGCTTTTCCACTGCATGGAACCAAACAGTTTGGCTCGCTTTTTTTCTTTTCCACTGCATGGTACCGCATGGTACGGTGATGGAACGGTTCGGTACGGTACGGCGGCGCTTTTCCACTACATGGAACCGAACAGTACGGCTCGCTTAACCACTTTAGAACCGCTCACAGTAATACTACTGCGGCAGAGTGGTTCGTTATCGTCCAGCGACGTAGTATTAACGCCGTTAGACACTCCCCCTTCTGGGCGGCGCTTGCGCGCCGCCGGAGGCTCGCTCCCGCTGTTTTCATTCACAGCGGGAGTCGGGCCAGGGGAGGAGCAGCGGCGATCGCCGCTGCTCTTACCCGATCGTCGGGGATCGAGTCTGGAGATCCGCCCGCTGTGTGTAAACACAGCGGGCGGATCTCCATAGTGACAGGGAGTGACAGATCGGACTGTTCAGCATAGCTGGACATCCGATCTGTCCATGACTCACAGTCACCTCCCCCCCTACACGTCAGTATGCACCAGGCATACATTAACCCCTCCCTCTCCAATAAAATTAACCCCTTACCTGCCAGTGTCATTTTTACAGTAACAGTGCATATTTATAGCACTGATTACTGCAGTAATGTCACTGGTACCCCCAAAAGTGTCAAAAATGTCAGTCAAGGGTCCGATCTGTCCGCCGCAATGTCGCAGTCCCGCAAAAAAAATCGCAGATCGCCGCCATTACGCGTTAAAAAAAAAACACCAAAAATGACAGAAATCTTTCCCTTTGTTAGTAAACACAATAACTTTTGCGCAAACCAATCAAAATACGCTTATTGCGATTTTTTTTACCAAACATATGTAGCATAAAACAAATTGGCCAAAAATTTTTAAAAAAATTGGTTTTTACATCTTTTTTGGGGGGAATTTCATATAAAAAAAATGTTAAAAATATTGTTATTTTTTCAAAATAAACGCTCTTTTTTTGTTTATAGCGCAAAAAGTAAAAATCGCACAGGTGATCAAATACCACCAAAAGAAAGCTCTGTTTGTGGGAAAAAAAGGACGTAAATTTCGTTCGGGTACGGCGTCGCACGTCCGCGCAATTGTCAGTTGAAGTCGCACAGCGCCGAATCGCAAAAAGTGGCCTGGACGGAAGACAGCAAAATCCTCCGGTGGTAAAGTGGTTAAACAGTACCACCTCGGTTGTGGTTCCAAGAGGGCCGTACCGGTACCATATCCCACAATCCTTTGCATGCAGCCTTGCCTGTTTGTCACTACTAGCCACTGATTGGTCAGAGAATCGTTGTTATCCCACCCACTTACTACTTTAGTGGAAAAACCGTACCAAACCGCAACGAATCGTTCCAACACCGTACCATGCCGTACCATGCAGTGGAAAACCAAACCGAGCCAAGCAGGGCCGAGTGGAGCCGAGCCGGTACTTACAGTGGAAAAGTGCCATATGCCTCAGTTTGTGAATGAATAGGAATCTCTATACATAATCATATTTATTCATCTGCAGTGCAAATGAAGCTGCAGAGAAATGGACTGTCTTCACTTTCTTTTTCTGTCTCAAAAAAGACAGACACCTGATGTTACTCCAAAGCCCCCAAAAAGGCCAAAATAAAAGAAAAAAAATATGTAAAAAACGAAATATAAAAAAACAGTAAGGGTAGATTTAGACATGTGTCTAAATCTCTCTTGCCTCTGCAGCGGGATCTGCATTCGGATCACGCTCCAGAGGCTACTGAAGGCAGTCAAGAATTGATGTGATGCATCCTCACTGCCTGTTTTAACCACATATATGCCGACAAAAGGCCTTGTTCATGTGGGTCATACTACAGTGAGGCCCTGTTTAGCTGCACAGGGATGCACAGGTGCTCCATGCATCCCCATGCAAGCAGTCTTTTACAAACTCTGAAAGCTATTAGTAAAAAAATGAAAACCTTTCGATTTTTAGAGACATTTGCAGATTTAGTAATGTTCGATTTTCAGCATTTCACAAAAAGGTGCAATTTAAAATGTACAAATATTTGTCATTTATTAACGCAATACAGATTAAGCTTTTAGATTTAGTAAGACTTTAGTAAGAATTTTGTAAAATTAGCTGTGTTTATATCTGCCGATAATGATTTTAGTTTGTTTTCAGCGAAAAACAAGCACTTTTTTTTCAGACTTATTTAAAGCCACTAATGGCATAGAGCATGATAATATCCCTGAGCCCAGTGTAAGGGTATGTGTTAGGCCTTATTTCAACCCTGAAGCCTGAAAGGTAGATGCAGATGAAGTAAAGAAAATATTGGTTTTGGGAGTTATTAGAGGAATTGCAGAGTGAATTGTTAAAGTGATATTAAAGGGCAAATTTGTTTTAAAATAACATGCATGTTATACTTACATATTCTGTGCATCTTGGATTCTCCTCTTCTCAGGTTCCCCTGGCCCCTCCCTCTTGCCGAGTGCCTCCAGAGCAAACAGCTGGGGCACCCAAGTAGGCTCACTCCTGAGCTGCTGCTCTGCGTTGCGATTTACACATTGAACCGCTGCTTGACCCTGACCCCTCTCTTTCCTCATTGGCTCACTGATAGTGAGTGACAGCAGCGGGAGCTGTCTCAGCCAATGAAGAGAGAGAGTCCCTGGAGAGTCAAAGCTCTCGTGCACATTGCTAAATCACGATGGGGCTGAAGTAAGTATTGGGGGGCTGCTGCAGAGAAGAAAACCTTGAGCCTTTAGAACCACTTTAAGCCTCATAATATTGGTTTCCAAACCAAATTAAACCCTGTGATTCTGCAGTGACTTTCTAAAACGTTAGAAATTTTCTAAATTTACCAGCCATCTCATGTCTTTAGTACACAGTATTAGCTCACTGAAAGATTACCACTTTGGACTTTACAAAAGGATATTCCCAAATACGCCTAACGAAGGCTACAAGGGAAAAAAACATTCTCCACTCCAGATGGACACTTATGCCTCGTACACACTTATCGATCGTCGGCCGAACGATCGGCCGTCTTTTGTCCAGGGCTGTCGTGTCTGTTGAAAAGTGCAAAAGACTGCACACTAATTTTGTCGGCCAACAACAGCCGACTGCAGAAGTGATGTCATGTGATGGTTAACTTTCCTTGTCTTTTTTCTTTTCTGAGCATGCCCAGTCTTGCAAATCTGCTGTCTGTCGGCCGAAATCTGTACTGACTGGCGAACAATCGGCCGTTCTGGTGTCGGCATACAAAAATTTTAATGCTTGCACGACAGATTCTGTTCGGCCGAGAGTGCGCTGTCGGCTGTCGGAAGCATCATACTAACAAGCCTACAGTCGGCAGATCGGTCGTCGGCCGAAGCTTTTCCACCTGCTCAGCGGGGATCAGCGGATCGATCCCCACTGAGCAAAACAGACTCTGTCGGGTGGAAAGCCCATGTGAAAGGACCCTTAGAAGCTGATTGGCTACCATGCACAGCTGCACCAGATTTTGCACTCTCCACTTTTTGTAAGTCTCCCCCTTTCTTTTTGTGACAAACCTATGGTGTCCTGTGCCCCAGTTAACCCCTGATTATCACAATACATCAAAAAGTGTAAATTATTTAATCAGAGTTGCATTCCCTTATTGGGTTTTAGTTATTTTTCTTTTTAGGTTTATTTTTTTATTTATTTTTTTAAGCAATAGTGTCAAATTAGGTAAAAAACGACTTTAACATTTTAGAGATTTCACACTTTTAAATTTTTGTTTGCTTTTGTATTATCTTTTAATCATATACGGGATGGTATTTAATTATATATGGATGACTTACACTATTGAGTCAATGGACTATTAAGAAGTGAGTAATTTATTGATGTCTATTAGAATTTATGTGTGGATGGTAGCAACGTTACACTATTTTTTCACTTATAACTTTTTGGTGTGGGGGCACATTTGAGGTGTTGGCACCAGCTACGGTTATAGCTCATTGTTTTTTTGTTTTTCATCTATGCTTGGCAGCACATAAGAATTTTTCTTGATTGACGACTTTAAACGAATAGAAGGTCTGCACGGTAAAAAAAAAAAAAACACGCACACACAAGGCGAAACAATGAAGAAATGAAACCACTGTTTTACATTTCGGAGAAAACGAAAAAGACTCTTCTCCCTCCCACACCTTCAAGGCGGTTACTGGACAGGTGCCCAGAGAAGATTGAGAATTGGAAACCCCCTCCCCCCCCCCCTCTGATTATGCAATTAGCAATTCACATGATACAATTTGTACTGTCATTGGTGGGTTTAGACACTCCTCTCTCCTTCCTCTAATACTTTCTGGGTGGGTACTGGACAGGTGCCCAGAGAAGATTCAAGAAACCTTGGACCCCCCCCCCCCCTCCTCCGATTAAGCAATTAGCAGTCCATGTGACACATTCTGCACTGTCATTGGGGGGGGGGTTAGTTTAAAGACACTTCTCCCTCCAACACTTTCTGGGTGGTTGCCGGACAGGTGCTCTGAGAAGATTTGGGATCCCTTGGACCCCCCCAGCCCCTCCAGTTATGCAATAAGCAATTCATGTGACACACTCTGTACTGTCATCGGGGGATGGGTTTAGTATGAAGACCCCCCTCACTCCAACACATGCAATTAGCAATTCATGTGATACAATTTGTACTGTCATTGTTGGGTGGATTTAGTATAAGGACACTCCTTCCCCCTTCCTCCAACACCTTCAGGGATGTTACCGGAGACATTCAGAAGATTCGAGAACCGTTGGAAATCCACACCCCAGATTGCGCAATTATCAGTTGATGTGACACGTTCTGTTCTGTGATTGGTGGTTGGCTTTGGTATAACAGAGCAATCATAGGCGTGAGGTTGCAGTCGACGTAGAAGCAAGGTAAGAGAAGCATTTCAATTCTACTGTAAAGCTTTCGGATAGAATTACAGTTGACAACAGAAACATTGTAAAATCAAACCGTAGATGCAGGAATGTAAATATTGGAGATGATTTAGGAGAGGATTGTTGTGACAATTTGAATTAATATAATTATTGTTATTTGGTTATATGTTTAGCTGGCACAAACTTTGAGAGTTGTATTTCTCTAAAAATGTTGTCTCCGTTTCTAATGTTATGATGATTAGTGATAAATGAATTGATTGTTGGGCTAATTTACATGGCATTTATGTGCCAGCTGTTAAAAGAATCTAGCACATTCCAGCAGTTGAATTCATGGGAGGTTGTAGATTGTTGCAGCTACCGAGTCTGTGCAAAGCAATGCCAGGTAGACAGCAGCCCCAGCTGTCCATGATTGTTTAGATGTCATCATACATGTAACATTTACCTGCCACTAGGAACAAATGATCGCCCCCTACACAGAAAGTGCTTGCATGCCGGGGTGATCATCTGTTCCTAATATCTATGCTATGCAGCGCTGGCACCCCAGCAACTCTTGCTGCTGTAGAGCTGTTGGTATCCATGCAGCCCTTGGAGCTGTGTGGGTGCCAATGTCTCAGTAGCCATCATCCAGAGGGCTGCTGCACTCTGAAGGTTTTTTACCTTAATGCAGAGAATGCATTATGTTCCTCTGCAGGCATTTTTATCAAAACTGGTGACTGATTAGTGAGATCAAAACCCTGAAACAGCAAAAGAACATATATTCCTTGGTCCCAGACATTTGATTTCATACCCATATGCCAATTTGGAGGAAAAAAAAAACACTTCATGAATTGAGCCCAGTATGTAATACTTATCTCTCTTTTTTCTTTTTTTCTCTAGGATGGAAGGTATATACAATTTCATACGCAGTTACTTTTCCATTAGTCCTGAACCTTCTGGTGTCCTGGTAAAATGTATGGGATTTCCCATTTTTAAAATAGAAATCCATTTTCCCATACAAATACCTATCCAAGTCTGGATTCGATGGTTATGGCATCGGATTGTAAGAAATAGAATTGAGCCAGTCTAAGTTTTAAAATGGCACTGCATTAAAAATATTCAGCAGCTGCTTACAACCCCCCCCCCCCCCTGCTCCAAGCTTACCTATCCTGTGTTCTCCAGTCCTGAACTTCTCTGTGCCCTCGCAGTGATGAACCTTGCTTGGAGGGCGATGTGCACACGACAATGAGAGCGGCCCGGACAGCGGCTCCCTCGCAGTGACGAACCTTGCTTGGAGGGCGACGTGCACACGACAATGAGAGCGGCCAGGACAGCGGCTCCCTCGCAGTGACGAACCTTGCTTGGAGGGCGACGTGCACACGACAATGAGAGCGGCCCGGGCAGCGGCTCCCTCGCAGTGACGAACCTTGCTTGGAGGGCGACGTGCACACGACAATGAGAGCGGCCCGGGCAGCGGCTCCCTCGCAGTGACGAACCTTGCTTGGAGGGCGACGTGCACACGACAATGAGAGCGGCCCGGGCAGCGGCTCCCTCGCAGTGACGAACCTTGCTTGGAGGGCGATGTGCACACGACAATGAGAGCGGCCCGGACAGCGGTTCCCTCGCAGTGACGAACTTTGCTTGGAGGGCGACGTGCACACGACAATGAGAGCGGCCCGGGCAGCGGCTCCCTCGCAGTGACGAACCTTGCTTGGAGGGCGACGTGCACACGACAATGAGAGCGGCCCGGGCAGCGGCTCCCTCGCAGTGACGAACCTTGCTTGGAGGGCGACGTGCACACGACAATGAAAGCGGCCCGGGCAGCGGCTCCCTCGCAGTGACGAACCTTGCTTGGAGGGCGACGTGCACACGACAATGAGAGCGGCCCGGGCAGCGGCTCCCTCGCAGTGACGAACATTACTTGGAGGGCGATGTGCACACGACAATGAGAGCGGCCCGGACAGCGGTTCCCTCGCAGTGACGAACTTTGCTTGGAGGGCGACGTGCACACGACAATGAGAGCGGCCCGGGCAGCGGCTCCCTCGCAGTGACGAACCTTGCTTGGAGGGCGACGTGCACACGACAATGAGAGCGGCCCGGGCAGCGGCTCCCTCGCAGTGACGAACCTTGCTTGGAGGGCGATGTGCACACGACAATGAGAGCGGCCCAGGCAGTGGCTCCCTCGCAGTGACGAACCTTGCTTGGAGGGCGACGTGCACACGACAATGAGAGCAGCCCGGGCAGCTGTGCCCTCGCAGTGACGAATGCTGCTTGGATGGTGATGTGTACACGTCATCAACAGCAGCCCAGCAGCTGCACGCTCGCTGTGATGAATGCTGCTTGGAGGAAGACGTGCACACAACAACGTCAGCAGCCCAGGCAGCTGCGCCCTCGAAGTGACAAAAGCTGCTTGGAGGGCGTCATGCACTTGACAACGACAGCAGCCTGGAGAGCTGCACCCTCGCAGTGGCGAACGCTGCATCGGCGGCGACGTGCACACGACAACGACAGCAGCCCGGGCAGCTCTGCCCTCACAGTGATGAACGCTGCTTGGATGGCGACGTGTACACGTCATCAACAGCAGCCCAGGCAGCTACGCGCTCACTGTGATGAATGCTGCTTGGAGGACGATGTGCACACAACAACGAGAGCAGCCCAGACAGCTGCTCCCTCGCAGTGGTGAATGGTGCTTGGAGGGCGACGTGCACCCGATAATCGACAGCAGCCCAGGCAGCTGCACCCTTGCAGTGATGGATGGAGGGCGACGACGTGCACACGTCAACGTCAAATACAGCAGCCACAGCTGGCACATAGCAACAAGGGCTGCCGCGACGCAATGTCTAGAAAGCGATGAGGGCTGTGGTGATGATGGTGCCCTTACAATGGCGAGGTTTCTGGGATGGCGGTGCCCTTATAGTGGAAAGGGTTACACAGAATTGCTTTCACATTTCCAGCAAAATAAAAAAAATTAGCAAATCATTGATTTTCCTTGATTTATTCACTTATAGTGTGGATCATTCGTTATGTCGTTTTGTTTCAGACGCTTCAAACATTGACAAAAGGCCCAAAAATATTACATTGAGTCATCCAAATGAAACAAATCTCAGATTTGTTGAAATTTGTGATTCGGATTGAGATTAATCTGATTCTGAGTCAGAAAAAGTTAATCTGCATTTTGATTGGTAACGAATTGCACATGTTTACTACCAGGTCAACGGCGCTTGCACAAAGGCAAGGGCTGGTGGAGTGCAAGAATTGCTGTGACAATTGTGCCTTAAAGCAGAGTTCCACCCTCAAAATGAACTTTTTACGGCCCGCTTGCTTTAACTTACCTGAAAAATAATTGGATAATTCAAATTTGTTTTTTCATTCACTTACCTTGTTTTTAAAGAAAATATACTTACCTTCCTTCCTCTTCCTCCCTCTGCAGCTGCGGCCCACGCCGTCACTTCCACCTTGCATTGACTCCTGGGAGATCAATGCCATCTATCCCAGGAGTCAATGCGCCTGCACCGGCCCTGCTCGTCACTTCCATTGCAGGAGCGTCATTCCCTGCTGAACAGCTTCTGGGCATGCCCAGAAGTTGTGCAGGGATGACGCGCCTGCACCGGAAGTGACGAGCAGGGCCGATGCAGGGCATTCTGGGACTCCGATGTCACCGAAGAGGATGCTCCGGCTTCAGCTGCCCACACCTGAAATGGCAGCACTGGACAAGACATTTTCAAGGTAAGTATTTCTTCTTAAAGGTAAGTGAACCCGGGGACAATTCAGAGGCTTATCATTCCTGAAATGCACTAGCCCTGACTGTCACGTGAACATTTTTATCTAGAAAAATTTTTTCAGGGTGCAACTTCGCTTTAATATTAAAGAAATGCCCGGAGCTTGAAGGAAATAAGCATAGGGCATACATGACAGGGTGGAAGGAAAACCAGGCAGTAGGGGGTTAAATTAGTTGTTGGGATATAAGAGATCAGGACTCTTACCTAATTGGCAGAGCAGATGAGGGGATGGGGAGGAGCAGGAGAGAGAGTAGTTGGAGGGGAGGCGTGAAGGAGCTTCACTTGCAGACTGGAGATCATAAGCGAAACCCGCCTGCCCTGGTGATGATGTTTTCTGTCGGTTTGCTAAGGTTGGACGTTGGTGGTTGGGGTCCTTGGCGAGGGTCCAAAACATGGTGTCAAATGATGGGACCTATCTCAGGTAGGAGTCCTATGGTTGGTCTGGTTCAGTCTAGACCGACCGGGTAGTATAACGTGGTAGGGGTCTGTGGTCAGTTAGTTTAGTCCTCGAGGTGGTGTTTTGCACTTAAAGCGGTAGTATACCGCTTTTTTCCACTTTTAACTACAGGTAAACCTATAATAAGGCTTACTTGTAGGTACAATTAATATCTCCTAAACCGGCATGGTTTAGGAGATGTTTGCACTGCATGCAGCCGCTCACGCGAGTGGCGCATGCGCTCTGAAGGTCCGGCGGACCTTCAGCTTTCCTTGCCGGGAGCTTGCCGGAAAATGACTCCCGTGCGCATGCGCGGGAGTGACATCATCACAGCTCCGGAGCCGCCGAACCTGGAAGAGACGCCGAGGGATCATGTCAGCTCCCACAGCGGTGTCCGGGGGTCCGTGTCGGGGCTTCTAAGGTAAGTAATTCATAATGAGCTAGTATGCGATGCATACTAGCTCATTATGCCTTTGTCTTGCAGGGTTTTTTTTATTTTTTAGGTTTACAACCGCTTAAATGGTACCACAGACTCCAAAGTTGAGGGAGATGGTATTGTCAAAGGATCTGCAACCATTCTTTGATCTGGATTGGTTTGACTGTTTTTTTTTCTTCTGTTATTTATGGTTTTCTTTAATAAAAAACTGAACCGGCTATTTAACCTCAATGCTGAGTTAAGGCCCGTACACACGTACCGATTGTCGGCAGAAAATGTTCGGCCGCCGAACGATCGGCCGATTTTCGGCTTGTTAATATGATGCTTCCGACAGCCGACAGCGCACTTTCGGCCGAACAGAATCTGTCGTGCAAACATTAAAATTTTTGTATGCCGACACCAGAACGGCCGATTGTTCGCCGGTCAGTATAGAATTCGGCCGACAGACAACAGATTTGCAAGACTGGGCATGCTCAGAAAAGAAAAAAGACAAGGAAAGTTAACTATCACATGACATCACTTCTGCAGTCGTCTGTTGTTGGCCGACAAAATTCGTGTGCAGTTTTTTGCAGTTTTCAACAGACAAGACAGCCCTGGACAAAAGACGGCCGATCGTTCGGCCGACGATCGGTACGTGTGTACGGGGCTTTATTGTTGACATTTGAAGGTAAGGGGGGTGGTGTGTTGGGTACTGATCTAGGTAATATGGATAAACAGGTGGGATCTGAACTACCCTAGTCATGAGTTTACCTTTCCCATTAGCAATACAACTATAACTGCAATAACGGAAATAAACTACACAGCAACGGCACAATATTGTTCGCTGCCATGCCAGTTGTCTAATGCGTTAAAAATTGACAGTTTTTTTTTTTAAATTGCCGATTCGTGAGCTAGAATGAAGTGTGAACCTCTATCTATACAGATAGTTTATAAAAAATGGGGGTACCATCATCCTGATCATGGTAAGTGGAGAGAAACTAGGGACAACCCCTGCTGCAACCCCAGTAGAGAAACAATGGACTATCTCGGTACCCAAATGTTAAACAAATAACATATTAAAAATTGAATTTTATTGAGCTAGAGGATGATTCAGGACACTAGGATCCGACATGACTGAAATATCGGAGATAGGCACAATGACACTTTAAGACATTTCATATTCTGCACCACTTACCTCAGTATTAGTCGCAGCCTCTCCGCTTTCTGCTCCAGTTTTGCAGACAGGATGATGGCTCCGAGTCGGGGATCCTGGGCGCAGAAGTTGTAGTGTTCCTAGTGGATGGTCAGAAATTAGACACCAGGTATACTGACATTACTCCTAAGTGCCGGTTCACACTAATACGACTTGTCAGGCGACTTGGTCAGCCTGGCAAGTCGCGCCCCGTCGCGGTCCATTGAGTACTACAGGACCCGTTCTAATAGGAGCGACACAAGTCACTCCGACTTAGAAAAAGGGTCCTGTACTACTTCGGGAGCGACTTGCATAGACATTAATTTTATGAAGTCCGTGCAAGTCGCGCCGAAGTCGTGCTGCACGCGACTTCACATGTCGCTCCCGAAGTCGGAGCGACGTAGTGTGAACCGGGACTCAACCGAGCCTTAGGGTCTATTTATAACAAGAAAAAAAAATTGCGTGTGAATGACTAATGCATTCACACAGTCATCATGAATAACTACCGTATTGTGTCTAATATGTGTATTTCCTATGGTCGTCGGCTCCATCTAGTGGCCTTTAATGCAGTAGATTCAAAAAATATCTTGATCAAATTGTTTTATTTATTGTGATTGTGCAGTCTAACCTATGAACAATTTACTTTTGTCTCCTTTTGTAGCTATACCATCTGTCTGTTATTTGCTGAATCAATAAACAGCCCCTCCATAAGAATGTCTGGGATTTCTCTGCCTATGCACAAAAGAAGTAAAGGGCCAGCCAGGAGAGATGTCAGCAGTAGCTTTGCAGGATAACGTGAATCTCCCAGGAGAGCAGACAGGTGAGTATTTGTTGTGGGGTGGGGGGATGGGGGGATTAACCACTTATGGACCAGAAGGATTTGCTCTTTTAATGACCAGGCCCTATTTTGCGATTCGGCACTGCGTTACTTTACTGGACAATTGCGCGGTCGTGTGACGCTGTACCTAAACGTCCTTTTTTTCCCCACAAATAGAGATTTCTTTTGGTGGTATTTGATCATCTCTGCGATTTTTTTATTTGTTGCGTTATAAACAAAAAAAAGAGCGACAATTTTGAAAAAAAAAAACAATATTTTTCACTTTCTGCTACAGGACATTCCCAAAAAAAAATTTAAAATCTAAATTTTTTAACATTTTAGGCCAATTTGTTTTCTGCTACATATTTTTGGTTAAAAAAAAATCACAATAAGCGTATTTTGATTGGTTTGCGCAAAAGTTATCGCATCTACTAACTAGGTTTAACACATTTAAGACCGCCCGCCACAGATATACTGCAGCAGGCTGGCTCTCCTGCGTGAACCGACGTAGCCCTGCGTCAGTCGCTCGCGTGGTGCTGGGGGGCGAGCGCACGCCGCCGGCGCAATGTCGCAGTCCCGCTAAAAATCGCAGATCGCCGCCATTACTAGTAAAAGAAAAAGAAAAATGACATAAATCTTTCCTCTAGTTTGTAGATGATAACTTTTGTGCAAACCAATCAAAATACGCTTATTGCAATTTTTTTTTTTATCATAGATATGTAGCAGAATATAAATTGGCCTAAAAGGATGAAAATTTTTTTTATTTATAAAATTTTTATTTTTTTTGGGAATGTTATATAGCAAAATGTGAAAAATATTGTTTTTTGTTTTTTTTTTTCAGAATTGTCGCTCTTTTTTTGTTTATAGCGCAAAAAATAAAAATCGCACAGGTGATCAAATACCACCAAAAGAAAGCTCTGTTTGTGGGGAAAAAAAAGGACATCAATTTTATTTGGGTACAGTGTTGCGTGACTGCGCAATTTTCCGTTAAAGTAACGCAGTGCCGAAACGCAAAAAATGGCCTGGTCATTAAGGGGGCAAATCCTTCCGGTCCAGAAGTGGTTAAATACATTCAATCAGGACATTCGGCACCCAATGTAAACCTTCCAGCTCCTAAGGCACCAATTTAGGGGGTTATACAAAGTCTGTATTTCTGAACAACTATAATTAATAGATGACAATCCCCAGGTAAGCTTGTAATTCTCAAATAAATAATTGCTTTATATTTCTCATGCAATGATTTTCTATATAAGAGTAGGACCACACAATACAGAGGCGCCTTGGCGTGGCGTGTGGCTTCCACATATATTTGCAAATGTAAGCATCTGAGAATTCTGGTTTTATTAAAGCTTTAGAGATGGGGCGTGTTAGTCCCCACTTCCAGGCTAGTAAGACCAAATGCACCTTACTAGCTAAATATAGACTTGGATTTTCATAATTTTCTCTTTTGGACCCTTTTACACTTGTGCGACTTGGGACTGCAAAGTCGTACCCCATGATTCCCAATGAGTTCATATCTGTGCGACTTCAAAGTAGTCCCTGCACTACTTTGGCCTGACTTTGAGGCGACTTGAGGTCCATAGGTTAGGGATCGACCGATTATCGACAACACCGATATATCGAGGGCCGATATGCATTTTCCCCGATATGTCGGAATCGGCCCCTGAGGTTACCGATATTGCTGATATATTGCCGCTATTTCGGAAAGTGATGTACCGGAGTGATGCCTGCAGCTAGAGGCACCACCCCGGTACCGGCGTCCATAGTCGGCTGTCTTGTAATGACAACCGATGCGGCTGAGAAGCCGCTCGGCTGTCATTACAAGGGGCAGGAGGGGACGTTCCCCGCACCCTCCTGCTGCCTTCCGCGGCTCACCCGGGTCTCCCATCCCACTGGGAAACCCAGGCAACCAGCCTGCACGGCCACCAGACCCAATCAAAGCTGCATTCGGCTCTGATCGGGTCTCCATGTAAAAACCCGGAAGTGATGTCATGACATCACTTCCGGGTACTCAGCGCTAGATTAAAAAAATGACAGCAATCAAAACAGCCAAACTTGGCGTTTTGAATGCTTTTAAGTGAAGAGGAGGGTTTTGGGGTCTATTAGACCCCCAGATCCCTCCACAACAGTACCTGCAAAAAAAAAAAATTAATTGTCCAAAAATATTGGCAGATATTGGCCGACACCGATATGCGATCACTACTCAAGATTACACAGGCATTGCTTCAAGTTGCGTCAAAGTCGCGGCAAAATTGCGCGTCTTTCAGGTCACACAAGAGTGAAAGGGGCCTTTTGCTGAGTTTGGTGCAAAATTGGGAAACGGGAGGTAAGTTTGCTAGATAAGTCAATGCCAGAATTCTCAGAGGTTAGAATGGACACCACGGTGTTCTGATTTGGTGAGCTCATATATTTGCAAATGTATGCAACCGAGACCTCTGCTTTATATAAAATGCTAGGAAACTGTTTAAATGTCTCATGACTTTTATTGTACATCATCTAATCTTAATTGTTCTTGGCTGAATGAGTCCTATGGTCAGGTTCAGGGTTCCTTCACCCCCCCCCCCCCCCCCCGATGGATTCTCCAGCACAGGTAAATGTGATTATCATCACAAAATCAATCATAATAGGTTTTGCTCACACCAGATGCAGATTTTCCGAAGACTTTTTACATTTCACTAAGCTAAGCACAGTTCATATTTTAAAGTGTAACTTTGTTGGACAAGTTCTGTGCAAAGCAAGGATTTCAGTACTGACAGCTACCCTGCTGCTTACTGAACACAGGAGGTCACCCGCTCGGCATGGCGATTTCTAAATGAATGCAAAGAATTCTCTGGATGAAGTGGAGATTGTGACATCACTGCCATGCTTCTCCACCTTGTCCAATCAGAGGGTGGTTTGCATTCATTATGAAGATGAATGGTGCCAATGCCAAGTGAGCGGCCTCCTGTGTTCAGAATGCAGGAGGGCAATAACTTAGCACAGGACTCAGAACCTAGTGGAGATCATTGGAGTAATGGTGTCTATTACAATATTGTGCTGTCCCTCCGCTGTATGCGGCACGCTGTCCCTCCCCTGTGTGCGGTACTCTATCCCTCCACTGTGTGCGGCACGCTGCGACTCCGCTATGCGTGGGACGCTCTACCTTCAATATATGCGGCGCGATGTCCCTCTGCTGTGTGTAGCGCCCTGTCCCCCCGATATGTGTGATGCGCTGTCCCTCCGCTGTTTGAGGCACACTGTCCCTCCAATATGTGCGCTGTCCTTCGGCTGTGTGTGGCGCGCTGTCCCTCCGCTGTGTGTGGCGCGCTGTCCCTCTGCTGTGTATGGTGCACTGTCCCTCCTCTATGTGTGGCACGCTGTCCCTCCGCTGTGTGTGGTGCACTGTCCTTTCACTGTGTGGTGTGCTGTGCCTCTGCTCTATGTGGTGTGCTCTCCCTCCGCTGTGTGTGGTGCGATGTACCTCTGCTGTGTGTGGTGCGCTGTCCCTCCGCTATGTGTGGTGCGCTGTCCCTCCGCTGTTTGTGGTGCTCTGTTCTTCCGCTGTGTGTGGTGCGCTGTCCCTCCACTGTGTGTGGTGCGATGTCCCTCCGCTGTGTGTGGCGTGCTGTCCCTCTGCTGTGTGTGGTGCGATGCCCCTCTGCTGTGTGTGGCGCGCTGTCCCTCCGCTGTGTGTGGCGCGTGTCCCTCCGCTGTGTGTGGCGCGTGTCCCTCCGCTGTGTGTGGCGCGTGTCCCTCCACTGTGTGTGGCGCGTGTCCCTCCGTTATGTGCGGCGCGCTGTCCCTCCGCTGTGTGTGGTGCGATGTCCCTCTTTGTGTGGCGCGCTGTCCCTTTTTTGTGTGGCGCGTTGTCCGTCCGCTGTGTGCAGCGCGATGTCCCTCCGCTGTATGTGGGGCACTGTCCCTCCGCTGTGTGCGGCGCGCTGTCCCTCAGCTTTGTTGCGGCGCGCTGTCCCTCCGCTGTGTGCGGCGCGCTGTCCCTCCGCTGTGTGCGGTGCGCTGTCCCTCCGCTGTGTGCGGCGCGCTGTCCCTCAGCTTTGTTGCGGCGCGCTGTCCCTCCGCTGTGTGCGGCGTGCTGTCCCTCCGCTGTGTGTAGTGCGATGTCCCTCTGCTGTGTGTGTGATGCGATGTCCCTCCGCTGTGTGTGGCGCGCTGTCCCTCTGCTGTGTGCGGCGCGCTGTCCCTCCGCTGTGTGTAGTGCGATGTCCCTCTGCTGTGTGTGTGATGTGATGTCCCTCCGCTGTGTGTGGGGCACTGTCCCTCCGCTGTGTGCGGCACGCTGTCCCTCCGCTTTGTTGTGGCGCGCTGTCCCTCTGCTGTGTGCAGCGCGCTGTCCCTCCGCTGTGTGTAGTGCGATGTCCCTCTGCTGTGTGTGTGATGTGATGTCCCTCCGCTGTGTGTGGCGCACTGTCCCTCCACTGTGTGCGGCGCGCTGTCCCTCCGCTGTGTGCGGCGCGCTGTCCCTCCGCTGTGTTCGGCGCGCTGTCCCTCAGCTTTGTTGCGGCGCGCTGTCCCTCCGCTGTGTGCGGCGTGCTGTCCCTCCGCTGTGTGTAGTGCGATGTCCCTCTGCTGTGTGTGTGATGCGATGTCCCTCCGCTGTGTGTGGCGCGCTGTCCCTCTGCGGTGTGCGGCGCGCTGTCCCTCCGCTGTGTGTAGTGCGATGTCCCTCTGCTGTGTGTGTGATGTGATGTCCCTCCGCTGTGTGTGGGGCACTGTCCCTCCACTGTGTGCGGCGCGCTGTCCCTCCGCTGTGTGCGGCGCGCTGTCCCTCAGCTTTGTGTGCGGCGCGCTGTCCCTCCGTTGTGTGCGGCGTGCTGTCCCTCCGTTGTGTGTAGTGCGATGTCCCTCTGCTGTGTGTGTGATGCGATGTCCCTCCGCTGTGTGTGGCGCGCTGTCCCTCTGCTGTGTGCAGCGCTGTCCCTCCGCTGTGTGTAGTGCGATGTCCCTCTGCTGTGTGTGTGATGTGATGTCCC
The DNA here is from genome assembly GCF_965119305.1 of Pelophylax lessonae. Taxonomy (NCBI): domain Eukaryota; kingdom Metazoa; phylum Chordata; class Amphibia; order Anura; family Ranidae; genus Pelophylax; species Pelophylax lessonae. The sequence continues at coordinate 35,977,609 of NC_138776.1, read as the reverse complement.
TCCGCTGTGTGTGGCGCACTGTCCCTCCACTGTGTGCGGCGCGCTGTCCCTCCGCTGTGTGCGGCGCGCTGTCCCTCCGCTGTGTGCGGCGCGCTGTCCCTCCGCTGTGTGCGGCGCGCTGTCCCTCAGCTTTGTTGCGGCGCGCTGTCCCTCCGCTGTGTGCGGCGTGCTGTCCCTCCGCTGTGTGTAGTGCGATGTCCCTCTGCTGTGTGTGTGATGCGATGTCCCTCCGCTGTGTGTGGCGCGCTGTCCCTCTGCTGTGTGCGGCGCGCTGTCCCTCCGCTGTGTGTGTGATGCGATGTCCCTCCGCTGTGTGTGGCGCGCTGTCCCTCTGCTGTGTGCGGCGCGCTGTCCCTCCGCTGTGTGTGTGATGTGATGTCCCTCCGCTGTGTGCGGCGCGCTGTCCCTCCGCTGTGTGCGGCGCGCTGTCCCTCTGCTGTGTGTGGCGCGCTGTCCCTCAGCTTTGTTGCGGCGCGCTGTCCCTCCGCTGTGTGTAGTGCGATGTCCCTCCGCTGTGTGTAGTGTGATGTCCCTCTGCTGTGTGTGTGATGCGATGTCCCTCTGCTGTGTGTGGCGCGCTGTCCCTCTGCTGTGTGCGGCGCGCTGTCCCTCCGCTGTGTGTAGTGCGATGTCCCTCTGCTGTGTGTGTGATGTGATGTCCCTCCGCTGTGTGTGGCGCACTGTCCCTCCACTGTGTGCGGCGCGCTGTCCCTCCGCTGTGTGCGGCGCGCTGTCCCTCAGCTTTGTTGCGGCGCGCTGTCCCTCCGCTGTGTGCGGCGTGCTGTCCCTCCGCTGTGTGTAGTGCGATGTCCCTCTGCTGTGTGTGTGATGCGATGTCCCTCCGCTGTGTGTGGCGCGCTGTCCCTCCGCTGTGTGCGGCGCGCTGTCCCTCAGCTTTGTTGCGGCGCGCTGTCCCTCCGCTGTGTGTAGTGCGATGTCCCTCCGCTGTGTGTAGTGTGATGTCCCTCTGCTGTGTGTGTGATGCGATGTCCCTCCGCTGTGTGTGGCGCGCTGTCCCTCTGCTGTGTGCGGCGCGCTGTCCCTCCGCTGTGTGTAGTGCGATGTCCCTCTGCTGTGTGTGTGATGTGATGTCCCTCCGCTGTGTGTGGCGCACTGTCCCTCCACTGTGTGCGGCGCGCTGTCCCTCCGCTGTGTGCGGCGCGCTGTCCCTCCGCTGTGTGCGGCGCGCTGTCCCTCCGCTGTGTGCGGCGCGCTGTCCCTCAGCTTTGTTGCGGCGCGCTGTCCCTCCGCTGTGTGCGGCGTGCTGTCCCTCCGCTGTGTGTAGTGCGATGTCCCTCTGCTGTGTGTGTGATGCGATGTCCCTCCGCTGTGTGTGGCGCGCTGTCCCTCTGCTGTGTGCAGCGCGCTGTCCCCCCGCTGTGTGTAGTGCGATGTCCCTCTGCTGTGTGTGTGATGTGATGTCCCTCCGCTGTGTGTGGCGCACTGTCCCTCCACTGTGTGCGGCGCGCTGTCCCTCCGCTGTGTGCGGCGCGCTGTCCCTCCGCTGTGTGCGGCGCGCTGTTCCTCAGCTGTGTGCGGCGCGCTGTCCCTCAGCTTTGTTGCGGCGCGCTGTCCCTCCGCTGTGTGTAGTGCGATGTCCCTCCGCTGTGTGTAGTGTGATGTCCCTCTGCTGTGTGTGTGATGCGATGTCCCTCCGCTGTGTGTGGCGCGCTGTCCCTCTGCTGTGTGCGGCGCGCTGTCCCTCCGCTGTGTGTAGTGCGATGTCCCTCTGCTGTGTGTGTGATGTGATGTCCCTCCGCTGTGTGTGGCGCACTGTCCCTCCACTGTGTGCGGCGCACTGTCCCTCCGCTGTGTGCGGCGCACTGTCCCTCCGCTGTGTGCGGCGCGCTGTCCCTCAGCTTTGTTGCGGCGCGCTGTCCCTCTGCTGTGTGCGGCGTGCTGTCCCTCCGCTGTGTGTAGTGCGATGTCCCTCTGCTGTGTGTGTGATGCGATGTCCCTCCGCTGTGTGTGGCGCGCTGTCCCTCCGCTGTGTGTGGCGCGTTGTCCCTCAGCTTTGTTGCGGCGCGCTGTCCCTCCACTGTGTGTAGTGCGATGTCCCTCCGCTGTGTGTAGTGTGATGTCCCTCTGCTGTGTGTGTGATGCGATGTCCCTCCGCTGTGTGTGGCGCGCTGTCCCTCTGCTGTGTGCGGCGCGCTGTCCCTCCGCTGTGTGTAGTGCGATGTCCCTCTGCTGTGTGTGTGATGTGATGTCCCTCCGCTGTGTGTGGCGCACTGTCCCTCCACTGTGTGCGGCGCGCAGTCCCTCCGCTGTGTGCGGCGCGCTGTCCCTCCGCTGTGTGCGGCGCGCTGTCCCTCAGCTTTGTTGCGGCGCGCTGTCCCTCCGCTGTGTGCGGCGTGCTGTCCCTCCGCTGTGTGTAGTGCGATGTCCCTCTGCTGTGTGTGTGATGCGATGTCCCTCCGCTGTGTGTGGCGCGCTGTCCCTCTGCTGTGTGCGGCGCGCTGTCCCTCCGCTGTGTGTAGTGCGATGTCCCTCTGCTGTGTGTGTGATGTGATGTCCCTCTGCTGTGTGTGGCGCACTGTTCCTCCACTGTGTGCGGCGCGCTGTCCCTCCGCTGTGTGCGGCGCGCTGTCCCTCCGCTGTGTGCGGCGCGCTGTCCCTCCGCTGTGTGTGGTGTGATATCCCTCCGCTGTGTTCGGTGCAATGTCCCTCCGCTGTGTGCGTTGCGATGTCCCTCTGTGTGTGGCGCGCTGTCCCTCCGCTGTGTGTGGCGCGCTGTCCCTCCGCTGTGTGTGGCGCGCTGTCCCTCCGCTGTGTGTGGCGCGCTGTCCCTCCGCTGTGTGTGGCGCGATGTCTCTCCGTTGTGTGCGGTGCGATGCCCCTCCACTGTGTCTGGCTCGCTGTCCCTCCGATATGTGTGGCGCGCTGTCCCTCTTTGTGTGGCGCGTTGTCCCTCCGCTGTGTGTGGCGCAATGTCCCTCCGCTGTGTGTGGCGCGATGTCCCTCTTTGTGTGGCGCACTGTCCCTTTTTGTGTGGCGCGTTGTCCGTCCAGTGTAAGCGGCGCAATGTCTTTCCGCTGTGTGTGGCGCACTGTCCCTCCGTTGTGTGCGGCGCGCTGTCCCTCCACTGCGTGCGGTGCGATGTCCCTCCGCTGTGTGTGGTGCGCCGTCCCTCCGCTGTGTGTGGCGCGCCGTCCCTCCGCTGTGTGTGGCGCGCTGTCCCTCCGCTGTGTGTGGCGCAATGTCCCTCCGCTGTGTGTGGCGCGATGTCCCTGCTGTGTGCGGTGCGATGCCCCTCCACTGTGTCTGGCTCGCTGTCCCTCCGATATGTGTGGCGCAATGTCCCTCTGTGTGTGGCGCGCTGTCCCTCTTTGTGTGGCGCGTTGTCCCTCCGCTGTGTGTGGCGCGATGTCCCTCCGCTGTGTGTGGCGTGATGTCCCTCCGCTGTGTGTGGCGTGATGTCCCTCCGCTGTGTGTGGCGCGATGTCTCTCCGTTGTGTGCGGTGCGATGCCCCTCCACTGTGTCTGGCTTGCTGTCCCTCCGATATGTGTGGCGCGCTGTCCCTCTTTGTGTGGCGCGTTGTCCCTCCGCTGTGTGTGGCGCGATGTCCCTCCGCTGTGTGTGGCGCGATGTCCCTCTTTGTGTGGCGCACTGTCCCTTTTTGTGTGGCGCGTTGTCCGTCCGCTGTAAGCGGCGCAATGTCTTTCCGCTGTGTGTGGCGCACTGTCCCTCCGTTGTGTGCGGCGCGCTGTCCCTCCGCTGTGTGCGGCGCGCTGTCCCTCCGCTGTGTGTGGTGTGATGTCCCTCTGCTGTGTGTGTGATGCGATGTCCCTCCGCTGTGTGTGGCGCACTGTCCCTCCGCTGTGTGTGGCGCGTGTCCCTCCACTGTGTTCGGTGCAATGTCCCTCTGCTGTGTGCGTTGCGATGTCCCTCTGTGTGTGGCGCGCTGTCCCTCCGCTGTGTGTGGCGCGCTGTCCCTCCGCTGTGTGTGGCGCGCTGTCCCTCCGCTGTGTGCGGCGCGCTGTCCCTCCGCTGTGTGTGGTGTGATGTCCCTCCGCTGTGTGCGGCGCACTGTCCCTCTGCTGTGTGTGCCGCAATGTCCCTCCGCTGTGTGTGGCGCGTGTCCCTCCACTGTGTTCGGTGCAATGTCCCTCCGCTGTGTGCGTTGCGATGTCCCTCTGTGTGTGGCGCGCTGTCCCTCCGCTGTGTGTGGCGCGCTGTCCCTCCGCTGTGTGTGGCGCGCTGTCCCTCCGCTGTGTGTGGCGCAATGTCCCTCCGCTGTGTGTGGCGCGATGTCTCTCCGTTGTGTGCGGTGCGATGCCCCTCCACTGTGTCTGGCTCGCTGTCCCTCCGATATGTGTGGCGCAATGTCCCTCTGTGTGTGGCGCGCTGTCCCTCTTTGTGTGGCGCGTTGTCCCTCCGCTGTGTGTGGCGCGATGTCCCTCCGCTGTGTGTGGCGCGATGTCCCTCTTTGTGTGGCGCACTGTCCCTTTTTGTGTGGCGCGTTGTCCGTCCGCTGTGTGCGGCGCAATGTCTTTCCGCTGTGTGTGGCGCACTGTCCCTCCGTTGTGTGCGGCGCGCTGTCCCTCCGCTGTGTGCGGTGCGCTGTACCTCTACTGTGTGTGGCACGCTGTCCCTCCGATATGTGTGGCGCAATGTCCCTCTGTGTGTGGCGTGCTGTCCCTCCGCTGTGTGCGGTGCGATGTCCCTCCACTGTGTCTGGCTCGCTGTCCCTCCGATATGTGTGGCGCAATGTCCCTCTGTGTGTGGCGCGCTGTCCCTCTTTGTGTGGCGTGTTGTCCCTCCGCTGTGTGTGGCGCGATGTCCCTCTTTGTGTGGCGCGCTGTCCCTTTTTTGTGTGGCGCGTTGTCCGTCCGCTGTGTGTGGCGTGCTGTCCCTCCGCTGTGTGCGGCGCGCTGTCCCTCCGCTGTGCAATGTCCCTCCGCTGTGTGTGGCGCGTGTCCCTCCACTGTGTCCGGTGCAATGTCCCTCCGCTGTGTGCGTTGCGATGTCCCTCTCTGTGTGGCGCGCTGTCCCTCCGCTGAGTGTGGCGCGCTGTCCCTCTGCTGTGTGTGGCGCGCTGTCCCTCTGCTGTGTGTGGCGCAATGTCCCTCCGCTGTGTGTGGCGCGATGTCTCTCCGTTGTGTGCGGTGCGATGCCCCTCCACTGTGTCTGGCTCGCTGTCCCTCCGATATGTGTGGCGCAATGTCCCTCTGTGTGTGGCGCGCTGTCCCTCTTTGTGTGGCGCGTTGTCCCTCCGCTGTGTGTGGCACGATGTCCCTCCGCTGTGTGTGGCGCGATGTCCCTCTTTGTGTGGCGCACTGTCCCTTTTTGTGTGGCGCGTTGTCCGTCCGCTGTGTGCGGCGCAATGTCTTTCCGCTGTGTGTGGCGCACTGTCCCTCCGTTGTGTGCGGCGCGCTGTCCCTCCGCTGTGTGCGGCGCGCTGTACCTCTACTGTGTGTGGCGCGCTGTCCCTCCGATATGTGTGGCGCAATGTCCCTCTGTGTGTGGCGTGCTGTCCTTCCGCTGTGTGCGGTGCGACGTCCCTCCACTGTGTCTGGCTCGCTGTCCCTCCGATATGTGTGGCGCAATGTCCCTCTTTGTGTGGTGCGCTGTCCCTCTGTGTGGCGCGTTGTCCCTCCGCTGTGTGTGGCGCGATGTCCCTCCGCTGTGTGTGGCGCGATGTACCTCTTTGTGTGGCGCGCTGTCCCTTTTTTGTGCGGCGCGCTGTCCCTCCGCTGTGTGCGGCGCGCTGTCCCTCTGCTGTGTGTGGTGCACTGTCCCTCCGCTGTGTGTAGTGCGATGTCCCTCTGCTGTGTGTGTGATGTGATGTCCCTCCGCTGTGTGTGGGGCACTGTCCCTCCGCTGTGTGCGGCACGCTGTCCCTCCGCTTTGTTGTGGCGCGCTGTACCTCCGCTGTGTGCGGCGCGCTGTTCCTCCGCTGTGTGTAGTGCGATGTCCCTCTGCTGTGTGTGTGATGCGATGTCCCTCCGCTGTGTGTGGCGCACTGTCCCTCCGCTGTGTGCGGCGCGCTGTCCCTCCGCTGTGTGCGGCGCGCTGTCCCTCCGCTGTGTGCGGCGCGCTGTCCCTCCGCTGTGTGTGGTGTGATGTCCCTCTGCTGTGTGTGTGATGCGATGTCCCTCCGCTGTGTGTGGCGCACTGTCCCTCCGCTGTGTGTGGCGCGTGTCCCTCCACTGTGTTCGGTGCAATGTCCCTCCGCTGTGTGCGTTGCGATGTCCCTCTGTGTGCGGCGCGCTGTCCCTCCGCTGTGTGTGGCGCGCTGTCCCTCCGCTGTGTGTGGCGCGCTGTCCCTCCGCTGTGTTCGGCGCGCTGTCCCTCCGCTGTGTGTGGTGTGATGTCCCTCCGCTGTGTGCGGCGCGCTGTCCCTCTGCTGTGTGTGCCGCAATGTCCCTCCGCTGTGTGTGGCGCGTGTCCCTCCACTGTGTTCGGTGCAATGTCCCTCCGCTGTGTGCGTTGCGATGTCCCTCTGTGTGTGGCGCGCTGTCCCTCCGCTGTGTGTGGCGCGCTGTCCCTCCGCTGTGTGTGGCGCGCTGTCCCTCCGCTGTGTGTGGCGCAATGTCCCTCCGCTGTGTGTGGCGCGATGTCTCTCCGTTGTGTGCGGTGCGATGCCCCTCCACTGTGTCTGGCTCGCTGTCCCTCCAATATGTGTGGCGCAATGTCCCTCTGTGTGTGGCGCGCTGTCCCTCTTTGTGTGGCGCGTTGTCCCTCCGCTGTGTGTGGCGCGATGTCCCTCCGCTGTGTGTGGCGCGATGTCCCTCTTTGTGTGGCGCACTGTCCCTTTTTGTGTGGCGCGTTGTCCGTCCGCTGTGTGCGGCGCAATGTCTTTCCGCTGTGTGTGGCGCACTGTCCCTCCGTTGTGTGCGGCGCGCTGTCCCTCCGCTGTGTGCGGCGCGCTGTACCTCTACTGTGTGTGGCACGCTGTCCCTCCGATATGTGTGGCGCAATGTCCCTCTGTGTGTGGCGTGCTGTCCCTCCGCTGTGTGCGGTGCGATGTCCCTCCACTGTGTCTGGCTCGCTGTCCCTCCGATATGTGTGGCGCAATGTCCCTCTGTGTGTGGCGCGCTGTCCCTCTTTGTGTGGCGTGTTGTCCCTCCGCTGTGTGTGGCGCGATGTCCCTCTTTGTGTGGCGCGCTGTCCCTTTTTTGTGTGGCGCGTTGTCCGTCCGCTGTGTGTGGCGTGCTGTCCCTCCGCTGTGTGCGGCGCGCTGTCCCTCCGCTGTGTGCGGCGCGCTGTCCCTCTGCTGTGTGTGGCGCAATGTCCCTCCGCTGTGTGTGGCGCGTGTCCCTCCACTGTGTTCGGTGCAATGTCCCTCCGCTGTGTGCGTTGCGATGTCCCTCTCTGTGTGGCGCGCTGTCCCTCAGCTGTGTGTGGCGCGCTGTCCCTCAGCTGTGTGTGGCGCGCTGTCCCTCCGCTGTGTGTGGCGCAATGTCCCTCCGCTGTGTGTGGCGCGATGTCTCTCCGTTGTGTGCGGTGCGATGCCCCTCCACTGTGTCTGGCTCGCTGTCCCTCCGATATGTGTGGCGCAATGTCCCTCTGTGTGTGGCGCGCTGTCCCTCTTTGTGTGGCGCGTTGTCCCTCCGCTGTGTGTGGCACGATGTCCCTCCGCTGTGTGTGGCGCGATGTCCCTCTTTGTGTGGCGCACTGTCCCTTTTTGTGTGGCGCGTTGTCCGTCCGCTGTGTGCGGCGCAATGTCTTTCCGCTGTGTGTGGCGCACTGTCCCTCCGTTGTGTGCGGCGCGCTGTCCCTCCGCTGTGTGCGGCACGCTGTACCTCTACTGTGTGTGGCGCGCTGTCCCTCCGATATGTGTGGCGCAATGTCCCTCTGTGTGTGGCGTGCTGTCCCTCCGCTGTGTGCGGTGCGATGTCCCTCCACTGTGTCTGGCTCGCTGTCCCTCCGATATGTGTGGCGCAATGTCCCTCTGTGTGTGGTGCGCTGTCCCTCTGTGTGGCGCGTTGTCCCTCCGCTGTGTGTGGCGCGATGTCCCTCCGCTGTGTGTGGCGCGATGTCCCTCTTTGTGTGGCGCGCTGTCCCTTTTTTGTGCGGCGCGCTGTCCCTCTGCTGTGTGCGGCGCGCTGTCCCTCTGCTGTGTGTGGTGCACTGTCCCTCCGCTGTGTGCGGCGCGCTGTCCCTCCGCTGTGTGCGGCGCGCTGTCCCTCCGCTGTGTGCGGCGCGCTGTCCCTCTACTGTGTGTGGCGCGCTGTCCCTCCGATATGTGTGGCGCAATGTCCCTCTGTGTGTGGCGTGCTGTCCCTCCGCTGTGTGCGGTGCGATGTCCCTCCACTGTGTCTGGCTCGCTGTCCCTCCGATATGTGTGGCGCAATGTACCTCTGTGTGTGGCGCGTTGTCCCTCCGCTGTGTGTGGCGCGATGTCCCTCCGCTGTGTGCGTCACGATGTCCCTCTGTGTGTGGCACGCTGTCCCTCCACTGTGTGCGGCGCGCTGTCCCTCCGCTGTGTGCGGTGCGATGTCCCTCCACTGTGTCTGGCTCGCTGTCCCTCCGATATGTGTGGCGCAATGTCCCTCTGTGTGTGGCGCGCTGTCCCTCTTTGTGTGGCGCGGTGTCCCTCCGCTTTGTGCGGCGCGCTGTCCCTCCGCTTTGTGCGGCGCGCTGTCCCTCTGCTGTGTGCGGCGCGCTGTCCCTCCGCTGTGTGCGGCGCACTGTTCCTCCGCTGTGTGTGGCGCGCTGTCCCTCCACTGTGTGCGGCGAGCTGTCCCTCCGCTGTGTGCGATGCGCTGTCCCTCTGCTGTGTGTGGCACGCTGTCACCTCCCCATCCCTAAATTATAATGCACCCTGCCCTTTGCACTCCCTCACTCCAATCTACTTTCCCACCCGTCAACAAAGTTTACAGTTTTTTGTTTTTGTTTTTTTTTGTTATTTTAAAGTTGCACTTCTGTTTGTCAAAAAGCAATATTTTTGTTTGTTATTGAAACTTGGTTTTATTTATAAAGACGTTATCTATTACAGCCAGGTGCTAAATCTGTGTCTGTAGTGTGTGTTCAAACCTTAAATACCATAAATTATAACATGTTATTAGATTTGTACTCCAGGATTATATAATGAGTTTGGAAATTCTAGAGAAATGTTTAAATAATTCATTACATTGTAACTAAACCCATTCGATTTTAGTCGGCTAAATTAAAATTGGAATTGATTTTTGTCATTGTTTTCGTCAATGTACTTAGTTCTAATTTCATTTTCATTTGGTTTTTATCACTGAAAAAATGCAGCTGATAAAAACTATGAGGAAATTATTTTTTGTCAATGAAATGAACACTGGTATAGAGTAGGCTAGTAAGTAAATTAACCACTTAAGCTCCGGAAGGATTTGCCCCCTTTCTGACCAGGCCATATTTTGCAATTCGGCACTACGTTATTTTAACGGACAATTGCGCGGTCGTGCAACGCTGCACCAGACCTAAATTTACGTCTTTTGTTTCCCACAAATAGAGCTTCGTTATGGTGGTATTTGATCACCTGTGCGATTTTTAATTTTTGCGCTATAAACAAAAAAAGCGACAATTTTGGGGGAAAAAAACAATATTTTTCACATTCTGCTATATAACATTCCCCAAAAAAAAATGTAAAAATCTAAATTTTTTAGCATTTTAGGCCAATTTGTTTTTTGCTACATATTTTTGGTAAAAAGAAATCGCAATAAGCATATTTTGATTGGTTTGCGCAAAACTTATCGCGTCTACTAACTACGGGAAATATTTATGTCATTTTTATTGTTTGTTTTTTTTTTTTTTTTACTAGTAATGGCGGCAATCTGCGATTTTTTACGGGACTGCGACATTGCGGCGGACAGATCGGACCCCTGACTGACATTTTTGACACTTTTGTGGGTACCAGTGACATTACTACAGTAATCAGTGCTAAAAATATGCACTGTTACTGTAATAATGACACTGGCAGGGAAGGGGTTAATACTGTGGGTGATCAAGGGGTTAAATGTATGCCTCATGCTTACTGATGTGTCGGGGGGGGGGGGTTCTGTGACAGACACAGAGATTGCAGTTTCAGCTGTGCTGAATCCTGTGATCTCTCCCTGTCTGTCACTGAGAAGATCCGCTTGCTTTCTTTACATAAGCAGGCGGGTCTTCTCACCATTTCCCCGATGATCACGGAGGGGGGGGGGGGCGCTCCTCCCGAAGCCGGACTCCCACTGTGTCTAATCACTAGCAGTCCAGTGACGTAAGTCTACTTCGCTGGACCCAGGGGAGCCGCACTGCCGCAGTAATATTACTGTTGGCGGTCGGCAAGCGGTTAGGTTGGCTCCAATGTAATCAGAGAAGCAGGGGTTGAATATTTAGGGCTGTTCAGTGTCTCATGGGCTGCTGCTCCATTACTTCCCCCTGTCTTCTAGAAGATTCTAGAAACATAGTGTGGGAGAGTGGGCAGCCTGAATATTTATGGAACTCCAGCCAATCCCTGTGGAGGCGTTCCCATAAATAGTCTGGAGAGCCCATAAATAGTCTTAGCCCTGAGCAGCAGTGTGCAGTATTCCTGGGTTCAGTCCTACAGGAGGGGACCCCTGTGCAGAGGCTTTGCCCCCTGGGCAGATGTCTGGGAGGAAGCTGCCAGGAAGACACCGAGGTCTCACCTAGGCTTAGGTGAGGGGCCTATTCAACCCGGGAAAATAAGTTGGGTCTAGAGGAGCTCACTGGAGAGAGCCAAGTAGAAGTTGGTGGGAAAGAGTCCAGCTGTCCTATAGTGGCGCGAGTCTACATCTCCCTCAGGAGGAAGAGCCTGGTGGATATCTGAGGGAGCCAACTGATGATCCTGTGGCTATGTGAGTAAATGACCCCAGTGCCGAAAAGTAGTGACTGTGTGTAGCTTTTAACTCTGGAAGGAGTACAAGTCACCATCAGCATAGAGACCTTGTGGGTCATTCATTTTTATTTGTACAGTGCAGCCAGAAATTTAAGGAGTCCTCGTGTTTTTCAGCACTATAGTTTATTGCGGTGTCCCATTCTCCCTCTCCCTGTCCAAGTTCATTGTTTCCAATAAAATCCCAAAAAGATACCCCTAGACTGTTCTTTGGAACCAGTGGAATAGTGAAGAAAATGCTGTGTCCCTGGCAGTGTGTGCTCTACCTGGGGGAATAGGACTAAGTTCACCAGTGGCTCTTTCGGGGGTGAGCTACGGATATAAATCAAGTCCTGTCTGGGAGGTTTCTGTAGGTATGTGCAGGTACCTCTAGATGTCTAAACAATCTCTTTTGGATGACTTTTAAATTTGGTGGATTATATTACTAAATAAGACTGGAATGGTTCCTCTGATCACATCTTGAACTCATAGAAACATAGAATGTGTCGGCAGATAAGAACCATTTGGCCCATCTAGTCTGCCCAATATATCTGAATCCTATGAATAGTCCCTGGCCCTATCTTATATGAAGGATAGCCTTATGCCTATCCCATGCATGCTTAAACTCCTTCACTGTATTTGCAGCTACCACTTCTGCAGGAAGGTTATTCCATGCATCCACTACTCTCTCAGTAAAGTAATACTTCCTCATATTACTTTTAAACCTTTGCCCCTCTAATTTAAAACTGTGTCCTCTTGTGGTAGTTTTTCTTCTTTTAAATATGCTCTCCTTCTTTACCGAGTTGATTCCCTTTATGTATTTAAAAGTTTCTATCATATCCCCTCTGTCTCTTCTTTCTTCCAAGCTATACATGTTAAGGTCCTTTAACCTTTCCTGGTAAGTTTTTTCCTGCAATCCATGTACTAGTTTAGTAGCTCTTCTCTGAACTCTCTCTAGAGTATCTATATCCTTCTGGAGATATGGCCTCCAGTACTGCGCACAATACTCCAAGTGAGGTCTCACCAGTGTTCTGTACAGCGGCATAAGCACTTCTCTCTTTCTACTGCTTATACCTCTCCCTATACATCAGTCACAATATACAGTATATATATTTGTTTTTCAATAAATAAAGTCAAAGGATGAAATGATTATACCTTGCCCATAAAGTGCTTTCTGTAGAATCGAGCTGTGGGATCGGATTGAAGGATTCGCAGTCTGTCATATGGAGGGGTGAGGTCAGACTCAGGAGAAGACAAGGAGTGGTTGGTGCCCTCTATCCAGTATCCACCACTGGGGGGCACTATAAGAAGTGGGAAAGGACGGCCTTTTCTTAGTACCTGCAGACAACATTTGCAAAAGTTTTACAAGAAATGATGAAAGAGAATCACTAACTTTGAAAAATCAAAGTGCACCTGTTAACAGACTATGGGCAATAAATCCATGCCACCCATCATGGCCCTTTAGGTTTTAAGGAAAGAGGCCATCACAATGGTCACATTAGCAGAAGCCCATCCCACCAGCTTCCAATCATAACTAGAGACCATTTGCTGTCGGTGACAGTTCAGTCTCAGTGCTGGGAGTGAGCAGTGAGCACACTCTCAACACAGAAACCTCAGCTGCCATGGACACATATGTGTGTCACCCTCCTTGCCACCACACATATGCTTTACGTAGTCAGTAAGGGCTTAAATAATGACACATTCCTAACAAGTAGTAAAAGAGCACAAACCCTCACTCACCTCTCTAACTGCTTGTACTGTGAAGTAATTCAATCTCAAAAAATCATCAAACATCTTGAACATTAAAGAAGAATTCAAGGTAGCCATATATTATACATAGTTATAGCTTGGACCCATGTAACTATGTATATACCATACCTGTCCAATGCCCCTAGAAGCTGGAAATCACCATAGTAGACACCCCCTATTCCAGTGATCTCCACTAGCTTCCAGGTCCTGCATGGAGAGGCTGCCCTTCTGCATTCTGAATACAGGGGGTCAGCACAGGTGCCATTCAATGAATGCTTTACAATTTCTGCATAAATGCAAAGCCTCTTATTGGACGAGGTGGAGAACATGACATCCCTACCCCACCTTTCCACCTCGTCCAATCAGAGAATGATTTGAATTAATTCAGAAAATACAAAGCATTCTCTGAATGGTGCCTGTGCTGACCTGCCAAGCTCCTCTGTTTAGTAGGCAGGAGTGCAGCTGAATGGCAATAGGGAAAAAGCTACGATTATGATGCTTCTGCTGTAAATATTGAGGATTAATTTTTCCACTATACCTATAGCCACAGAGGTGAATCAGGGCTTGTTTCAAATTGCTTGTTCAGAATCTCTAAATACTTTAATATGCATAGTTTGGGTAGAGATTTACTCTAAGTAATCATTTTAGGCTAAGCAGGTTGACTATAGACAGGGGCAGACTGGGCTGGGGGGGGGGGGGGCAAAGATGCAATTTCCCCCAGGGCCTCTCTTATCTCCTGTACAAAGGCCACTGTGTGTGCAGTTCCGGAGCTGGCCGAGTGCGGCTGTACAGGCAGGAACTCTGTTATCCCTCCATCCAGTACTGCGAGCCAGGCAGCCAGCAATGTGTTCTGTCACAGGGCTGACTGTCTGTGCTACCCAGCCTCTCCACACAAAAGGCTGGTAGATTCTGGATCTGCTCTCTCTTTGCCCACCCACACGTTGTACTGTGTCTGTGAAGAGGATGTGTGGGTCTCTTTGTGTCAGTAATGTGAAGCAGTCTACCTCTCTCTCTCTTTTTATGTGGGTAATGTGAAGCAGTCTCCCTCTCGCTCTCTGTGCGGGCAATGTGGTGCAGATAGATGGTGGTGAGTAGGCCACTTGACTGGATTTGCCCCCCAGCCCTATGGCTGCCAGCCCTCCTCTGACCATGGAACATGGTAAATGGCCTTGTTAAAAAAAAAAACTTGTTTCCCTTCATATTGAACATTAATTTATGTAATTTATTATTTGGGGACCAATTACTGGTACTGGAGTCTACAGATAGCTTGTGCAAACCTAGATATCAGTAGAGCCTTCCTGTGAGATGTGTACCACATAATGAAACAATCAAAGTATTATAAGCCCTCCACCCATAAACACATCTCTCATCCACATTGACATCCAAAAGTGAGTACACCCCTCACATTTTTGTAAATATTTTATTATATCTTTTTATGTGACAACACTGAAGAAATGACACTTTGCTACAATGTAAAGTAGTGAGTGTTAATAATATAAATCCCTTGTGCTTAAAATTATATACATTTTCTCCAGTGCATAAATATTAAAAAAATTTCATTAATATCTCTCAAATATAAAATATTTCTTATAAGTGATGTAAAATTTGTGCTTCAAACAATCCCTGGAAGAAGCTGTGTGGGCACGCAGCGTAACGCGTAGGACGCCAAACCGGAAGTGACGTAGCGGCAATACGAGTGTTATGCATTTGGAAAGACGAAGGAAAATGTGAGTCTGTCATTTAAGTCTACTTTAATAAAATTACCAAACGGTACTTTACTATTGTGGCCCCATTTATTTTGGAGATACAACGGCTCCACACATACCCCTTGGAATATCGATCGAAAAAGGAAAGAGTGTGGGTATTAGTGGCCGGATCCATTAACCATAGAAAAGGAGGAAATACTACACATGAACAAAACAATACAAAGCTGTTTGTAAAGGCAATTGAGGTGAGCGCTTAGGACACCTAGTGGCCACTGCATGGAAGAGCACCTGCATGAGTTTTGGGAAAGAAAAGTCGTTTGAACACACACAGCTTTATTTATATATTTATTTCAATGTAATATAAGGACACTTTGGCACTTTACCACTTTTGAATGATATATTTATTGTAAGCTCAAAAGCACATACTTTATCACTGGCACTTTATTTAATAACCTTTATAATAATTTTTAAGGATTGTTTGAAGCACAAATTTTACATCACTTATAAGAAATATTTTATATTTGAGAGATATTAATGAATTTTTTTTAATATTTATGCACTGGAGAAAATTTATATAATTTTAAGCACAAGGGATTTATATTATTAATATTTGAAAGCACTGATGTATTTATATGAATAGTATGCACTAAGCACCTTTAAAGCGCGGTACTCCCCCCCTGCTATAAATTTCTGTATTGTGTAGGTTACCAATAACAGTACCTGCAGCATTAAAGGAATTAAGGATTTATATAGAGTGACAGCGCGAGAATTTCACCAACCCATTATACAAAGTAGTGAGTGTACAGCTTGTATAACAGTGTAAATTTGCTGTCCCCTCAAAATAACACAACACACAGCCATTAATGTCTAAAGTGCTGGCAACAAAAGTGAGTACACCCCTAAGTGAAAATGTCCAAATTGGGCCCAATAAGCCATTTTCCCTCCCCGGTGTCATGTGACTCGTTTGTGTTACAAGGTCTCAGGTGTGAATGGGGAGTAGGTGTGGTAAATTTGGTGTTATCACTCTCACTCTCTCATACTGGTCACTGGAAATTCAACATGGCACCTCATGGCAAAGAACTCTCTGAGGATCTGAAAAAAAGAATTGTTGCTCTACATAAAGATGGCCTAGGATATAAGAAGATTGCCAAGACCCTGAAACTGAGCTGCAGCAAGGTGGCCAATACAGCGGTCCCACTCAGAACAGGCCTCGCCATGGTTGACCAAAGAAGTTGAGTGCACATGCTCAGCATCATATCCAGAGGTTGTCTTTGGGAAATAGATGTATGAGGGCTGCCAGCATTGCTGCAGAGGTTGAAGGGGTGGGGTGGGGGGGGGGGGGTCAGCCTGTCAGTGCTCAGACCATACGCCGCACACTGCATCAAATTGGTCTGCATGGCTGTCATCCCAGATGGAAGCCTAAAGATAATGCACAAGGAAGCCTGCAAACAGTTTGCTAAAGACAAGCAGTCAAAGGACATAGATTACTGGAACCATGTCCTGATATACAAGTAACGTCATGTCACAACTTAGTATAAAAGAGAAGAGAGGCGCCTCAAAGTGTAGCAATATGGTTACAATTAATGAGTACGCAGACATCTGGGGTAAAGCTGTCCACATAGGCCATCCTCCTCATCGCCATCAACGTCGTCCCTTCCACACTGTACTCCATGGGTGCTTCTAGCCTTGCTTTCAAATCACTCTACTGCAAGGTAGCCTTCCCGGTCACGACTGCAGACTGTTGGCGATGAGGAGGACGGTCTATGTGGACATCTATACCCCGGATGCCTGCATTCTTAGATGTGCCTCTTTTAATCATCAACCATGTGATTTGCTAAATATTGAACTTTCATTAAATGTAACCCTATTGCTACACTTAGAGGCGCCTCTCTTCTCTGTTATACTCTGTAGCTCCTGCTGGATTTTGCTTCTAATCCCCTTGTGGAGGCGCCGTTTGTGGATGGACATTTTATGGTTACACAACCAATCACATTGCTATAATCTTTTTATATGGACTATAAACTGAAGGATTTATGAATAAATGGCTGTGGAACGAATCATCTGAGTTTCCATTTTTTCTTATGGGGAAATTCGCTTTGATATCAGATTGCTTTGGATTCCAAGCATGTTTCCGGAATGAATTATGCTCGCAATCCAAGGTTTTACTGTACATATTGTCGGTGTTAGGGGTCTGTGTTTAAATATGACAAGCATTTGCCCATCTTTGATGTATTTTGACCATATTATTCCTAATACAGTGATTTTCCAATGATCCTCAGCTCCATCTAGTGGCCATGATGCAGATTTTTCTGATTGAAAGATTTCAGAAAAAAAAAAAAAAAACAATATTATGACCATTAGATGGTGCTGATGAGCATAATAAGAAATATACAGTACTGTCAGAATTCATTAAGGATGGATGGGTGAATGCTTGTCCCATATGTCTAACAATTTTTTTTTTTTATATAAATGGACACCTTAGTGTCAGTGTGTTTAGGTAGGATAAAAAAAAAAAAAAAGTATTGTTGCTGGGTTTTACTTGTGCAAAGAACAAATAATACACACACATGTGGTGTCCTCATGCACATCAGGGTAATATACATTATTTACCCTTTGAGGTGGTTGGTCAATGAAATGGCATAAAAGATTACTGCAAATATTTTAAGTGATTTTTTTTTTTCTTTTTTACTATTTTGAGTCAGATTTTGCCTAATGCTTTAACACCAATACACCAGTACACCAATGGGAATGAACACTACAGCTACATTTTTACTGCCCTCTGAAAAGCGATCTGCATTGGACGGTAGAGTAGAAGCTTGCAGGCATTAAGAATGCGATCCTGCTGCCCCCTGAATGTCAGTTTTTTTGGCTATTTTTTGGGGCAATCAGTGGTTTTCAATGGATTTACCATGCAGCAACCAGAAGCAAAGAGTTTGGCTTGCAGTTATAGACCGGTCCCATTGATTCAATGGCATCAGCCTGTCAAACTGATTTAAATTTGCCATCTACCGCCCTCTGAAAAATGATCTGTCCACATTGGATTGCTTTTCAAAGGTAGGTAGGTCTCATTTACTTGGATGGATGAGTTTGACTGATGCCTGTCAATTTCTGCAAGCAAAGTTAAATTTTCCACAGCATGCATGTTGTAGGTGGGCAGTTAAGGGATGGTAAAAACTTGGTAAAACTGCTTACTACTCACCTCCTGGATGCCAGGGTGCAGCTTTTCTCCTCCCTTTCTCTGGAAAAACAAAAATGTAAAAAAAAAAAAAAAAAAAAATTATTTTGTTTTTGGTTTAAAACTTTAAAAACATTTTATTATATATATATATATATATATATATATATATATATATATATATATATATATATATATATATATATATTTGTTTGTTTGTTTGTTATTTTGTTTTTTTTTGTTTGCTTTTCGTATATCTTTATAATACACTGTTTTACAAATAAAAAAATATATAAACTCTTACAAATCATCATGTAGTTTGCTAATGAACTGTGTATCATAAACAATTATTTTTTTGTATCAATAAAATGCTGATTTCACTGTGGCCCCCGAAATAAAAATGTTCTCAATCCTGAACCACCCATCACACCTGCATTACAAGTTGCTCCTGCCCAGACCCCATGCAGTATGTAAATATGGGGAATGCCCCCCTTCAGCATCTGATCCATACAATTAACACTTTTTTTTTTTTTTTGCGTTACTATGCAAGCGCAGTAACCTAAATAAGCCTGATTCTGTGATCCTGGGACACAGCCCGGGACACAGTACTGGTGGGATAGAGAACCAAGATGTGGGACTTGGCATGTACATGTGTGACAGGAATCTGAAAATGATTGCAAACCTCAGACATGAGATATGAACAAAGCATATCCCTCTATAGTGTGTACTTGTCTCAGTCCAGAGCACTAAGTGTAAGTTCTGTCTGCTGCTTCCTTCCTCTGCTATCAGCATGAGTCACCTCTGACAAGTTTTCCTGACACCAAGAGAAAAAAGGTGACAGGGAAGGGAGCTCCAGCACACAGTCTGTGATTTACAGCCTCAGCTCTGCTCTGGTTCATTAGATATAAACAAAGCATATCCCTCTATAGTGTGTACTTTTCTCAGTCCAGAGCACTAAGTGTCATTTCTATCTGCTGCTTCCTTCCTCTGCTAGTAGCATGAGTTACTTCTGACAGGTTTTCCTGACACCAAGAGAAAAAAGGTGACAGGGGAGGGAGCTCCAGCACACAGCCTGTGATTAACAGCCTCTGCTCTGTTCTGGTGTGCTGTGTGAAGGGCTGTGTGTCCCTACCCTCCAATCAGCTCTCAGCTCTCCTTACTGAGCTCTGCAGAGGATTGGCCAAAGCATGCACCTGACCTGTATGCTTTGGCCAATCACAGCACAATGTCCTGTCAGAGCCATAATTGGCCAAAGGCAAGGTGCCTTTGGCCAGTCATGGCTCAGGGGCTAAGTCCACGCCCCACACTATATAAGGCTGCTGCTTACATGGCAGCCGTGTATAGTGTGTTACAATAGAGATTAGGCAGGTAGTTAGTGGATAGTTTGTTCAGTCAGTTTAGTGCAGTCAGTGTATTGTACAGGCATACCCCATTTTTAAAATGTATAGATGTGATGTAGTCTTGGGTTCTCTCTCGGTACTCCCCAAATTTTGTGTCCCTGTCACTTATAGTTCGGGAGCAGTGCCATGCCAAGCTGACCAAGATTTCCCATAGACGTCAATGTTAAAGACAGGGAGCAGTACCATGCCAAGCTGACCAAGATTTCCTATAGACCTCAATGCTAAAGAAGGGGAGCAGTGCCATGTTCAGCTGTCCAATATTTCCAATAGATACAATTGGAAAGCTGAAAATTGGTCTAGGCAGGAAGGGGGTTAAAGTGCCCTGTGTTTAAATGGTTAAGGGAAACCCTATGACAGAATTAAAAAATAAAAATGGTGTGGGGTCCTCCCCAAAATCTATACCAGCCCTTATCCGAGCATGCAGCCTGGCAGGCCCCATTAAATGTACCCATATTGCTACACTTAGAGGCACCTCTGTTCTCTTTTATACTCTGTAGCTCTGCTGGATTTTGCTTCTATTCCCCTAGTAGAGGCGCCATTTGTGGATGGACATTTTATGGTTACACAACCAATCACATTGCTATAATCTTTTTATATGGACTATAAACTGAAGGACTTATGAATAAATGGCTGTGGAACGAATCATCTGAGTTTCCATTATTTCTCATGGGGAAATTTGCTTTGATATAAGAGCGCTTTGGATTACAAGCATGTTACAAGCGTTTCTTTATTCTGAGAATTTGTTAAAATTTTTCTGTACTGTAATTTGGGGATTCGAATATAGCCGAATAATGAAAAATTTGTCAGAATATTTATTCAGAACAAAAGGAATGGCACATGTCTACTCCTGGGACCCGCAGGAACCGCTGAGACCAGCCAGTGTTTTAAAGCACTGCTGGGACTGCTCTGGGATGAATATTTCTAATATCAGCCATGATTAACCACTTGCCGACCGCCGCACAACTATCTACGTCGGCGGTCAGCCCCTCACAGGCAAAGTGACGTAGGGCTACGTCACTAACTTGTGAGGGTCTAGGGAGCGAGCGCGCGCCGCCGGAGGCGCGCTCCCGCTCCCGCGTGGTCACAGACCCCCCCGCGCGTGTGACCAGCGGACCCGATGTCCGCCGGTCACTCTGCAATCAGCGGGGGAGAGGGAGAAAGTCAGGCGGCTAATGTAAACAAAGCCGCCTGTCATTCTCCCCTGTGTATGAAGGATGATCATACGGTTCTACTATGTAGAACCGTTGATCACTCTTCATACATCTGAAGCCACAGCCAATCACAGTAGAAAGCACGCCCCTAGGGACACACATAGCCCCTCCCTTTCAAAAAAAAGTTAACCCCTTCACTGCCAGTGTATTTTTACAGTAACAGTGCATATGTATAGCACTGATTACTGTAGAAATGTCACTGGTAACCCCAAAAGTGTCAAAAATGTCAGTCAAGGGTCCGATCTGTCCGCCGCAATGTCGCAGTACCGCAAAAAAAATAGAAGATCGCCGCCATTACGCGTTAAAAAAAAAAACAACAAAAATGACAAAAATCTTTCCCTTTGTTAGTAAACGCGATAACTTTTGCGCAAACCAATCAAAATATGCTTTTTGCGATTTATTTTACCAAACATAGGTAGCATAAAACAAATTGGCCGAAAATGTTAAAAAATTTAGATTTTTACATTTTTTTGGGGGGGAATTTCATATAAAAAAATGTGAAAAATATTGCTATTTTTGCAAAATTTACGCTATTTTTTTGTTTATAGCGCGTGATCAAAAAAATCGCACAGGTGATCAAATACCACCAAAAGAAAGCTCTGTTTGTGGGAAAAAAAGGATGCCAAATTCGTTTAGATACAGCGTCGCACGACCGCGCAATTGTCCGTTAAAGTCACGCAGTGCCGAATCGCAAAATACCCCCTGATCAGGAAGGGGGTAAAATCTTCCGGGGCTTAAGTGGTTAAAGCACTGCTGGGACTGCTCTGGGATGAATATTTCTAATATCAGCCATGATTAAGGCCCGATGGCCGAAACGTGTTGGCTTTTTAGTTGACTGTTGTTCATGGGCTACAATAAACAATGTTTTAGCCGATGTCCCTAGCACCAGCCTTTCTCCTTTTTTGTATGGATTACATGGGGGATTACAGAGACCTCACAGGCTGGGTGCTGTGTGATTGGGGCTCACCAGACATTGCATAGGAGGAAGTAGCTCGGATGCACCTGTTTCAATACTTCTAATATCCCTGTGCCGTTCAAAAAAGGAACTGGGGACTAAAGTGGTAAAAGTTTATTTTGTTAGTTTTTCCTGTTCAAATAGTTTTTATTGCGTTTTGTCATATAACAACATAACAGAAAGAAAGAAAAAAGGGAAGCAAGCAGGCAATATACAGAACAGTGCATATCAACTGAAGAAACTATTCCTTTAACAGCATTTAGCACGAATGAACACCAATAGTTTCACACATTATAAATTCAGACAAAGGACCAGGATTCTAACACCATAGCCCACCTAGTGGCATAACAGAGTATTGTTTTCAAATTATGCACTCACTGCGCTATCTAGGAAGAATACCATTGTTTCCAGGGATTCCACCATTCTAACTCTCTCTGATACCTCTCGTGGGAAGGGGCCATTAGTAATTCGAATGTTTTATGCGTTTGGGTAGTGCTTATTACCTCAAAGAGGGAAGGAGGCTGTGCGTCCTTCCAGCGTCTAGTAATATTGATTTTGGTGGCGAGTAGTATGTTGATCACAAGTTTGCGGAACACTAGCGGGATTTTGGTCAATTGACAGGTGGAACAGGGCAAAAGCTGGCGACAGCAATACGGGGATCTTAATAATTTTTGAGATCAGTGCGAACACCTCCTCCCATAACGTCAAGATGGGAGGGCATTTCCACATGATGTGCTTAAAGCGGAGTTCCGGGCACAGATGTCATTTTTTAATGAACATACCCCCGGGACAGTCAGGGCTAGCACATTCCACAATGGCTAGCCTCTGATCTGTCCCGGTTCGCACTTACCTTTTAGAAGAAATACTTACTTATAAAATTTCTTCCACAGCGTTTCCATCTCTGTTGTGGGCAGCTGAAGCCGGCGCGGTCCTCTTCTGTGTCTTCTTCCGCGTCTTCTTGTCCCAGAATGCGCCGCACTGGCCCCTCTCATCACTTCCGGCGCGACGCCGCATTCCTCCACAGCTTCTGGGCATGCCCAGAAACTGTTTAGCAGGGGAATGCGGCGTCGCCCGGAAATGACGAGCGGGGCCGGTGCCGTCGCATTGATTCCTGGGAGCTGTGACGTTCAGCTCCCAGGAATCATAGCGAGGCAGGAAGTGACGGGGTGAGCCGCGGCTCCGAGGGAGGAAGTACTCTGAGGTGAGTATCTTCGATCTTCAATTGCAAGGTAAGTAAACAAAAAAAAAAAAAAAACTACCCAATTCCTTTTCAGGTGAGGCATACCTAGCGGAGGGGCACAAAACAAAATCTCGTTTTTGTGCCCGGAACTCCGCTTTAAAGCGGAGTTCCAGCCTTTTCACTCACCTGTCCAACGGTCCAGCGATGCGGCCGCCCGAAGCCTCGATCCTCTTCCCTCTGGTCTCGGCGGCGCCGGCATCACTGCTGTGGGCACCCGGCTGTGACAGTTTGCGGCTTCACAGCCGGGTACCCACTGCGCATGCGCGAGTCGCGCTGCGCGTCTTGATTGGCCGGCAATCTTCTGGGACCTCTGACATGTCCCAGAAGATTGCAGGGAGGGAGGGGGAGAGGAGAACTTCCGTTCAGGGCGCCGTGGCGCTCCGAGCGGAAGTGGGAGCGGGTACCTGTCAAAACTAGGTACCCGCTCCCCCTCCAAAAAAATGACATGCCAAATGTTACATGTCAGGGGGTTAGAATACCTAAAGCGGAAGTTCCACTTTTGGGTGGAACTCCGCTTTAAGAGTACCTTGAGCTCCACAGCCTCTCCAACATGTGGACGGGGCTGTGGGAGCAAATTTTGCGATCACACAGGCTGTGAGATACCACCTTAGGGATAATTTAATGTGAAGTTCCCTCAGGGACGTGCTCAACGTGGCTTTGTTGCTGGATACCAATACTTTTTTCCATTGGGTCGGGGAGAAGGACCCCCCCAGTTCTTGTTCCCATTGCATAAAGGGGTGGTTTTTGACAAAATGCGTCCTTATTTTGTTAGTTTTTGATATAGTTGGGAAAGGTTTAATCCCCAGTCAAGTTGGGTCAAGGGAGATTCTTCTTCACTTTTCTGTCTCTAGATACAACAGAAAGTACAAATAAATCTCTCCAAAGGGAAGACGTCACTGAAATAAGGGCCCCCGTTAGAAGATGTTCCTCTATTTGTGTTCCATTATCTGCCTACAATTTTAATTTCTCACTTACTTTTTCATAGTAATAATGGTCTTCAGGACAATTAGAGAGGGTGAATCACCCTGTCAGGGACAAATATAACAATACAAACCTGACAGGGGTTTTATACTATGACGGGAGTCACTTTGGTTGGGGGCCCGTGGAATCCAGCTTACCTTTGAGAGGTTGGAAAATCCCTGTCTCAGCTCCCTAGGCCCCTCTTATGTGTAAGTCACCCTATGTCTATTAGGGACACAGGGTGACCAAGGAAATGATGGACAGCTACTTAATGGACACTGAGAATATGGTTTGGATTACATCAAATAGGACAGTAATATTTATCAACAATATACATGAAGGAATATATAAAGACTCGATTGTGCTGATTTACTCATCTATTGTCTACTCTGGGGATGTGTTTACACTTATAATAATGTGTATTGTACTTCAGGAGCTCGATGACAGCAAGTATGCTAGTTATTTAACTCAAGTTATTTAAATCACTGTCATCTGTTAGTTGCTGAGGGGAAAGGAGAATACTGTTTGATTGTTCCTTAGATATGTTAATTATATTTCTGTACACAATTTCATCAGCATTTGATAATGTAATCAGGCACCTGACCTGGTGGGGTAATTTGATCAGGAGGGGGATGTCTTCCTGTGTGGTATATATTGTGTTTAATGATAGGACACTTGCCTGTCCAGGGAGACAACGGTGTCTTCACCCGAGCCAATTTTTCAATCGGCTCTCGGGTGCTGCCTGGCAGTGAAGCCTTGTGGCTTCATAGCTGGTTCTCTACTGCGCATGCGCGAAGGGCACTGCTCTTTGTGAATGGCCCGGCTGCAGGGGAAGGAGGAGGGGGGCTGAGCTTCTAGCTGAGATCGCCACAGTGAGTTCAGCCCAAAGTGGGAGTAAGTATCCGTCAAAACCAGGATCCCCGGAAAAAGTTCCAAATGTGACAGCGGAGGGGGAGGGAGGCAAACAAACTGAGCTTCTCCTTTGGGTGGAGCTCCACTTAAATTGGAAAAAAATGGATTTGGATACACTTTATATGTCAATTATACTGTAGCTAACAGGAATAGTGTAAGAAGGAGTAACCAACCTTCATAGGGGAGGGGAGGACACAGCGCTGGTCTTCTAAGCGGGTGCACTGAAACAAAGCATATTAATGTTAAAGTGCAAACCTGATAACAACATACAAAAGAAAAAATACTTTAACGTTTACACCAACCTCTCTCAACTTAGGCTCTTCCAGAGGTTACTACAGGTTTCTTGAACAATGAGTGATTTCTGCCTCTCAGATAAGCAACCATAGTACCCAATCATGTTTTTAACACTATATTTTCAAAAGTATTGGGACGCCTGCCTTTACACACACATGAAATTTAATGGCATCCCAGTCTTAGTCTGTAGGGTTCAATATTGAGTTGGCCCACCCTTTGCAGGTATAACAGCTTCAACTCTTCTGGGAAGGCTGTCCACAAGGTTTAGGAGTGTGTTGGACGAGATAAGGCCTGGCTCGCAGTCTCCGCTCTAATTTATCCCAAAGGTGTTCTATCAGGTTGAGGTCAGGACTTTGTACAGGGCAGTCAAGTTCCTCCACCCCAAACTTGCTCATCCATGTCTTTATGGACCTTGCTTTCTGCACTGGTGTGTACCATTTGGTTCCATGTTGGAACCAGAAGGGGCAATCCCCAAACTGTTCCTGCAAAGTTGGGAGCATGAAATTGTCCAAAATGTCTTGGTATGCCTTAAGAGCTCCTTTCACTGGAACTAAGGGGCCAAACCCAATTCCTAAAAAACAACCCCACACCATAATCCCCCCTCCACCAAATGATTTGGACCAGTGCACAAAGACAGTTCCATAAAGACATGGACGAGTGAGTTTGGGGTGGAGGAACTGCACGGAGTCCTGACCTCAACTGGATAGGACACCTTTTGGATGAATTAGAGCGGAGACAGCGAGCCAGGCCTTCTCTCCAATATCAGTGCCTGACATCACAAATACGCATCTAGAAGAATGGTCAAACATTCCCATAGACACACTCCTAAACCTTGTGAACAGCCTTGCCAGAAGAATTTAAGCTGTTTAAGCTGCAAAGGGTGGGCCAACTCAATATTGAACCCTACGGACAAAGACTGGGATGCCATTAAAGTTCATGTGCGTGTAAAGGCAGGTGTCCCAATACTTTTGACAATATAGTGTATCTGTAAGGAGGCATTGTTCCCATTGACCACCAATGTAAAGAGCAATTATCCCATTGACCACTGGCGAAAGGAGCATTTTTCCTGCTGCTCACTAATGTAAGGGAAATTCTTCCCACTGATTACCAAGGTAAGGAGCATTCTTCTCATTGACCACCGATGTAAGGGTCATCTTACATCTTACATCCTCCATTCATCACTCACACATGGGGTAATAAATGGCACAATGATCTCATAAACCTGGCTTCAACTAACTTGTGTGTATTTCTATATGATATGTACAATATGGTCACTTACCTGCATTTTCTCAATCATTTCAAACAAGTCAGCAGGCTGGAAGAGAGCAGAGAAGTGGTGAGTATAGAAAGATGTCCAGCTGGGAGAATTAAAAAAAATATGAATTCATAAAGACCATTTCAGAGATCTGCTGTCAGGGATGGGAGTCCATACCCACTAGGAAAATGCTAACCAAGAATTTAGGGAGTGATCTGTGCTGTGTGGAGTGTGATAGCTGAAGATTGAATTAAATGACTACTACCTACTTAAGAAGCCACACAGTGACTTTGATTGCTAGGCTGTAGGAAGCCGGACCGTCTACACCAGGCATGTCCAACCTGCGGCCCGGGGGCCGCATGCGGCCCAGAGCCCCAGGCAATGCGGCCCACTGCCCCCTGACAATTTTTTTTTTTTTTTGATGGGGAAGAAGGAAGTCGGGTCGGGGGCACGTTCACAGCGGCTTCTAACTAACTGTAGGCAGAGGCTGCCTCGGAAGAGATCATCCTCTAGTTGTGTTAAATTAGTGCTGGGGGGGGGAGGCGACAGCGCGGGAAGGGGCGTGGCGGCGTTTTATTACTTATATACCTAAACTATAGTATATATTTTACATGCGGCCCGAGAAAATTTCTCTACACTCAATGTGGCCCAGAGAAGCCAAAAGGTTGGACACCCATGGTCTACACCCTAGCAACCAATGACACTGTGCAGACCAATCCTACAAAGCATACCATCATTTACATTGGAGATCCAAAGCATCCTCAGTTGCTAGGATGCAGGAAGCCCGTCTGTCTGCATTCTAGTAACCAATGACCCTGTTCGGCCTGGTACTACTTAGGGGTTGAACAGTTGTACTGGATGGGAGCTCTCTAGCTGACATGACCCTTTCCTCAGGTCCACTGGTGGAACAGGACACAGTGGAAACTAAGCTTAACATTAGTAACACCCACAAATTGGGCTTATATCAGGGGAGAAGCAGAAAAGCTTGAAAAAAAGTAGTAAAGGAGGGGGTTTCTTCACATTTTTAATAGCAGTTCACTGGAAAAGCTAATACAGGTGTTTAGATGTAAATGTATGGATCTTTATTTAATTTTTTTATTGCTATTGAGAGTTTTTTTTTTTTTTTATAAATGTAAAGTAGAACCCCAGCCTCACCTGCTTCCAACCTATCTACTTTTGGTGCTTGATGGAAAATAGTGCTGTTTTAAATTTTCTCTCCATCCCACTGTGTGCCACCAATCTTTTATTAAAAGGCATATTTCTCTATCTGTTCAAAGCCCAAATGCACTCTCAGTTAAGGGATACTCAAATACAACACTGGTGTGCAAAATCTTACATTTTGTTTTCTTTCAAAATCTGCCACAGCATGGATAGAACAGTACACTATATTATCAAAAGTATTGGGACGCCTGCCTTTACACGCACATGAAATTTAATGGCATCCCAGTCTTAGACCGTAGGGTTCAATATTGAGTTGGCCCACCCTTTGCAGCTATAACAGCTTCAACTCTTCTGGGAAGGCTGTCCACAAGGTTTAGGAGTGTGTCTATGGGAATGTTTGACCATTCTTCCAGAAGCGCATTTGTGAGGTCAGGCACTGATGAACGAGAAGATCTGGCTCGCAATCTCTGCTCTAATTCACCCCAAATGTGTTCTGTTAGGTTGAAATCAGATCAGTCAAGTTCCTCCACCCAAAACTCGCTCATCCATGTCTTTATGGACCTTGCTTTGTGCACTTGTCCAAATCATTTGGTGGAGTGGGGATTATGGTTGTTTTCCAGGGGTTGGGCTTGGCCCCTTAGTTCCAGTGAAGGGAACTCTTAAGGCGTCAGCATACCAAGGCATTTTGGACAATTTCATGCTCCCAACTTTGTGGGAACAGTTTGGGGATTGCCCCTTCCTGTTCCAGCATGACTGCACACCAGTGCACAAAGCAAGGTCCATAAAGACATGGATGAGCGAGTTTGGGGTGGAGGAACTTGACTGGCCTGCACAGAGTCCTGACCTCAACCTGATAGAACACCTTTGGGATGAATTAGAGCGGAGACTGCGAGCCAGGCCTTCTCATCCATATCAGTGCCTGACCTCACAAATGCGCTTCTGGAAGAATGGTCAAATATTTCCATAGACACACTCCTAAACCTTGTAGACAGCCTTTCCAGAAGAGTTGAAGCTGTTATGGCTGCAAAGATTGGGCCAATTCAATATTGAACCCTACGGACAAAGACTGGGATGCCATTAAAGTTCATGTGCGTGTAAAGGCAGGTGTCCCAATACTTTTGGCAATATAGTGTATATTGCATTTGTGCGCCCCCAAAATTAACTTTAGTGTAATCCCTTTTGAAAATTTGTGTTTAATAATCTAATGTTCAAATATTGTCCAACATAAAAAATTGGAACCACCACTATTTTGTCCTCCACTGTCTTTACGTTAAAAAAACATATGGTTTGGGGGTTTAAACTAATCTTCGGGCCTAAAATGATTTTTTATACATGTCTGCAAAAAAAAAAAGAGGCAAAAACGTTTCTGGCAGCAAAAGGGGGTTAGACGATCTTTTGTTTAGATGCAAATCGAACAAACATTTTTTTTTTTTTTATGTAGAAATACATTGTCCTAATGTTTTTCCTCTATGAAAGAAATTATAATTTTAGGACACATCTTCATGAACTATCAACTCAATGTGAATTTTTCTCTGGATTAGAACGGTTTTAGATTTTAGTTGTATGTATTTAAAACTGTTGCATTACTACCTCTGGCCACAAGATGGGGTAATTCACAAAATAATCTGCAGCCTATATTAGATAAAAGTGTATCAGATCTTATAGCCCTTAACCACTTGTCGACCGCCGTACGACTATATACTGTGGCAGTCAGCCCCCTACAGGCAAAGCGATGTACCGATACATCGCTCGCCCACGAGCCTGTCATTTTTACAGTAACAGTGCATATTTATAACACTATTATTGTAGTAATGTCACTGGTACCCCCAAAAGGGTCAAAAATGTCAGTCAGGGGTCCGATCTGTCCTCCGCAATGTCGCAGTCCCGCAAAATAAATCGCAGATCGCCGCCATCACTAGTTAAAAAAAAAAAACAATAAAAATTACATAAATCTTTCCCTTAGTTAGGAAACACAATAACTTTTGCGCAAACCAATCAAAATACGCTTATTACGATTTTTTTTACCAAAAATATGTAGTAGAAAACAAATTGGCCTTAAAATGTTAAAACATTTTCATTTTTATATCTTTTTTGAGAATTTCATATAAAAAAATGTGAAAAATATTATTTTTTTTAAATTGTCGCTCTTTTTTTGTTTATAGCGCAAAAAATAAAAATTGCACAGGTGATCAAATACCACCAAAAGAAAGCTCTATTTGTGGGAAAAAAAGGACATCAATTTCATTTGGGTACAGCATGGCACGACCGTGCAATTGTCCGTTAAAGTCACGCAGTGCCGAATCACAAAATAGGGCCTGGTCTTTGAGCAGCCAAATTCTTCGGGGCTTAAGTGGTTCAAGCAAACCTGTCAGAGAAACATGGAAAACTACCATGATTGGAACCCTCCTGACATTGCTAGTTGCCTCGCTAGTTGCCTCGCTGTTGTACCAACCTATTTTTTCTTCAATATTTTGAGTAACTAACCCAGAATGCTGTTATAAAACGCAGGGACACCTACAGGATTAAAATTCAAATAAAAAATGTACTCAGTAGTAGACAGGTGACTTTTAAAACCAAACAGGGGTTCTAAGTCTTCCCTACGCTATTAATAACGGAAAATAAAGTTAGGACTTGAACACTCGAGCACTAGTCTGTAATACCCCTTTATTACCAGGACATTGTTCAGTTTTCAGTGCTGTGATAGTTCAACACTGTACCCAAAATGAATGTTATACCACTGCTTGAGGCACAGAAAATTAATTTTATAGAATTTAATAAACACTGGGTTTTTATTTCTAATTTATTATGGAAAAAAGACCAAAATTAGTTTCCCTTATTTTCTGTTATAAAACATACACTGTATTACTTAGCACTGTCCCCGTAGGGCTTTCTGTATGATGACTTGTTGGAAGAAAGGAGAGAGCGGCGCCAGCTTAGTATAGTACAAGTTTATTTAACACTGTTAAAATTGGTGACTCACTGTCCGAGGTTGGGTGAGACCGGTACACAAAGACTGTTAGGGTCATCCATCTTCCTCTTCCAGGATAGTGGTCATAGGAGAAGGTGGTGAGGTTTCAGAGGTATAGCCGAGCCGCTGTGGGGCTGCTAGTTGTCACTGGCCGCGGCAGAGCATGCACAACAGGGCTCCGGCTGCCGACTTCTGATCCCTGATGACCTCACTTCCTGGCAGGAGAAAAATAGGGGTTGCACGCGTTCGGAGCATCCGTGCTCCTTCGTCAGGCACCTGACGAAGGAGCACGGATGCTCCGAACGCGTGCAACCCCTATTTTTCTCCTGCCAGGAAGTGAGGTCATCAGGGATCAGAAGTCGGCAGCCGGAGCCCTGTTGTGCATGCTCTGCCGCGGCCAGTGACAACTAGCAGCCCCACAGCGGCTCGGCTATACCTCTGGAACCTCACCACCTTCTCCTATGACCACTATCCTGGAAGAGGAAGATGGATGACCCTAACAGTTTTTGTGTACCGGTCTCACCCAACCTCGGACAGTGAGTCACCAATTTTAACAGTGTTAAATAAACTTGTACTATACTAAGCTGGCGCCGCTCTCTCCTTTCTTGCATCTCTCAGGGCTTCTCCACGCTTCAGCCGGCTGCCGCAGACTATAGCTTCCCTACAGTACCAAACTTTGTCCCCCCCCCCCACGCAGCCCCATAACCCCCCCCTCTCCCATCCACCCATATTCCTTGTACCATCTTGGGATATTAGAAGAGCGCCATGACACCCCCCACTTTCATGATGACTTGTTGGGTCTCCTCGGATTACCAGCACACAGTCACTTAGGGTACAGTTCACACATCCATCCTTACTCCCTATGGCTCATTGCTCAATAAACAGTCCAGGGGTATTGGTTTTTAGTATTTATTGTGGACCTTGGATGGGAGAGGGGAATAGTGGGATACTCCAACTGGAACTATTTACATTGGATAAGGACAACTCGATAAGTTATCCAATAATTTACATTGGATAAGGACAGCTTGGGCAGAGGCAGAGTGGTGTCACCCTCCCCCCTGGTGGACACCCTGGTGCAGTCCGCCCCCTCCCCCGCACCCCCCTTGTGACGCCCCTGCTGCCACATGTATGGAAAGGGTTAAGTCTCCTTGCTCTTTCTCTCCAGCAATAGACTTGATGAACTATATTCTCTTCAGGACACTCACACTAGCATCCCCTTTACTGACACCCGTCCACTGACTCTTCTAGCTGTAGGGGTGGCCCCCCTCAGGTCAGGCCCCTTGACACAGATCTGTACTCACTGTACTGCAGCATCAGATCTTTCAGTGTCTCCCCTCTCAGTCAGCTCCACCGGACCTCTGGGTCCAGTTCCTCTCTAGCCCTTTAGGCCCTCAGGTCAGCTACCTGAGGCCCCATGGCACCTCTACAGAGAAGGGTCAGCCGCCTCCTCCCTCCGGGACTCCGCTATGCAGCTATAAGACCCCGAGCACATGTGCTCCTGGCTTTTATACAGTATCCCAGCATGCACCGATGCACTTTCCTCTGGCAGTAACCAAGGCTGTATTAAACACCTGTGCACCCATTTATCAGGTTTCCTCCCACTGTCCAATATGCCTCCCTATTGGACCAGTGTGAAACACTCTGCAGACTTAGCTGGAACCTCTTGGTATATATGATGCGGCTATCCCAGGGGGCCCCAGGAACAAGGCACATGTCATTCTCACCTAGACTGGGTGGACTGGGAATTTCCATAAAAAGGTATATAAAGGAAAAAAAAAAAAAGCTGTTTTTCTTTGCACTAAGGTGTAGGAGGGGATATTTTCTGCTTGAAGGTTCACTTTGAGAGGTGATTTGGGAAGCAGGTGGGAAATATGGTTGTTTTGTTTGTCCCAATCCAGAGCCCTGAGTGTCATTTCTGTCTCCTGCCTCCTTTCTCTGCTATCTGCATGAGTCACTTCTGACAGGTTTTCCTGCCACCAAGGGAAAAAAGGTGACAGGGGAGGGACCTTAAGCACACAGCCTGTGATTGACAGTCTCAGCTTTGTTCCTGTGTGAAGGTGGGTGTGTCCTTTCCCTCCAATCAGCTCTCAGAGCTCCCATCACAGAGCTCTGCAGAGTGTAATCTATTTTCTAAAAGCGCAGACAAGCTGTATAAATTCTGAACTAAGAATGGCTGTAGAGAAGAGAAGACTGCAGATAAACAGGTACAACCTATAATGGAGGATTGGTTTCATCTCTGTGTATCACCTGAGGCCAGACACTTCCTTGGGCGTATGTAAGGGTTTACAACCACTTTAAAATACAGATTACATTGATGGGCATACAAAATGTTAAACTTTACAACCATAAGGGCCAATTCACACCAGAACATGTTGCGGAAAACCCTTCTTCCATGCACCACGTTCAAAATACACTGCAGTTGCGATATGCAGCCGGTATCAACGATAACTTAACTGCTTTACGACCACCTGCCACAGATATACTGCGGTAGGCAGCCGCTCCCAGGTGAATTGCCGTACATGTATGGCGCTTGCTCTCGGGAGTCTAGGGGGCGAGCTCTCGCCGCTGGGGCGCGCTCCGGGACTCTAATTGCCGCTTGACACCCGCGATCGCTCCCTGCTGAGAGAGAAGAACGGTCGGCTGTGGTAACCACAGCCGACCGTTCTTCTCTCTGGAATGATCACAGAGCTCCTGTGATCCTTCTATATAGGATCACAGGTCTCTATGATCATTTCACAAGCCACGCCCCCCCCACAGTTAGAAACACGCCCCTAGGCTCACATTTAACCCTTGATCACCCACAGTGTTAACCCCTTCCCTGCCAGTGTCATTATTACAGTAACAGTGTATATTTTTAGCACTGATTACTGTAGTTATGTCACTGGTCCCCTCAAAAGTGTCAAAAATGTCAGTTAGTGGTCCGATCTGTCCAGTGGTGTAGCTTGGGTTGTCAGCACCCGGGGCAAGGCAAGTAATTTGCGCCCCCTAACCCGACTTTGAGGTTACAAAAGTGGGAAAGGGGCCTTCAGTAATCAAGGTATAGTGTGCCCCCTTTCAATGCATAGAGATCATCATACCCCCTTTCAATGCAGAATGACCAGCGTGCCCCCTTTCAATGCAGAATGACCAGCGTGCCCCCTTTCAATTCAGAGAGACCAGTGTGCCCCCTTTCAATGCAGAGAGACCAGCGTGCCCCCTTTCAATGCAGAATGACCAGTGTGCCCCCTTTCAGTGCAGAGAGACCAGTGTTCTCCCTTTAAATGCAGAATGACCACCAGCATGCCCCCTTTCAATGCAGAATGACCACCAGCGTGCCCCCTTTTAATGCAGAATGACCAGCGTGCCCCCTTTCAATGCAGAATGACCAGCATGCCCCCTTTCAATGCAGAATGACCAGCATGCCCCCTTTCAATGCAGAGAGACCAGCGTGCCCCCTTTCAATGCAGAATGACTAGCGTGCCCCCTTTCAATGCAGAGAGACCAGCATTCCCCCTTTCAATGCAGAATGACCAGCGTGCCCCCTTTCAATGCAGAGAGACCAGCGTGCCCCTTTTCAATGCAGAATGACCAGCGTTCCCCCTTTCAATGCAGAATGACCAGCGTGCCCCCTTTCAATGCTGAGAGACCAGCATGCCCCCTTTCAATGCAGAGAGACCAGCGTGCCCCCTTTCAATGCTGAGAGACCAGCGTGCCCCCTTTCAATGCAGAGAGACCAGCGTTCCCCCTTTCACTGCAGAATGACCAGCGTGCCCCCTTTCAATGCTGAGAGACCAGCGTGCCCCATTTCAATGAAGAATGACCAGCGTGCCCCCTTACAATGCAGAATGACCACAGTGCCCCCATTCAATGCAGAGAGACCAGTGTGCCCCCTTTCAATGCAGAATGACCAGCGTGCCCCCTTTCAATGCAGAATGACCAGCGTGCCCCCTTTCAATGCAGAATGACCAGCATGCCCCCCTTCAAGACGGAGAGATCATCGTGCCCCCTTTCAAAGCAGAATGACCAGCGTGCTCCCTTTCTATGCAGAATGACCAGCGTGCCCCCTTTCAATGCAGAATGACCAGCGTGCCCCCTTCAATGCAGAGAGATCATTGTGCCCCCTTTCAATGCAGAGATACCAGTGTGCCCCATTCAATGCAGAGTGACCAGCGTGCTGTGCCCCCCTTCAAAGAGAGATCATAGTGCCCCCTTTCAATGCAGAGTGACCAGCGTGCCCCCTTCAATGCAGAGAGACTTGCCTGCAGTGGCGGCTTCTCCTCAGTTCCCCGCATCTCCTCGAGTCCTCCCGCCTCCTCCTCGGCCAATGGCATGCGTTCGCCTTTTCGGCCAATAAGGAGAAGGATCCGTGTGACAATAGCGAATTTTAATTCGCTATTGTCACACAATGGGTGGGCTTGGGGCGCACTGCTCTGCGCCCCGGGTCCACCCTTTTTTGAAGCCTATTAGAGCCTGTGGCTCTAATCAGGTGATTAAAAAAAAAACACTCTGTGACAGCGCCAGGTTGCTGACTCACTCGCTGCTAAACTGACTGAGCAGTGAGGCGAGACGGCATAGGCGGGGCTAGGCTTGCAACGGCACCCCACCCTACACCAATGGACAGGTGAGGCACAGTCAAGCCCCGACCCACCATTTTCAGCCATAGGGCGGCCGCGCTGGATATCTCCCAGCCTAAAGATGGAGGCAGCCGCAGACAGTGTGTGAACTGTGTATGTCAGAGTCAGACAGACGGAGTGACACTGCAGATGAGCCCCCCCAGATGTTGCGCCCGGTGCGGTCGGCCCCCCCTGCACCCCCCACGCTATGCCACTGGATCTGTTCACCACAATGTCGCAGTCCTGCAAAAAAATCGCAGATTGCCGCCATTACTAGTAAAAAAATAAAAACAATAAAAATTACATAAATCTTTCCCGTAGTTTGTAGGCGCAATAACTTTTGCGCAACCAAATCAAAATACACTTATTGGGATTTTTTTTTTTTTTTTTTACCAAAAATATGTAGCAGAAAACAAATTGGCTTAAAATGTTAAAAAATTTTGATTTTTAATTTTTTTTTGGGGGGGGGGGGGGAATGTTATATAGCAGAATGTGAAAAATATTGTTTTTTTTTTCAGAATTGTCGCTCTTTTTTTGTTTATAGCGCAAAAAATGAAAATTGCGCAGGTGATCAAATACCACCAAAAGAAAGCTCTATTTGTGGGAAAAAAAGGACATTAATTTTATTTGGGTACAGTCACATGACCGCACAATTGTCAGTTAACCTAACACAGTGCCGAATTGCAAAATAGGGCCTGGTCATTAAGGGGGCAAATCCTTCCGGGGCTGAAGTGGTTAAAATACAGATTACGTTGATGGACATTCGACGCTCTAAACTTTGTAACCATAATGGCCAGTTACATCAGAACATGTTGCGGAAAACCCTTGTTCCATGCACCACGTTCATAGTTGTCAACATTTGAAAAAAATTTCCAGGGACACTTTACAGCACAGCTATCAATTACTTACCACACCCACTTCCCTAAAGCTCCGCCCACTCTGCATAATTAATCTCCGCCTACTTATCATCAGATTATAGGGTCTACTCAATATAGAGAGAATTACAGGAACTTAAAAATTTAAGGCCAAAGTAGCAGAGCTGGAATAATTCTCCTATTCAGCTGCACTACTTCTGCGTAACATTTACGGGCTCTTCCAGGGACGATGTAAATTACCCGGGACAGGCTCCTATTTGCTGGGACTGTCCCAGCAAAAACGGGACAGTTGGCAAGCATGCATGTTCAAAATGCACTGCAGCGGGTGTCAACGATAACTTAATGACACCCCAAACGGAGGTCGCAGTACAGTAGTACCATGCAATCTGGTTGCTGTGCATGCACTACTTTTGCTATGGTCCCGTGCCATATTAGCCCATTAAAATGAATGGACTGAAATCGCACCGCACCCGGATCGCATGTATATCGCACAGGAACACACAGAGCGTTTGTGTGCCATTCATGGTGCTAACCGGCCCTAAAATTGTGTTTATTGACAACTTTTTTGCCCAGAACAGAACTAATTTTTTTCAGGCTCTCCCAATATGATTGTGAAGTCAAAGACACAATACGGCATTGCGTGCCAAATCTGAAACAAGGAAGAGGCTCGGAATAATTATCACACACCTTTGTTATCTATAGCTTGAGGGATAAATCACACACAAATACAGAAGGGGAATTCAAAAAGACGTGGAAAGTGTGGGAACACATACCAGAGGAGGGGAATTTACCTTCCAGGAAAGCCCCCAGATACAATAACAGCGTCCTATACATTTGTCATTTGATATCCCCATCTGAACCATAAGTCGCATTTAACCACTTAAGCCCCTTTCACACTTGTGCAACTTAACCACTTAAGCCCCGGAAGATTTTACCCCCTTCCTGACCAGGGCCTATTTTGCGATTCGGCACTGCGTGATTTCAACGGACAATTGCGCGGTCGTGCGACGCTGTACCTAAACTAATTTGGCGTCCTTTTTTTCCCACAAACAGAGCTTTCTTTTGGTGGTATATTTGATCACCTGTGCGATTTTTTGATCATGCGCTATAAACAAAAAAAGAGCGTCAATTTTGCAAAAATAACAATATTTTTCACATTTTTTTATATGAAATTCCCCAAAAAAAATGTAAAAATCAAAATTTTTTAACATTTTAGGCCAATTTTTTTTTACCATATGTTTGGTAAAAAAAAATCGCAATAAGTGTATTTTGATTGGTTTGCGCAAAAGTTATTGCGTTTACTAACAAAGGGAAAGATTTTTGTAATTTTTTTTGTTTTTTTTTGTTTAACGAGTAATGGCGGCGATCTGCGATTTTTTTTGCAGGACTGCGACATTGGGGCGGGCAGATCGGACCCTTGACTGACATTTTTGACACTTTTGGGGGTACCAGTGACATTACTACAGTAATCAGTGCTATACATATGCATTGTTACTGTAAAAATGTCACTGGCAGTGAAGGGGTTAATTTTTTTTTGAGAGGGAGGGGTGGTGTGTGTCCTTAGGGGCGTGCTTCTAACTGTGATTGGCTGTGGCTTGAGGTGTAAGAACAGAGATCAACGGTCCTACATAGTAGAACCGTTTGATCACCATTCTTACACAGGGGAGAGTGACAGGCGGCTTTGTTTACATTAGCCGCCTGCCTTTCTCCCGCTGTCACGGACGATCGCGAGTGCCCGGCGGACATCGGGTCCGCCGGGCACACGCACGGGGGGGGCCTGTGACCGCGCGGGAGCGTGCATCCGGCGGCGCGCGCTCACTCCCAAAACCCTTACAGGCTAGCGACGCAGCCCTACGCCGCTTTGCCTGTGAGGGGCTGACTGCCAACGTAAATAGTCGTGCAGCAGTCGGCAAGTGGTTAAAAGTCGTGTGATTTTACAGCAAATTTGTTGCCGCGATTTTGCCGTGATTTTGTTGCTGCGATTTTAACTGGACTTGATGCAATGCCTATGTCTTTGGACCTCAAAACGCATTAAAATCGGCCAAAAGTAGTGCAGGGACTACTATGAAGTCGTTGCGACTTGAAGTCGTACAGATATGAACGTTACTCGTTGGAAATCATGGATTATGACTTGTCATGCGACTTTGCAGTTCCAAATGGCAGGACAAGTCGCACAAGTGTGAAAGGGGCCTTAACATCCATAACATTTACCCCTCTTCATGACCAGGCATTATTATTTTGGTACAGTGTCGCATGACTGCACAATTGTCAGTTAAAGTAATGCAGTGCCAAATTGCAAAAACCATTGCGCCCGGGCAGCCCTGGGCGCAATGGTTTACTGTAGGGATGGGAACGCCTTTCTTCTGCTACAAGGCTGACAGGAGTAGTGACAGAGGCAGTGATTTTGACAAGCAAGTGACTATTGGATGTAGAATCCCCTAACCTTGCACATCATGGAGGGGGGGGGGGGGGGGAAGCAGTTTGGCATCTTAGCCCTGGGAGCTGGATGACCTTGTCCTGGCACTGCCAACAAGACTTTCCTGATGACCCTGATGAAGGACAGGTGTAGGACTTAACAGATCCATACATACAGACCAATATGCTGGTCATACCAAGGGGGATCCTTTAGCACGATTACCACTTTCATTTAACTTTTAATTGTAAGTTTATTAAATGGTTTAAAGAATAACTGTGATAGGACATTCTCTGACCTTGCTGCGGGAGGCAGGAGGATGGGACATCTCCTCCGCTGGTTTGGTAGGTGGGTCCACAATATACGGCTCTGTCTCCTCTGGCTTCCTGCAAGCAGGAATAAAGTGCAAGAAATGAAAGCCTATATTTATTGAATGGATTATATGGAAGGGAAGGGAAGGAAAGAGAAGGGAAGGGAAGGGAAGAGAAGAGAAGAGAAGAGAAGAGAAGAGAAGAGAAGAGAAGAGAAGAGAAGAGAAGAGAAGAGAAGAGAAGAGAAGAGAAGAGAAGAGAAGAGAAGAGAAGAGAAGAGAAGAGAAGAGAAGAGAAGAGAAGGGAAGGGAAGGGAAGGGAAGGGAAGGGAAGGGAAGGGAAGGGAAGAGAAGGGAAGAGAAGGGAAAAGAAGGGAAGAGAAGAGAAGGGGAGAGAAGAGAATAGAAGAGAAGAGAAGAGAAGAGAAGAGAAGAGAAGAGAAGAGAAGAGAAGAGAAGAGAAAAGAAGAGAAGAGAAGAGAAGGGAAGGAAAGGGAAGAGAAGAGAAGGAAAGGGAAGGGGAAATGGAAAAAAAGAAGGGAAGGAAGAGGAAGGGCAAATGGAGAAGTTGAGGGGGTGGGGGAGAGGAGAAAAAAACAGAACGGAAAGAAGAGGAGGTGAGTGAAGAGGAAAGTAGGAGAAGAGAAGGGAAGACGGTAACAGATAAAATGAAGGGGAGAGTGAGGCGAGGAAAGGAGACTAAAGAGGAAGGGAAGAGGAGAGGGCAAACAGAAAAAAAGAAGAGGGAGAAGAGCAAGGGAAAGGAAGGAATATGTGGGTGAGAGGAAAAAAACAGTCAGGAAAGAAAAAAAAAAAGCAAAGGAGATAAGGTTAGTGAAGAGGAAAGTAGGAGAGGAGAAGAAGGGAATGGAGAGGATGAGGTCAGGGAAAGGAATAGAAAGGAGGAGGTAACAGAATGGAGAATAGGAGCGGAGGGAAGGGAATGGAGAGTAGTGGGGGAGGGAAGAGGAAAGAAAGGGGACAGAAGATAGGAAAAGGGGCAGGGTTGAGAAAAAAGGGTGGGGGAGGGGAGAAGAGGTGGAGGGAAGGGAGGAAGGAGATGAGAAGAAGGAAATGGAGAAAATGAGGGCAGGGAAAGGAATGGAGAGGAGGAAGGGAGGGAAGGGAATGGAGAGGAGTTGGGGAGGGAAGAGCAAAGAAAGGGGACAGAAGATAGGAAAATGGGTAGGGCTGAGAAAAAAGGGTGGGGGAGGGGAGAGGAGAGAAGAGGAGGAGGGAAGGGAGAAAGGGAGAGGAGAAGAGAGGAGGGAAGGAAAGAAAGTATGAGTAAGAAGGAAAAACAGGTAAGAAGGAGGACAGGATAGTAGAGGGGAGGGCAAAGTGCAAAATGAAGTGGAAGGAAAAGAAAAGAGGAGAGGAGAGTAGAGGAGAGGAGAAGAGAGGAGGAGAAAAGCAGACAGGAATGAAAAAAAAAAAGGATAGGAGAAGAAGAAGAGGAGAAGAGAGGAGAGGAGGAGGAGAGGCAAGGGAAGGTGAGTGAGAAGGAAGAGAAGAGAAAAAAAGTTATGGGGCAGGAAAGGGAAGAGTAGAGGAGGAAAGAGGTAAGGAGAAAAGGGAGGTGTAAAAAAAGAGGCGGAAAAAAGGTGGGGGTAAGAAGAGAGGAGAGTAGAGGGAAAGGAAGAGAAGAGAGTAGTAGATACAACAAGAAACAGATAAGAGGGAGGGGAAGAAGGGAGAGGAAAGGGGAAGAGAAGAGGAAAGGGGAATGGGAAGAAAAGGAGATAAGAGGAATGGAAGAAGAGGAAGCAGAGAGGAGGGGAGGCAGGGAGAAGAGAGGAAGGGAGAGGAAAATGGAAAGGAGGGAAGAAGAAGGATGGTAGAGAGCACAGGAAAAGGTAGGAGTAGAGAGAGGAAAGGAGGGGAGCGGACAACAAAGGTGGGAGGAGGAGAAAATAGGAGGGGGGGGGGGGAGAAGAGTGAACAAAGAAAAGAAAAAAGGACAAGAGAGATGGGCAAAAGGTAAAAAGAGATGGGAAAGGAAAAAAGCAATGAAGGGCAAAGAAAAAAGAGGAGAGGCAAAAGCAAAGGAAAGTGAAAGGTATGAAATGGAGAGGAGAAGAGAAGGATATAACTAGTTTCATTTGGTAGGGTAAATATTTTTGCAAAAGATAAAGAAGCTCTGCAAAAAAAGATGAGAAAAGGAGTCGCTAAAATTTGAGAAACATCTCTTGGACTGGTAAACCTTTCTTCTAGCACAGGACTTTTTCTTTCTTCTAGCAATTTCCAAACCAAAGCATAACAGTGCTGTTCACTCAACCAAAGTGCAAATAGAATGCTATTAAATACCAAAATGATGTCGTATGGAAGACAGAAATTATTATTTATTAAAAATAAATTTGGGTTTAAGTCTCCTCCAAGGCCTAGTAGCCATGATGATTAAAATAAAAAACCCAAAAAGTGAAAATCAGAATTGGGGTTGGAAACAAAATTCCTAGCCTTTTGTATCAAATGATTGGTAAGTACTTACCCTCCATATGCACCAAATGTGAAGCTTCGTTTGCGGGAGAACATCTGAAATCGTTCCATATGAACCGTCTATCCCGTGTCCTGGAAGCTCTGAAGTTCACATGGATCTGAGCAGGAAGGGGGAACTGGAGTTATTGAGAGGCCACCTGCATGGCAGAGGCTGCGAAAGTCTCAGCCTGTCTAATGAATGTCAAAGACAAGACATAAAAGGGACATTAAAATGTCATCGAGACAATCAGTGAGTGTCCCCTATGGAGAGTGCAGGCCCCCCTCACAGAGACAGACAAGGTTCTGTCTTATGGGCCTTCTCCTCTGCGCTCCCGTCAATCTCTTCATCTCTCTCCTCTTCATTGTCTCTTTCTGTCCTCCAAACTGTCAAACGTTATGGGACCCCCTGCTGCTGATTCCTCCTGTGGGGACGGTGACATTAACTAGTGAGAACAGCATGGAGCCCTGGCAGTAGACATGGGAATGGGTTTGCTTATTTAAACACGTCAATACAGACAAGCAGGTATTATACTCGCTGAGCTCCGGAAGGCCTTATTTTTCTACAATTTACTACCAAATGAATTTATAGACACTTATGTAATATTTAAAGTCTAATTGAACCTTTCCGTAAATGTTACACTAAAATGCTGCATAGAGTAACATGGTAATGACGAAAATACATTTTTTAACCACTTAAGCCCCGGAAGATTTTACCCCCTTTCTGACCAGGGCCTATTTTGCGATTCGGCACTGCGTGATTTTAACGGAAAATTGCGCGGTCGTGCGATGCTGTACCCAAATGAAATTGACGTCCTTTTTTTCCCACAAACAGAGCTTTCTTTTGGTGGTATTTGATCACCTGTGCGATTTTTTGATCATGCGCTATAAACAAAAAAAGAGCGACAATTTTGCAAAAATAACAATATTTTTTACATTTTTTTATATGAAATTCCCCCCCAAAAAAATGTAAAAATCAAAATTTTTTAACATTTTAGGCCAATTTGTTTTCTGCTACATATGTTTGGTAAAAAAAATCGCAAAAAGCGTATTTTGATTGGTTTGTGCAAAAGTTATTGCGTTTACTAAGGGAAAGATTTTTGTCATTTTTGTTGTTTTTTGTTTTAACGAGTAATGGAGGCGATCTGCGATTTTTTTTGCGGTACTGCGACATTGCGGCGGACAGATCGGACCCCTGACTGACATTTTTGACACTTTTGGGGGTACCAGTGACATTACTACAGTAATCAGTGCTATACATATGCACTGTTACTGTAAAAATTACACTGGGAGGGAAGGGGTTAACTTTATTGGAGAGGGAGGGGTTAAGTGTGTCCCTAGGGGCGTGTTTCTTACTGTGATTGGATGTGGCTTGAGGTGTAACAGCACAGATTAATGGTCCTACATAGCAGGACCGTATGATCTGTGCTTTTACACAGGGGAGAATGACAGGCGGCTTTGTTTACATTAGCCGCCTGCCTTTCTCCCTCTCCACCCGACGATCGCGAGTGACCGGCGGACATCGGGTCCACCGGTCACACGCGCCGGCTTCTTCGGGTACGAGCAGGGGCGGGAGCGTGCCTCAGGCGGCGCGCGCTCGCCCCCTATTCCCTCCCAGGCTAGTGACGTACCGGTACGTCACTTTGCCTGGGAGGGGCTGACCGCCACCGTATATAGTCGGGCGGCGGTCGGCAAGTGGTTTTAAGTCTTTAAAATATTCTTTCACAGTTCTTCTGCCTGTAAAAACGCTCACTTTCAGTTAGGATTCTACTTCTAAATTCACAAATACAAAATGTTTTTTTTAAAAAAAAACAGGAAACACAAAAATAAGTTTAGAGGATTTTATTTCTGATACTTTGGTAATGCAGTTAATGCAGTTCAGAACATTTGGCAGTATGTTTATCACAAATTACTAGCGGTATTTGTAGCTGTGATAGGGCACTTGTTACAAAAACAGTTGAGTGCTTCATGTAAAACTTTTTTTATTTGCACCAACATCTAAATTTTCAGGTTAAGCTTACCAGAATAGTGAAGGAAGAAGATGGTAGGTCGATAAGTGCCAAAGCTTGGGCACCAGGGATCTATAATTAGGGGTCTCCAAACCTTTTAATATGAGGGCGACATTGTATCTTTTACAAATATTTGTGGGCCGAAAAAAAAATGAATGAATGACATTTGAAAAAAAGAATAAACACATCCAAGAATTAACTTCATCAGTAGTCTCGCCATCATATCAGAAGTCCTTTCTTCACATTAGAAGCCTCCCATCATATCAGAAGTCCTCCCTTCACTCCAAAAGCCAAGCATCACATCAGAAGTCACACCAGAAGCCCCCCATTACATCAGAAGTCCTTTCTTCACACCAGAAACCCCCATCACAACAGAAGCCCCCCATAACATAGGAAGCCCTCCTTTTACACTAGAAGCCCCCTCCCCCCAATTACATCAGAGGCATCTCCATCATATCAGAAGTCCTCCCTTCACATGAGAAGCCCCCATCACATCAGAAGTCCTCTCTTCACACCAGATACCCCTCATCACATTAGAAGCCCCTATCACATCGGAAGCCCTCCCTTCACATAAGAAGCCCCTATCACATCAGACATCCTCTATTCTCATCAGAAGCCACCATCACATTAGATATCCCCCCTTCACATCAGAAGCCCCCATCAAATCAGAAGTTCTCCCTTTACATCAGAAGGCTCTCCAGCACATCAGAAGTAATCATTTACACCAGAAGCCCCCATCACATCAGAAATCTGCCCTGCACACCAGAAGCGCCCCACTACATCAAAAATCTGCCCATGACACCAAAAGCCCCTCGTCACACCAGAAGCTCCCCATCACGTAAGAAGCCCTCCCTTCAAACCAGAAGCCCCACATCACATCAGAAACCCCCCATAACATAGGAAGCCCTCCTTTTACACCAGAACCCCCCCCCCCCCAATCACATCAGAAGTTGTCCCTTCACATCAGAAGTCTTCCTTCACACCAGAAGCCCCCATTACATCAGAAGTTATCCCTTCAGATCAGAAGCTTCCTCCCCCATTACATCAGAGGCCTCTCCATCATATCAGAAGTCCTTTCTTCACACCAGAAGCCCCCCATCACATCAGACGTCCTCCCTTCACTCCAAAAGCCCTGCATCACATCAGAAGTCCTTTC
Source organism: Pelophylax lessonae (assembly GCF_965119305.1). NCBI lineage: Eukaryota > Metazoa > Chordata > Amphibia > Anura > Ranidae > Pelophylax > Pelophylax lessonae. The sequence continues at coordinate 35,934,006 of NC_138776.1, read as the reverse complement.
TTCAGACCAGAAGCCCCCCATCACATCAGAAGTCCTTTCTTCAGGCCAGAAGCTCCCCATCACATCAGAAGTCCTTCCTCCAAACCAAAGCCCCCCATCACATCAGAAGTCCTCCCTTCACTCCAAAAGCCCCCATCACATCAGAAGTCCTTCCTCCAAACCAAAGCCCCCCATCACATCAGAAGTCCTCCCTTCACTCCAAAAGCCCCCATCACATCAGAAGTCCTCCCTTCACATCAGAAGCCCCCATCACATCAGAAGTCCTCCCTTCACATCAGAAGCCCCCATCACATCAGAAGCCCCCATCACATCAGAAGTCCTGCCTTCACATCAGAAGTCCTCCCTTCACATCAGAAGCCCCCATCACATCAGAAGTCCTCCCTTCACATCAGAAGTCCTCCCTTCACATCAGAAGTCCTCCCTTCACATCAGAAGCCCCCCATCACATCAGAAGTCCTCCCTTCACACCAAATCCCCCTATCACATCAGAAGTCCTCCCTTCACATCAGAAGCCCCCATCACATCAGAAGTCCTCCCTTCACATCAGAAGCCCCCATCACATCAGAAGTCCTCCCTTCACATCAGAAGCCCCCATCACATCAGAAGCCCCCATCACATCAGAAGTCCTCCCTTCACATCAGAAGCCCCCATCACATCAGAAGTCCTCCCTTCACATCAGAAGTCCTCCCTTCACATCAGAAGTCCTCCCTTCACATCAGAAGCCCCCATCACATCAGAAGTCCTCACTTCACATCAGAAGCCCCCATCACATCAGAAGTCCTCCCTTCACATCAGAAGTCCTCCCTTCACATCAGAAGCCCCCATCACATCAGAAGCCCCCATCACATCAGAAGTCTGAGGATATGCAACTGACCCTAGCTGTGGGCTGGATACAGCTTTGTATCAGGAAGAATATGGCACACAGTCCATAGTTTGGAGACTCCTGGGCACTAGAAAACAGGCATAGTCCACACTACTGGTGACTGATGTGAATGTACAGTACTGTACAACATATGTAAAGCGCTGTGTAAATTGCCTGCGCTATATACCTAAAATACATGAAAAAATAAATGAAATATTAGACACCAAGTAAAAAAAAAAAATCTGCATTGACGTAGTAAAAAAAAGAAAATGGTAATTATGCAAAATATTATCAGAGCAGTTTGAGGCCAACAAACATTCCATCTGGTTCCAATGGTTTAATCTGTCACGGTGAGTGAATATTTTTAATCTATTATACTGGGTGTATCTCTGAACTCTGCCAAACCAGTGATCCGTTTACAGTGAATTTTATCAGGAAGCCCGTAGGGGAATCCCCCTGGCCGCTCATTCACCGATCTGTGTACAACTCGGCAAAACAAAGCACATGATAAAAGTGTCGTCAGTAATACACGAGACAAAAATATAATTATTATAATTCCCATTCTATAGAAAAAGTGTGGAAAGTTTTTATCATATATGCAATAAGCTATAAAAATCTATATATAGCTGCCCTAGTAATCTTTTGACTGCAACAGAAGTTTAATTACAGTTAATTACAAAAACTGGAATACACAGGGTTGACAATGAAATAAGCTATTTTTTTTTTTTTTTTTTTAAACAATATTTTATTGAAATTCAAAGCATTACATAGTACAAAACTGTGAGCAATGGATCAGGAAATAGTTTGAACGGCATAACACTGGTGACAACGTGCTCTGCTAATCGCCCTTGCTGGTCGCAAAGAATTTCTCGGGTAAAGTCGTAATAACCATATTCTGTAAGGCCAAAGGTGTTTCGTTTTAATACAAGGAGGGGGAAGAGGGAGGAGGGATGCTTTACAGAAAGCCAGGTGTAGTAGCACTGGTGTCAAGGGAAGATAAGAGGATTGTAGGGGGGGGGGCGTGGAGGGGGGGGGTAGGTAATTGGCATCCTAGCGTCTATTCATATAGGTACCAATCCACAGTTGCCAGTTGTCCGGGACTAGGCTGTCGCCCGAGGTCGAGCAGCCCAGTCCGGAAGGCCTAGAAGAGCCCGCTGTCACCCATACGATAATAAGCAAACGGTGTTAAACAAACAGTGAGGCGGTAAAAGGAGTTTGAGGCAGACACAAATTAATACAGGGGAACCAAGTAGGGTGAGTGTGTTTCACCGGTGCATTGTAGTCCACTGAGTTAGTAGTGGTGGGAACTTAGATCAAATAAGGACGGGAGCTGAGTGGCCCTCAGCTTCCGCAGGGCAAGAGGAGGATATACAGTCCCATTTGCTGTCAAACTTTATGTGAGACAAGCGTGGGTCGATGGAGAGGCCCACCGATTCTGTGGTTCTTAATGAAGACATAGCAGTGGACAGTTCCGAGATAGTTGGGGCAGAGTCCGACAGCCAGTTGCGGAGTATCAGCCTACGGGCCGACATCAAGCAGGTCACTATCCAGGCTTTGTGCAGGGATATAAGCTTCCAATCGGGTTGAGGTATAGACATAAAGTCTCTGTTCAAGCAGTTAAAAAGAAGAAGGGATATATCCCGGGGGAGGAATACCCCTGTCAGCTTTGCAACATATCTGATAACTTTATCCCAAAAAGAGGCTATGTGGGAGCACGACCACAGCTTGTGCAGAAGGGAGGGGAAACGTTCCTTGCAAAGAGTACAAAAGTGGTGGGCAACGTCCGGAGACCACCTCATGTGCGGGAGATACGCTCCATGCAGAATTTAATATTGTTGCTCCCTCCAGAATTCGTTGGTAACTTATCTACGGGTGATGATGTAGCCTTGGATGATTTTCTTATGCGCATCAGGGGAATTCAGAGTTTTGTTCCAAGATTTGGCCACGGAAGCCGAAGTCCCCTGCAAGAGCTCCTGATTTAGAGGCTTGTACAGCTGTGATATCCTGTGCTTGCCCTGTTGTATCCATAAATCCAATAGGGTTGAGCAAAAACGTTGTGAGGGGGCATGACACAGTCTTGAAACATAACTAATATATTGCCGAAAGTATAGGTAATGACCATATGGAAGGCCGCGGGCTTCCGCAAAGGAGGCGAAAGCCAACGGTCTGCCTGAATTCACATCGAACAATTGGGAGAACCGCCTGATCCCCTTTGATGCCCATATTTCAAAGATGGAGTGCTGCTGCGCCTGTGGGAACCCGGGGTGGTGGTGCATGGGCAGGTACCTGGACAGCCGTTGGGGAGTTCCCAGCTTCTTTCGCACTTCTCGCCATGCCGCCACCGTGTCTCTTATCAAAATATTATTACGAAGGGTCTGCGGGATATCCCCCATTCCACAGTGCAGCAGCGCTATCAGATCCCAAGGGGCCACCATCTGCGTCTCCAGCGACCAGTTAGTATAACGTGATTCCTGGCTAATCCAGTCCAGACATCCCCTCAAGAGGCATACTATGTTGTACATTCTGGTGTTAGGTAGATCCACTCCCCCCTCCCTCTTCGGCAGGTGTAGTTTGATGATGGAGATGCGAGGCCTTTTCCCCTTCCAGAGGAAGGTGGAGAGCGCTTTATGTAGTCTATTGACATCTGTGTGTTTTAAAAGCAGGGGAATGGTTTGCAGTGGATATAACAATTTCGGTCATTTTATAGAGGTGACATCTGCCGAAGAAGGACAGAGGTAAATTGGCCCATGTTTTCAATTCAGCGATCATCTTATCTATTACCGGCGTAAAATTTAGATGGTAGATAGAGGAGGGGAATCGGCCTATTTTGACCCCAAGGTAAGTTATGTGTGAAGTTGCGATACGTAGCGTCGAGGAATTAGCCCACGGCGGGGTGCGTGTCGTGTTGAGGGGAAGGATTTCGCTCTTGGTAAAATTTATGCGTAGACACGAGCACATACGGTATTCCGCAAATATGGATTGTATTGTGGGTATATCGTGGCCCTGCGCTGAAGTGAATATAAGGACGTCGTCAGCAAACATTGCAATACGAAGCTCATCGGTGCCTACCCCAATACCATGCAGATCCGGGTGTGTCAGAAGGGCTCTGGACAGCGGTTCCAGAGCCAAGTTGAACAGGAGCGGGGAGAGCGGGCACCCTTGCCTCGTCCCTTTGAAAAGGCGAAAGGACGGGGACATATGTCCCGCTATCATCACCTGTGCAGCCGGGGACGGGTACATCGCGCGGATTAGGTGAAGGAATCTACCGGAGAAGCCCAGCTGGCAAAGCACCCGATCCAACCATTGGATATTCACATTGTCAAAAGCCTTTTCGGCGTCAAGTGTTATGATCGCGGCGTCTGCATCCGGGTCCGATTTAGCCATTTCTAATGCTAGGAGCACTTTCCTAATGTTGGATGTCGCTGACCTTCCCCTCGTGAACCCCGCCTGAGAGGGATGCACAAGGGTAGGCATTATAGAGGCTAATCTGTCCGCCATCAATTTTGATAACAATTTGGTGTCTACGTTTAGTAGTGAAATTTGTCTATAAGAGCTTGGGTCCAGTGGGTCCTTGCCTTTTTTATAGATCAATTTGATGTGAGCTTGACTGCCCGTAGGGAGGTATGGGTGGCCATCCAGTATGTGATTAAAGACTGACAACAGCGTCGGTGCCACTGAGTCATATGCTAATTTGTAAAAGTCTGGCGTGTACCTGTCGGGGCCAGGTGATTTCCCCGGTGTCAGTGTTTTGATAGATTTGGTCAATTCCTCCAAAGTCAATGGGGCATTTAGCTGCGACAGTTGGTCCGGTGTGAGAGACGGGAGGCCGACTCTGGAGAGCCAATCCGAGGCCGTTGTCTCGTCCATAGGTTCGTGACTGTATAGATTTTGGTAGAATTGAGCAAATACCCTGTTGATATCCTTTGGGTCGTTTACTATTTGACCATCGAAGTCCCTGAGAGCTGTTACCTGAGTAGGGGTAAAGGGGCCTCGGCATAGAGATGCCAAGAGTTTTCCCGGCTTGTTTCCATAGCAATGGAACTTCCATTCCTGATGGGATCTGTACAGCTGTTCCCTCTTCTCGGCCCATTCATCAAAGACTGCCTTTGCAGACCGCCAACGGTCTATGTTTTCAGGAGAATTGCGGCTGTGAAGTGCAGCCTGAGCCGCTCTCAACGATGAGCTGGCCGTCTCAAAGGTTTTGGCGAGTGTCTTCTTATAAGCTGCAGCATAAGAGATTAGACGGCCTCTAAGCACTGCCTTCCCTGTTTCCCATAGAAGGGTGGGAGATATCGAGGGAGAATCGTTTTGTTCAATGAATTCAGACCAGGCTGCTTTGATGAGGGAAGATACCCCGGGGTCCTTAACGAGATAAGAGGGAAATCGCCAACATTTCGCAGCAGGAGTGGAGTTATAAAGGGTGATGCCTACCGAAACTGGAGCGTGATCGGAAATCGCTATGTCGTGTATGAGGGGAGATGTCACGAAAGTGAGTATATTAGGATTCGCGAGGATGTAATCAATGCGGGAGAGCGACTGGTGGGGGTGAGAGTAAAAGGAATATTCTCTGCCTTCAGGATTGTGTAGTCGCCACACGTCGGTGAGATGTAGGCTATCCGAAAATTCCCGTAGCAGAGAGGAGTGGCGTGAGTTAGGATTCTGGAGAGTCTGTGCGGCGAGGGATCTGTCCTCCGCTGGATTCATTAACTGGTTGAAGTCACCCGCCACTAGGAGCGGAAGATGGAGGAGGGGTGCCACTGTCCGTGTCAACGACTGGAAGAAAGACGCTGAGGGCACGTTAGGGGCGTAGACTCCCGCTATTGCCCACTCCCGTTGCGCCGTTTCCAAATGTAGTGTCACTATGCGGCCTTCTGTGTCTGATACCGTGTGTTTGAGGGTAGCCTGTAGATTCTTATGGATAAGAATTAGGACACCTGCCTTGCCCTTCACTGCCGGAGAACCAAAAACCTGTCCCACCCACAGTTTGCGCATACGATGGAAGTCCTTCGCTTCCAAATGTGTGTTTCCTGTAAAATCGCAACGTCAGCTTTCAAACGTTTCAAGTGTCTGAGAACTGCCATCCTCTTGTTGGGTGATCTAAGTCCCTTAACGTTCCAAGATATGACACTCATGGAGGGTCCCACGAGGGCGATAACTCGAAATGGTTAAGGATCAGTGATGAGGTTGCCCCTGGTGATATGCCTCGTAGTGGGATGTCTGCCAGGCCAATAACTGTGGTCAACAGAAAATAGCAAAAAATAGATGCCAAGGAGAGAAATGAGGGTAAAGAGGTAGACCCAACAGGGGCCATGGGGTAAACCAATAGGGAACATGAGATACACGTGTGGAACTTTACTTTTTTCCTCATGTAAATGCGCTCACGCATCGGACAGCGTTACTAGGTCCAGTGCTGCATGCCCCCGCCACTGATGGTCATCGTGTGGTAAGCAAGTGATGCTGCGTAAGAGAACCGTGGGAGGTCCCCGACCATGAAACAGAGTCGCACAGCACTGGAGAGGGAAAGCCACATGATGGCGTCGGCCCGCGTGTGTAGTGTGACCCACGCAGGCGGGTCGGACCATCGCATCAAAAATGATAAACCGTAAACAGAAGCAGTAAGAAAACCCCTATGGGGTCACACAGCCATAACAATCAAAAGGCAACGGCATTAAATCAACCTTACGTAACCACAAACAGAATAAAGAGAGTGAGAGTGGTATACAGTTAAAACATATGCTTATAGTTACCAAATACCAAGATATGGTATTAACTTCGGGAAGCACAGGATATGCACAGCACGGAGTCCGTTAGAGGCATAGATTGGAATCAACAGGCCGGAGGTAGGTAGTTCGTCAGCGTGGCCTATTGCGATAAGATACTCGCTGTTTCTTCGCGGGATCCTTTCTGGGACTCTGCTGGCCCCTGGCCCCCTGGGGGCGCTGGGGTGATGGATTAGACGGAGGGTCCAGGGTGATATTGTAATGGCGTTGCAGAAAGTGGTGGGCCTCGTCAGGCGCAGAGAAAGATTTCTGCTCTCCGGAGAGGTCCGCTAGTCGAAGTATAGCTGGGTACGCCAGAGTAAACTTTATAGATTTGTGGAATAAAGCCTGGCAAATCGGTTGGAAGGCCTTTCTGCGGCGGGAAACCTCCTGGGAGTAATCTGCAAATATCAGCAGCTTATGGCCGTCGACTTGTAAGGCTTTGGAGTTGCGGAACGATTTCATAATATTTTGCCGGTCCATATAGTTCAGGTACCGCACAATAATAGATCGCGGGGAGCGTCTGTCATTGGAAGGGGCCCCCAGGCGATGAGCGCGTTCCACAGAGCATGGCGTCTGGATCCCCAGAGCCGCAGGAAGGCGCGCAGATGCTAGCTCACACAAAGTCTCTGCTCCATAAGTCTCTGGAAGGCCTATGATCCGGAGGTTATTTCTTCTGGATCTGTTCTCCAGATCATCCACTTTATCAAGAAGGTACCTCTCTGTCTGCCTGGCCTGCTGGTCCATCGCAAAGGATCCCTGGAGCTCGTCTTCCAGATCAGACATCCTACGCTCCATTTCTGTCAGCCGGTGAGCATGCTCTCCTATCTCCCTCTTTATCTTAGTGATCCCCTCGGATATGGCTTTGTCCACCGCATCCTTGATTGTGGGAGATAGCAGGGTGGACACTGCCTGTGCCAGAGAGGAGATCTGAGCCTCAGGTAAGGTTGTTGTGGGTGGAGGTGGCTGTGATTGTGGCGCCTGAGGGAGGGCGGCGTCCGCCATTTCCTCCTCCGAGTAGGCCGCAATTGAAGCCGCGGACTTTATTTGGGCCGTCGGCGGCGTACCGCCGTGATGTAGGAATCGATCCATAGCGGTCGGGTCCCCGGGTCACCGCGAGGCAATTGGCAGCAGAGGCGGGCGCGGATGGGCAAAATAGCAGGTTAGAGAGCTGATGTGCCCTGGAGCCGATGTCCCGCGCTGCCTTCTACATGGGCGCCGGAACCGGAAGTATGAAATAAGCTATTAATGGAGATTTTTTATTTTATTTTTTTTTAGTTACAATTTTTGAGTTATCTGTACTCTTTTTTTTTTTTTTTTATTTATTTATTATTTTTTTTTAAAGAAACCTGCCATGAGGGCAATATAAAAGCTGCATTCCTTCTGAAAATTCCAGCCTGGCTCTCATGCTTTTTTGATGGCTTTAATCTGTTTTTTTTTTTACCTACCTCCCTCCCCATCTTATCAGCATGTTAAGCACTTGACCTCTGGAAAATGTAACCCCCCCCCCCCCCCCCATGACCAGGACATTTTTCTTTTTTTTTTTTGGCACTGCATTATTTTAACTGGCAATTGTGCGGTCATGCGACACTGTACACAAACAACATTTTTATCATTTTTTTCCCCCTACAAATAAAGCTTTTTTTTGGTGATATTTGATCATGTAGGAGAAACCCCAGAACTCATGGGTTTCAGTAACATTTCGACTGTTGAAGCCAGATTGAAAATTAAATTTTTTAAACATGTAGGTAGAGAAATGTTTGGAGAGCAAGTGCATCACATTACATTCTGAAGTATGAAATTATTTGCTCTATCTGGCTAGGGCCCCTAATACAATTTAGACATTCTGAAGTGGGTGGAACCTAGCTATGTAAAGTTTCTTTGAAGTCACATCTGAGTCTGATATGCGGATGGTCATTTCACATAGACGTGTCACTTCCAAAGTTCGTTAGCTGGTCACATCTGAAACTTTGGTGACATTCTTTGATATGCGGATGGTCATTTCACATAGACGTGTAACTTCCAAAGTTCGTTAGCTGAACAGGTCTTCAAAGGTCTAGCAATCTAACAGCTGGAGCTGTAAATGGCTTTTGAATACAACAGCTGTTTTACAATATGACTTCTCACAACATACTGTATACATCTGCTAAATCATAAATACATGTTTGATAAATAAAATGGCTTCTTCCATTTTCCTCATCAATCACCACTGTTTTTTTATTTTTTGCGCTATATACGAAAAAAGAACGAGAATTTTAAAACACAAACAAAGTTTTTTACTTTCTGCTATAAAAAATATCCAATAAGAACATTTTAAAAAAATATGAATTTCATCATAAATTTAGGCCAAATATGTATTCTGCTACATATTTTTGGTAAAAAAAAATCCCAATTATCGTATATTGATTGGTTTACGCAAAAGTTATAGCATCTACAAACTATAGAATATATACTGGAATTTTTTTTATTTTTTATACTAGTAATGGTGGCGCTCAGCGACTTACAGCTGGACTGCGTGCATGAGAGCGGCAGCTCTCCTGGGTCTCTCCCTCCCCATTGGCTCACACAGCAGCGGGAGCCAAATGCTAAAAATGCTACAGGAGGTTGGCAACACTAAAGCCTCGTACACACGATGAGATTATCGAAAGATCTTTCGTCCATTTTGTGTTGCATGCTAGTCTCATATGGAAAGTGAAGAGTTTACTTTCATACGAAAATTCCCGTACGACAGAAGTGATGTCATGTGTTGAATTGTTTTGTATGTTTTCTTTCGTTTCTGAACACGCCTAGTCTTGCTCTTATGATTTTTTTTGGACAAAAACTGTACTAATTAAATGAAAATCGGACGTCGTGTGGACGTGTGATAAAAATTTTGTATCCCGCACATTCAGTTTTTGTCGTCCGAAAATTCCATACTAACAATCTGAAAATCGTCAGATTGTTCGTCGGACAAAATTTTCCTTCCAATTTTCGTATCGTGTGTACGGGCCTTTACTGCGTGACCCTTGTTACTGCTTGATTGGCTGATGTGATGCATTGCATGCAGATTCTCTGCTAGCTATAGGGGAGGTGGTGTTCCCTCCTGAGATACCTCTATAACACTTTCTTAGACTTTGAAACTTATGCAAATCAACATATTGATAGATTCCAGTTTTATCTCTAAATGTGATTTAAAATGAAAAGCCCAGAATGATCAAAGCATGGAAAGTACAATGAGGTGGCAAAAAAAAAAAAAATATTGTTAAAGTGTAGAACACAGGTCAGTGCAAACCTTTCCTGGTACAGTGAGGGGAAAAAGTATTTGATCCCCTGCTGATTTTGTACGTATGCCCACTGACAAAAAAAATGATCAGTCTATAATTTTTACGGTCGGTTTATTTTAACGGTGAGAGACAGAATAACAACAAAAATATCCAGAAAAACACATTTCAAAAAAGTTATAAATTGATTTGCATTTTAATGAGTGAAATAAGTATTTGACCCCTTCGAAAACATGACATGTGGCAAAATCCTTGTTGGCATTCACAGAGGTCAGACGTTTCTTGTAGTTGGTCACCAGGTTTGCTCACATCTCAGGAGGGATTTTGTCCCTCTCCTCTTTGCAGATCCTCTCCAAGTCATTAAGGTCCCAAGGCTGAATATTGCACACGGAGAACAGTGCCAATGAAGAACAGCATACCAAACCAGGCACAGTGACAATCTACAGATGACAAAAGAAATGAAATGTGTAGTATGTACAGAATGCAGCAGGAATTCTGCAATGAGGAAGCACATGGCTTCCAGTGGCATCCTCCGCTTCTGAACATGCAAGCTCCCTCCCTTCCTGTCATGCTAAACAAATGGCTTTTGTACATGGTTAACCACTATGTAGATCAGAAGTTCTAACTTCACTCTGATTTTTCTAATCTGTGTGTTTGTTGTGCGTCAGCGACTCACAAAGTACTGAAGTCATTAAATCAGTATGACAGCCAGGCGATTGGCATTTTCAAAATAAGGGCAAGAGCGACTCCAGGTAACTAGTTAATCTAGTAATATGCTAATGTCAGTTTAAAGCCCGTCTGGGAGCACTGAGGTTCTGGGATCACAGGAGAGTTTCTGGGGGCACTGGGATCACAGGAACACAGAAGAAACTCTGGAAGCACTGGGGTGCTGGGATCACAGGAACACAGAAGAAACTCTGGAAGTACTGGGGTGCTGGGATCACAGGAACACAGAAGAGTCTCTGGGGGCACTGGGGTGCTGGGATCATAGGAACACAGAAGAGTCTCTGGGGGCACTGGGGTGCTGGGATCATAGGAACACAGAAGAGTCTCTGGGGGCACTGGGGTGCTGGGATCATAGGAACACAGAAGAGTCTCTGGGGGCACTGGGGTGCTGGGATCACAGGAACACAGAAGAGTCTCTGGGGGCACTGGGGTACAGAGATCACAGGAAAACAGGAGAGTCTCTGGGGTGCTGGGATCACAAGAACACAGGAGAGTCTCTGGGAGCACTGGGGTGCTGGGATCACAGGAAAACAGGAGAGTCTCTGGGTTGGTAGGATCACAGGAACACAGAAAAGTCTCTGGGTGCACTGGGGTGTTGGGATCACAGGAACACAAGAGAGTCTCTGGAAGTCCTGGGGTGCTGGGATCACAGGAACACAGAAGAGTCTCTGGGGGCACTGGGATCGCAAGAACACAGGAGAGTATCTGGGGGCACTGGGGTGCTGGGATCGCAGGGACACAGGAGAGTCTCTGGGGGGCACTGGGGTGCAGGGATCGCAGGGACACAGGAGAGTCTCCGGGGGCACTGGGGTGCAGGGATCCCAGGAAAACAGGAGAGTCTCTGGGGGCACTGGGGTGTAGGGATCCCAGGAAAACAGGAGAGTCTCTGGGGGCACTGGGGTGCAGGGATCCCAGGAAAACAGGAGAGTCTCTGGGGTGCTGGGATCACAGAAACACAGGAGAGTTTCTGGAAGCACCGGGGTGTAGGGATCACCAGAACACAGGAGAGTCTCTGGAAGCACTGGGATGTAGGGATCACAGAAACACAGAAGAGTCTCTGGGGGCACTGGGATGTAGGGATCACAGAAACACAGAAGAGTCTCTGGGGGCACTGGGGTGCTGGGATCACAGTAGAGTCTCTGGAAGCACTACGGTGTAAGGATCACAGGAACACGTGAGAGTCTCTGGATGCACTGCGGTGCTGGGATCACAGGAACAAATTAGTCTCTGGGGGCACTGGGGTGTAGAGAACACAGAAGAGTCTCAGGGTACACTGGGGTGTAGGGAACACAGAAGAGTCTCTGGATGCACTGGGGTGTAGGGAACACAGAAGAGTCTCAGGGTACACTGGGGTGTAGAGAACACAGAAGAGTCTCAGGGTACACTGGGGTGTAGGGAACACAAAAGAGTCTCTGGATGCACTGGGGTGTAGGGAACAAAGAAGAGTCTCAGGGTACACTGGGGTGTAGGGAACACAGAAGAGTCTCTGGATGCACTGGGGTGTAGGGAACACAAAAAAGTCTCAGGGTACACTGGGGTGTAGAGAACACAGAAGAATCTCAGGGTACACTGGGGTGTAGGGAACACAGAAGAGTCTCTGGATGCACTGGAGTGTAGAGAACACAGAAGAGTCTCAGGGTACACTGGGGTGTAGAGAACACAGAAGAGTCTAAGGGTACACTGGGGTGTAGGGAAAACAGAAGAGTCTCAGGGTACACTGGGGTGTAGGGAACACAGAAGAGTCTCAGGGTACACTGGGTGTAGGGAACACAGAAGAGTCTCAGGGTACACTGGGTGTAGGGAACACAGAAGAGTCTATAAGGGCACTGGGGTGTAGGGATCACTGGTACACAGGAGAGTCTCTGGGGGAACTGGGGTGCTGGGATCGCAGGGATACAGGAGAGTCACTGGGGGCACTGGGGTGCAGGGATCGCAGGGACACAGGAGAGTCTCTGGGGGCACTGGGGTGCAGGGATCCCAGGAAAACAGGAGAGTCTCTGGGGTGCTGGGATCACTGAAACACAGGAGAGTTTCTGGAAGCACTGGGATGTAGGGATCACAGAAACACAGAAGAGTCTCTGGGGGCACTGTGGTGCTGGGATCACAGGAGAGTCTCTGGAAGCACTGGGGTGTAGGGAACACAGAAGAGTCTCAGGGTACACTGGGGTGTAGAGAACACAGAAGAGTCTCAGGGTACACTGGGGTGTAGGGAACACAGAAGAGTCTCTGAATGCACTGGGGTGTAGGGAACACAGAAGAGTCTCTGGATGCACTGGGGTGTAGGGAACACAGAACAGTCTCTGGATGCACTAGGGTGTTGGGAACACAGAAGAGTCTCAGGGTACACTGGGTGTAGAGAACACAGAAGAGTCTCAGGGTACACTGGGGTGTAGGGAACACAGAAGAGTCTCTGAATGCACTGGGGTGTAGGGAACACAGAAGAGTCTCTGGATGCACTGGGGTGTAGGGAACACAGAAGAGTCTCTGGATGCACTGGGGTGTAGGGAACACAGACGAGTCTCAGGGTACACTGGGGTGTAGGGAACACAGAAGAGTCTCTGGATGCACTGGGGTGTAGGGAACACAAAAGAGTCTCAGGGTACACTGGGGTGTAGAGAACACAGAAGAATCTCAGGGTACACTGGGGTGTAGGGAACACAGAAGAGTCTCTGGATGCACTGGAGTGTAGAGAACACAGAAGAGTCTCAGGGTACACTGGGGTGTAGAGAACACAGAAGAGTCTAAGGGTACACTGGGGTGTAGGGAAAACAGAAGAGTCTCAGGGTACACTGGGGTGTAGGGAACACAGAAGAGTCTCAGGGTACACTGGGTGTAGGGAACACAGAAGAGTCTCAGGGTACACTGGGTGTAGGGAACACAGAAGAGTCTATGGGGGCACTGGGGTGTAGGGATCACTGGTACACAGGAGAGTCTCTGGGGGCACTGGGGTGCTGGGATCGCAGGGACACAGGAGAGTCTCTGGGGGCACTGGGGTGCAGGGATCGCAGGGACACAGGAGAGTCTCTGGGGGAACTGGGGTGCAGGGATCCCAGGAAAACAGGAGAGTCTCTGGGGTGCTGGGATCACTGAAACACAGGAGAGTTTCTGGAAGCACTGGGATGTAGGGATTACAGAAACACAGAAGAGTCTCTGGGGGCACTGGGGTGCTGGGATCACAGGAGAGTCTCTGGAAGCACTACAGTGTAAGGATCACAGGAACACGTGAGAGTCTCTGGATGCACTGGGGTGTAGGGAACACAGAAGAGTCTCAGGGTACACTGGGGTGTAGAGAACACAGAAGAGTCTCAGGGTACACTGGGGTGTAGGGAACACAGAAGAGTCTCTGAATGCACTGGGGTGTAGGGAACACAGAAGAGTCTCTGGATGCACTGGGGTGTAGGGAACACAGAACAGTCTCTGGATGCACTAGGGTGTAGGGAACACAGAAGAGTCTCAGGGTACACTGGGGTGTAGAGAACACAGAAGAGTCTCAGGGTACACTGGGGTGTAGGGAACACAGAAGAGTCTCTGAATGCACTGGGGTGTAGGGAACACAGAAGAGTCTCTGGATGCACTGGGGTGTAGGGAACACAGAAGAGTCTCTGGATGCACTGGGGTGTAGAGAACACAGAAGAGTCTCAGGGTACACTGGGGTGTAGAGAACACAGAAGAGTCTCTGGGGGCACTGGGGTGCTGGGATCACAGGAGAGTCTCTGGAAGCACTACAGTGTAAGGATCACAGGAACACGTGAGAGTCTCTGGATGCACTGGGGTGTAGGGAACACAGAAGAGTCTCAGGGTACACTGGGGTGTAGAGAACACAGAAGAGTCTCAGGGTACACTGGGGTGTAGGGAACACAGAAGAGTCTCTGAATGCACTGGGGTGTAGGGAACACAGAAGAGTCTCTGGATGCACTGGGGTGTAGGGAACACAGAACAGTCTCTGGATGCACTAGGGTGTAGGGAACACAGAAGAGTCTCAGGGTACACTGGGGTGTAGAGAACACAGAAGAGTCTCAGGGTACACTGGGGTGTAGGGAACACAGAAGAGTCTCTGAATGCACTGGGGTGTAGGGAACACAGAAGAGTCTCTGAATGCACTGGGGTGTAGGGAACACAGAAGAGTCTCTGGATGCACTGGGGTGTAGGGAACACAGAAGAGTCTCTGGATGCACTGGGGTGTAGGGAACACAGAAGAGTCTCAGGGTACACTGGGGTGTAGGGAACACAGAAGAGTCTCTGAATGCACTGGGGTGTAGGGAACACAGAAGAGTCTCTGGATGCACTGGGGTGTAGGGAACACAGAAGAGTCTCAGGGTACACTGGGTGTAGGGAACACAGAAGAGTCTCAGGGTACACTGGGGTGTAGGGAACACAGAAGAGTATTTGGATGCACTGGGGTGCTGGAATCACAGGAACACATGAGTCTCTGTGGGCACTGGGGTGTAGGGAACACAGAAGAGTCTCTGGATGCACTGGGGTGTAGGGAACCCAGGAACAGAGAAGAGTCTCTGGGAGTGCTGGGGTGCAGAAATCACAAGAAACAATTGAGAGTCATGGGGAGCACGGGATTGCTGGGAACACAGGAGCAGCAATGAGTAGATTGAGCGCCCCCAGCAGTATATTATTCTTTTATTTAATATACTTCCTTTTCCAGATGTCTTGAGGTGAGTCATGTGACACACAATTATCCGTTTCCATTTTGCCTCTTTTTAAGCATTGGGTGGTCCTCCCTGATGTAGAGGGGAGTTCTGATGTACAGCATTACACTGAGTGCAGAGTTCCTTGGTGCCTATGACACCCTGCACACATAGGGGTGATTTACTAAAGTCAAATAGACTGTGTTGTCTACAAGTGCAGTTACTCCAGAACTTAGTAAATGAGGTAAAGCTTCACTTTGTAAAGAATATCCAATCACATGCAAGGAAAATTATAACAGCATTTTTGCTTGCACGTGATTGAATGATGGAAGTCCGCAGAGCTTTCCCTCATTTACTAAGCTCTGGTGCAATTGCACTTGCAAATTGCAGAGTCTATTTGCCTTTAGTAAATCAACCCTATAGTACATGTTTCAAACACCAGGCCCATGGGCCTTATCCGGCCCTTAAGGCCATTTCAAGTGGCTCTGGCACCTCTCCTAAAGTGCAGTAGAGCTCCAGCCCTCCGTTTAGCCTCCTCCAGACCCTGCACTTTCTGCTTCCTAGCTCTGCCCCTAGCTTCTTCCCAGCAGCAACACAAGGTAAGGGATGCACTTTGATGTAAGAGAGGGTTGGGGGAGACACTTGACTTCTGATTTAAGAGGGGAGGGATACTCTGGACAGCTAGCATTACAGATACAACCGGCCCTTTGAGGGAAATCATAATACTGATGCGGCCCTTGATGAAGTGGAGTTTGACACCCCTGCTAGTATGTCCTTAGTCTTCCAAATTGAGTGAAGCTGGATTAAAGACAGGGGACCCCGTGAGGCAGAAAAGAAGTACTGCAGGGCACAACTCTGGACTGAATGTGAGTCTTGCATCTCGAGCTTATTTTTTATTTTATTTTTTTCCGGCTGGTTGGTGTTGCATTGTTGATATAAACTGGAATTCCCCTTTCAGCACAGTAAATAGGTCACTATAAAATCACCTCTTAACATTTTTGATTAAATATTTGTAATTTAATGGGATGTGGCCATTTGGTAATATCATATCATTATATATTATCATTATAAGGCTCCCACCTATTCAGCTCAGGCATCTCACATCTATAAGTACCTTCCTTATCTACCTGTAGAGTTATTCACTTCTCTAATTCAGAGATACAAGTTCCAAAGTTCCACATTCTTCTCTTTCTATTTCCTCATTCCAAAACTGATCCCCATCCAATAATCACACGTGCGTACACTCCCACGCTACTAGCAATAATAACAAATAAAGATATACAATGTATGTACAGTACAAAAACCCTGAAAACTCAAGATGCATATCACTGTTAATTTAGTTGACAAAAACATAATTTTCGTCCAAAGTACACCACATTTTCATCCGCTGACTAAAACTGCTGTGTGTCGAAAATCAATTCAGTTTTTGTCAATGAATGAAAGCAAAAAGTCTGTACATTACAGACCTCTGCTCAGACCACCATCCAGAGCACTGTGTATTACAGGCCTTCTCAGAACACCATCCAGAGCACTGTGCATTACAGGTTTTTTCAGAACACCGCCCAGAGCACTGTGCAATACAGGCCTTCTCAGAACACTGCCCAGAGTACTGTGCATTACAGGCCTTCTCAGACCACCATTCACAGCACTGTGCAGCAATACAGGCCTTCTCAGAACACTGCCCAGAGCACTGTGCAATACATGCCTTCTCAGAACACCGCCCAGAGCACTGTGCATTACAGGCCTTCTCAGAACACCGCCCAGAGCACTGTGCAATACAGGCCTTCTCAGAACACCGCCAAGAGCACTCTGCATTTCAGGCCTTCTCAGACCACCGTTCACAGCACTGTGCAGCAATACAAGCCTCCTCAGAACACTGTCCAGAGCACTGTGCATTACAGGCCTCATCCTCAGACCACCATCCAGAACACTGTTCAGAGCACTGTGCATTACAGGCCTCATCCTAAGACCACCATCCAGAACACTGTCCAGAGCACTGTGCATTACAGGCCTTCTCAGACCACCATCCACAGCACTGTGCAGCAATACAGGCTTTCTCAGAACACCATCTAGAGTACTGTGCATTACAGGCCTCGTCCTCAGACCACTGTCCAGAGCTCTGTGCATTACAGGCCTTCTCAGACCATCGTTCACAGCACTGTGCAGCAATATAGGCCTCCTCAGAACACTGTCCAGAGCACTGTGCATTACAGGCCTCATCCTCAGATCACCATCCAGAACTCTGTGCAATACAGGCTGTCTCAGAACACTGTCCAGAGCACTGTGCATTACAGGCCTTCTCAGACCACCATCCACAGCACTGTGCAGCAATACAGGCCTCCTCAGAGCACCATCTAGAGCACTGTGTATTACAGGCCTCGTCCTCAGGCCACTGTCCAGAGCACTGTGCATTACAGGCCTCCTCAGAACACCATCCAGGGCACTGGGCAGCATTACAGGCCTGCTGCATTACAGTGCTGCTGTGCCACACTGTATTTCAAGTATAGAAATGAAGACACTGCAAGCTGTTTAAGAAGTCATGTTGAGCTATTTAACAGGAATCGGAAAACACAGAACAGGAAGCAGGAAGTACAAGCAATGCAATATTACCATAGAGTATATTACAATAGAGTCCCTGTATTTGAATAATATCTCCCCTTTTTAACATTCAATCCAAAAATATGTAAACAACCTAAAGAAAGATTATGAACAGTCATAAATGAAACACACTGTGTTACTGGTAGATACACTACAGATTAAGTCAATTTGGCAGTCCTAAAACTCGACCGCTGCACAAGGCCACAGTGATTTTTCCTGGGGAATGCTGTTCAGCTCCAGAAGGTGTTGAAGAGCTGTTCTCTTTCCTGGCTGGTGTGTTTGGCACAGAAAAGCTTACTGGTATATGTGGCTTCATTAAATCATCCTCATGGTATCCTTCAGATATGACAGTAGTATTGTCTCTGCCTTGCTTACATGGTCCAGTAGGACTAGGGGCATTGAACGCCTCAGGAGGATCATGTGCAGGATGCTCATAGGCTTGTGCTGTGAGTTGTTCTGCCACTCGCAGGTCCACTCAATTGTAGTGGTAGAGACTGCCTTCCACATCCATAAGATATGAGCGAGGAGCAAGCATCGTAAACACAGGTACCCAGTCCCTAACAACTAGTCCTGTCACCAGGCAGCAGCTTCATGTGGATTGGCTCTCCAATGTTTAGTTCAGGTAAGTCTGTGGCAGACATATCATATGTCTGTTTGGAGATTAGACATAGGCCGAACACCCCCCTGTTCAGTTTGCAGCAGAACTCCCGAACAGGGGAAATGTTTCAACCTAAACCCTGAACCCCACTAAAGTCTATGGGAACCGAACAGGAAAAATCAAAATTGCCCATTTTAAAGGCTTATATGGTAATTGACCATAAAAAGGGTGTGAGGGACCGGGTACTGCCCTGGGGGAGATGTATCAATGGCAAAACAATTACTAAAAACAATCATTTTTCCAGGAGCAGTGATTTTAATTATGCTTAAAGTGCAACAATAAAAATGAAAAATTCCTTTAAATATAGTGCCTGGGGGTCCCCTTAGTGTGCCTGTAAAGTGGTGCATCTGTAGCATATATATAGAACATGCCACAGCAAAAATGACATTTCTTTTTTACAAGTCAACCTGTTCCTTTATTGAAAAACAATGGATTGAAATCATAATACAGACATTTATACATATATGTAGGCATGTAGAATGATAATGGAAGTACAACACACATGCAAAAACCAGATCAAGTGTCCAAAGAAAAAAAAACAAGTCAAATCACATTTAGATTGACTTGAGGTTGCAATTCCAGGTACCCGGCTATCAAAAATCAAAGAAACAAATAATATGGGGACCCTCAGACCATACCAGACCTTCTGCCTCAGCAGTAGTTTTCTTTTTTTTTGTAGTGCAGCAGCACTAACAATATTTACGGCATAATTGCTGTTCCTTCTTCTGCGTCACAGGTGCTATTTCTTCTGCGTCAGCAGTGGGTTTTTTTTTTGTGGCACAGCAGCACTAATAATAATGTGGGCATAATTGCTGTCACCCCTTTTGCATTGCAGGTGCTATTCCTTCTGCGTCAGCAGTGGGTTTTTTCTTCTTTTTTTTGTGGCACAACAGCACTAATAATATTTAGGGCATAATTTCTGTCCCCCTTTTGCATCGCAGGTGCTATTCCTTCTATGTCAGCAGTGGTTTTCTTTTTTTTTTGTGGTGCAGCAGTACTAATAATATTTAGGGCATAATTGCTGTCCCCCTTTCTGCATCACAGTGATTTACTTTTTTATTTTGTTTTGGCTTTATTAATTTTTTCTTAATTAAAAAAAAAATTATAATGAAACGGGTCATAGTGCACAAAGCACAGAAGTATTGCACCCAAGCACCATATTCCCTTCCCACACTCTATAATAAAAAGCTTTAAAAATCCCCCCCAAAAAATAAAAAACAATAATAAAACGGTTTATAGTGCACCAAGCACAAAAGTATTACACCAAAGCACTATATTTCCATCCCACATCCTATAATAAAAAGTAATAAAAATCCCCACCATGTCCAAAAGGCCAACAAGGAGAGTCAGACGACATTACATGGATTATACCAGTTCCAGGGACGACTAGCCACTTCCACATCCCAAAACACTGTAAACAACATATAGAGAGTATAAATTATACCTCTAAAAAATAAGGGATTTTCATAAAAGTGGCGTCATCATTGAGGTGAGCATATACAAGTTTTCTTGAAAAATAAAAAAATTTATTTATATAAACATGATAAAAGTAGTCTTCAAATGGACATAAAAACATATATGCAGCTAAGGGGCATTGCAGCTCAGATTGTAGTGCATTAACAAAGTATCCGTAGGTGCATAAAGGTCCAACGCGTTTCGCAGAACACTTTTTCTGCTTCCTCAGGGAACTTGATTTTGCATCTACATTATTGTGAATTTAATAGATAGAAAACAACATATTATACATCCTAACTACTTAATTGTCTCGTATGTGCACTTGCCATATAAATAACAAAAGAAGGATTAACTTGTGCTCACCAAAATTTTCCACATTGTATTGTTTGTTTCCAGATAGCGTGACGTAACCCTGACCATATGTCCACCAACTGAAATCTGGTAGGATACCAGGGTCAAGTCTGAAGGACACTGGACCATATCTAGCACATTCAAAACAGGCCACAATTATATCTGGATAGTTAAAATATAAATTATTTCAAAGAATCCGGAGTAGAGCTATGTGTGGAATGCTTGCACATCGCAACACATTTACCAAATCAATTATCACAGCCAGACAGTCCCCCCGCATATCCCACAACCAGGCACACAAACAAACAGACCCACACCAATATAGGCATCCCCCCCCAAGCACATTTCACTGCAATTCACATCATCCTCCACATGACGGGACACTCTTTCCCCATCGGACCACAAACAATAACAGGCAAAAACATCAACCACACCACACCATCCACCCAAACCACCCAGCCCACATCCCAGCACATGCCATTGCCACACATACAACACACCACCACCACATCAACAACAACCACATTCATTCCCTCCACAAAAAAAGGCTCCAAATCAAACCCCCCATACACAAGGCCACTAACAGTTCACCCTCCCCCACCCCAAACATGTAATTCCAAGCAACTAACATTAACCACCACCAATACATCACCCCCATCAGAGGACCCCCCAGCACAACCTTCTGACCCCCCTCCAAACATCCTGACAACAACACCTAGAACACATCCAGTCAACCTGGACAGCCAGAGTCCAAATGCTCCCCCTCCCCAAGAACACCACACACCCGCCAGCCTCCAGCATACATCCAAGTATTAGCATTACACTAGTAATCATGGCCTGAAGTATAGCTACAGCCTGTGGCTCCTTACGTTGTGTACAATCACTGTGGGACGGCGTGACATGAGAGGCTACCGCTCCCACACTAAATACAGTCCCACCGGAAGTGAAAAGGTTTATGCGTCGGCCACTATGTCACGTTCAGTGTGGATTGGTGCGCATGCGGGCGGCACCCAACACAGCCCCAAGGCGAATACACCCAACAAGGCTGCCTCACACCACCCGCAGCGCTACCTCCGGCCGGAGAATGAACTCTGACTGGATATGGATGGCTAGGAGAGAGGACTCCCTCCCTCATCCAGGCTTGGCGCCCAAGTGTCCATCAATAAATCAGGGTCGCTGATAGAATTATGTTTTATTTAAATGTTATAGTCATGCTTATTTAAATGGTTGGGGTAAGGCTTTAAATTTTAAGTTTTATTGAAAGTCTCTCCCTGTGTATCTCAGATATGGGATGGCAAGCATCTATTGTATACCCTTAAATAATTTACACCAGACAGCTTTTGTTGGATAATAATTTGGCCACGGCCTTTATTTATTGTTTTTTTCCAATATTTTATTAACTCATTAAACCATGAATAAATCATTATTAACTTTAAACATTACCATAATTTCACACCACATAACACGACAACCCAGCTTAGCCGCTCGGGTTATTACTAACCACAGAATAAACCTCCACCAAGTCAGGAGGTGCTAACCTCCTGACTACCCCACCAGCCCGCGGCCAATTCTATTGCTGTCTGGAAGCCTAGATTCATTATATCCAGACCTATATCCGAAGGATATACCCCATCCTTCCAATATAAGCCCGGGATACCACCCTCTAAATCTACGTGCCTATAGGACAAGCCATAACCCATACTTTTTCTAATTTATGATTCACTCTTCTTCTCATTTTCTCAAAAACCTTCCCCGACTTATCCTGTAACCAAATGAGACGAGGGATGATCTCAGAAAAAATGATGACTGTACCTGGTGAAAATGACTTCCATTTCTGTATGATAAAGCATATCTTAAAGATTAACCTGACTGTTTGCAATTTCCCGATGTCATTGCCGCCCAGGTGATGACAAAATATCCGGCAATGGCCAACCATAACTCAGCCTACCCAATTCAGTCATCAGATTATCCCAGATCAACCCACCCTTACCAAACCAATATAGTTCAAATAAACTTGGATCCAGATCCAGATTAGTGCCGTAAATTCTGCTTTCGGCTCTTTTGTGCGCCCAGCGGACATAAGAGTGCCCGACGATCCAAACTATCAACTTCTTGCCTGGAAGCAAAAGGTACATTGTTAGACTTCACATATCTCAAATAGACATTTGACTTCCATCTACCCACTTTCTTTATTGCATCTTCTCCCATCCCCGATCTAGCTGCTGTTGTGGCCGCCCCAATTCTGAACGAGTGACATGAAATACCCAAATTGCACATGCCCAAAACAGATAGGATTTTTGTCAAAATTCTCTGAAACTGAAACCCAGTAAGAGGAGACCGATTCTCATGAATAAAAAGACGAGTCTCTCCCCTCGGCCTCAATTCCAAATAAGAACTTAACGATTCCATAGGACATATGGACCGCAACGAACTCCTTCTTAATACAATCCACGTCCCCTTTCCGGGCTGATCTGTCTTGGATTTGCGCAAAAATAATTTTAACTGGTCCTTTTCAATTATGACATCTTCCAATAACAGCCCACCCTCATCCTTTTTTGCTCTCGGGACTAATTCTGAAATTCTTAAAGCTGCAAAAAAACAAACCGAAAATGCAGCCTTAAACAGCCTTATTTCATAGGTCGAAAAACAAACCTTTTGCGTTGCCTTACAAATATCCACTAAATTAGTGACCGAGATTGGACCTCTATAATCCACTCTAGACTGTTTTTTCTTATAACCTTTAAGGACTTGCTGAACTGAAAAGAAAGATAACATAGACTCTAAACCTTTTAGTTTCAGAAAATAAGAGATCCCGTACAATATTTTGCTAATATGTGACCAGGACAATTTCTTCATCAATAATTTTTCCAGAAAACCCAATACCAACCTTTCTGAAATTGCCACCCGGCCATTATTGGTCTCATTTAAGAAAGACAACCATAATGACCAGGAGCTACAATAGCTCTTCCACGTTGAATTTGCCAGGGAGTTACGAATGTTCTCTTGTACTAAACTATATCCCATAGATGCTTTGGACAGTCCATACCCACTTTGTTTGCTCCCGGTACCAGCTCGAAGAACTTGCCCATCTGTAATCGGGAGAGAGCGTCAGCAATAACATTTAGTTTACCCGGAACATATTGAGCCTTTATCCAAATGTTATGAAGCAAGCATCTGGAGACTAAATGACGAATCAAAGAAATAACCGGTGGAGATCTAGATGTTAAACAATTTATCGCAAATAGTACTCCTTTATTGTCCGTACTCAGCAGGATGCGCCTATTTTGGAATTTCAGACCCCATATTTCTACTGCTACTATGACAGGAAAAAGTTCCAGTAAAACAATGTTTTTTAACAGACCTTTTTCCCTCCATTTTACAGGCCAATTCCTTGCACACCACTCATGCTTCCATATGGCTGAAAAACCAATTGATCCAGCAGCATCCGTGAATAAACAAAAATCCGAATCAGTAATGAAATCTTCCTGAATTATCGCTCTACCATTAAATGACTGCAAAAAGTTTGACCATAGCAGCATATCTTCCCTAATGTCCTGAGTCAATCTTATATGGGAATATGGACTCTTTAAGCCTGACATCTTCAAATACATTCTTCTGGAATAAATTCTCCCTACTGGAAGCACTCTAGTAGCAAATGCTAAATTACCTAATAATTTTTGCAGTTCTTTCAACAGAACTTTCTTTTTTCTTATCAGAATGATAATTAAATTGAAAATCCTGTCCAATTTCTCTTTAGGTAATTTGAATTCCATTTTATTGGAGTCAATAAGGATTCCCAAAAATTCCAGCTCTTGAGAAGGATACACCGTTTTTTCTTCCGCTAGAGGAATATTAAACCTAGAACACATGTTTTGGAACGACTGTAACAAACTCAAACATCTGCCGGAATTCCTGGGACCCAAAAAAAGAAAATCGTCTAAATAATGAAGTGTAAATTTAGAATCTGCCTCCGTCTGTAATACCCATTCGAGAAAGGTGGCAAAAGCTTCAAAATAAGCGCACGATAAGGAACAACCCATCGGGAGAAACATGTCGAAATAAAATTTCTTGTTGAACATGAAACCAAGTGAGTTAAAACAACTCGGATGTATTGGCAGCAATCTAAATGCTGACAAAACATCCGCCTTGCTCATCAATGCTCCAGTACCCAACTCCCTCAACAATATTATCGCCTTTTCAAATGAAGCATATTCCACTGAACAATCCCCCGGATCTATTTGGTCATTAAGGGAACTCCCAAATGGGAATGACAAGTGATGTATGAGTCTAAATTTATTTGGTTCTTTTTTTGGTATGATACCCAAAGGAGAAATCCTAAAATTAGCGAATGGTGGCTTCAGAAATGGACCCGCAATTCTACCTGCCTTAATTTCTTTATCGATTTTTTCCTCAACAATATGTGGCAACTCATTAACTGATTTTAGATTTCTCACTAATACACAACCTTCTCCTTCAAAGACAGGTAGCTTGAAACCTTCCGCAAACCCTTTAAAGAGCATGCTGGCCATCCGCTGGTCTGGATATTTGCGTAGCCAAATTTGCATTTCTTGTAGGTTCACCAGCAGCTTGCCCCTTAAGAAATGGCTCTTTTCCTACAGATTGAGAGCTAGCTGCCATTTTTTTGAAACATTTTGACACACTATGAGCTCCAGAACAGAAGGCACATTCATGTCTAAAACGACAATTATGCAACCACTTACAACTGGACTCATTGAATGCAAAACATTTGCCTTTCCTGTAACTTGTGGCCTGAGCGGCCATAGTCACTGGTCTAGAAATCTGTGGTCTTTGTGGGATTAGCAGGTTAAGCCATAAACCCACATCCTTACATCCCCATTGAAGATCTTTATGGACGGATAATTTTTGTCTAAAGGATTCATCATATGAAAACCATCCAAAGCCACCAAAGTTCTTATATGCCTCTAATATGATTTCCACAAAAAGCCCCACTGCTTTGTATGGATGTTTCTCGCATAATACACCCGCATATATACAGAAGGCCTGCAGCCAATTATTAAAAGATTTGGCCACTGGTCTTCTCCTGTCTTCCTCATTTTTTTCTGATTTCAAAAATTCTTTACTAGACGGCAGTAAGGACAGTAAGTCCATAAATTCTCCATTCCAAATTTTCTCCTTGATACTCATACCCAGATGGAAACCCAAAGGGGATGGGGAACAAGGCATGCTTTCCTTAAGACTAATTTCTGGTACACCCACATCCTGAAAGCCCGTTACCCTCTCTGCCACTACCTTCCCCTCATCCGGGTCCAACCATACCGATGACACATTTCTTGTCTGAACCTTATTATGTAGCATATGTAGGGAATTAGCAATTTGATTCAAGGACTGGTTCAGATTACCTAAGATAGTTAAGTTACACTCACCCGGCCCAGCAGTTTGATCCTCTAAAGGAATTTGCTCCTCTGCTGGCCAATATAGCGGGCTTACTTCTCTGTCATCCTGCAGGCAGCTGTCATTGGGGCCTGAACCGGACCTTCCTTCAACAGCTCCTGCTTCCGAATGCCACCTTGCTGTGCTGGCTTCCTCTGTTCTCGGTGCCTTATGTCCTCTTGTCTTCTGACTTGCTGGGCGCTCTTCAACCGGCGGGCTAAATCTCCTTCGCGGTGTCCTTCTCCTCTTCTGCAGCTCTTCCTTTGCTGCACCGCTGCTAGTCTCCGCCCTCATGGACTCCGACCCGTTGTGCTCCCGTGCCGTTCCGCTTCCACCCGACTCTGTTTTGCCGCGTTGTCCTCCCGCCGGTCTGCCTCTCTTCCCGCCTCTCTTCCCGCCTCTCTTCCCGCCTCTTTTCTCCTCACCGCTGACGCTTCCCACTGCTGACTTCTTCAAATCTTCCGCCGGACTTCTTTCTTCTTGTCCCGCCTCTTCTCTTCTTTCTTCGGTGGACATCTCTAAGCAGCGTCTCAGCCACTTCTCCCCGCCTTCTGCTTCGGCTCTCTCCAGTAGCTGTCGCAGTAGAGTCTTCATTTCTTCTGGAAGCTCCGCTCTGGCTGCTCTCCTGAGGCGACTGACCACGCGCTCCCGCTCACACTCATATTTATAGCCTACCTCGGTTCCAGAAACTTCTGTCACCTGACCTTCCGCAGGCAGCTATTTTGACCAATCCGCTTCTTCTTCCCCTGCACTACCTGCCTCTCTCCCCAGTCAGGGGAGGGGAACTAGAAACTGCCTATTCCGCAGCCCTCCCATGAGGAAAAAGGAAGAAAATGGGTTTCTTGAAACCCCTTTCCCTTTTTCCATTCATTCTTGCTGTAAATTTTCTCCCATCGTTTCTGAAGTTGTGGGAATACTTGTTGGCCACATAGTATTTTGCTATTCTGAGATGTTTGCTTTCCTGTTGTATATACTTCTGTTTCCTTTATGTAAAGGTGTTTCTTGCTGACGTGTATAGACTAGAAATATATCTTGTTTTGTATATAAGAGCCAAAGACTGAAATTAAAGTTAAGTAACCCATTCACTATGCTCTTGTGCGAGTGCGCTACTTCCAGAGCTCTGACATTAAGGACATGTGGAATGGCAATATGTCGGCAAAGGTTAGTAGAGATTACATAAATAAATCCCTTAGATAGATAGATACAGTTGCAGTTCTGGGATAATCTTTTAGTTATAATAAAGTTATTTAGAAAGGGAATATGGATATGTACCATGAACTTGTTATATATCAGATATAGTATTCCTTTAACTGGTACCAGAAGTGTTGGGTTGGGGTGTGGCCATTGGGTGCTGGGTTGCTTGGGCGCATCCAGTTAGGCGCAGCTGTTTGCTTAGGTGCATATTGTTGTTCCTGATGCCCCCCCCCCATTTCGGACAGGAGCGCCAGAAACGCGCTTGAGCTGTGGGAGCTTGTGCAGATATTGTTGAGCCTAGGCAGTACAGGTAGGGATTAGGTAGGGACTATACATTTTCAGTTGAGAGGTTTTTTCCCTTCCACATGCCCTGACATCTTTAAGGTAAATACATTTTACTTAAAATTAGCTTTTTTGCACTTGCATATAGAACATTGCTAAGTAAATGTATTATATGGTCTCTTGAAAGATTATAACACTCCCTGCCCTTTGTGTACACAGGAGAGCTAATCTGAGAGAGTCAGAATAGGGGTATTTTTTGATTGTGGAACTTTTCTGTCTTGACGCCCGTGCATAACAGTTAAACAGTTTAGCGGGCGCTATTTCAGTGCCAGCAAGTTTTCCTGCTCCTAGAATAGTTGCACATTCAAAGATACATTGGTTGCTCACATAATTTGCTCTTTTTTGTTTGCAGAATGGGTGAGGGGAAAATCCCACACTTACTATTGCTTAAAGCGTTAAGATTTACTAAGGCATGGTGCAAATTATTTAGAACACATAGATTGTTTCAGACTTTATAGTCACATGGTTTTTCGCAATGAAAACTAGCCTTAAAGCATATGCTAGAATGAAACAGCAGAAAGCAAACTGCCTAAGGAGGATAACTAGGAGAATTCCTATACTGCACACAAAGACACATAATCCTCAGCTCTCAGCACTCTCTTCTGCCCTAATATTAACTAACTCTCTTCTTGCTGATTTGGAAGAATCACAAGGAGATACTAAACATGTTAAGTTTCTAAAAAGGTTCGGAAAGTTTCAGGGCTAGTTCAGCAGGTGTTGGGGGTACACATATATTTAACGGCCAGACTAAAAGTTGTCACAATTAATGCAATCAGGGACTCCCTTGCCCAGTGTACAGAATACTTTGACATATAAGAAGCCCTCACACCTACCACTTTTGTGAATGTACCCCAGGCTGATTTACCCATTACTCCAGGCATTGGAAGTTTTGTTGCCCCCCTCACAAAATTATTTAGATGGTTTTGAATTTGGGAATACTGCATATGTCCCTCAACAGCTTACCATGTTGGAACCTGTGCAGCATACTTGCTCATCTTATCCTACTTAACGTTGGATTTTGTCTCCAAATGTCATTGCTCCGGAGTATCATGGCCTGATTTGTGCCTCACCTCAATAATCTATGGTTCTTGACAAAAAGGGACTTCTACAAGTACCCCAAACCCTGATGGATCAGGATTACTTCCATATACTGGAGGATGTTTATATGCATCCAGTCCTAGAGCCTTTAACCACATCCCGCCCTATAGCAAATTGACGGCGGGATTGTGGTTGTATTATCCTGACCGGACGTCATATGACGGCGGCAGGATAATACAGCTCTGCGCGCCCCCCTGCATCTCCGATCTTGGTAAAAAGCCTACTGACGTAGGCTCTTTACCATGTGATCAGCCGTGTCCAATCACGGCTGGTCACATAGTAAACAGGAAGAGCCATTGATCGGCTGACAGGCACGAGTAAAGGAGCGCCGATCGGCGGCTCTCCTGACGGGGGGGGATCGGCACTGGTAATCAGATCATTGATTACCAGTGCAGACCCTCGGGGGGGGGGGTAACACTAGAACCACCAGGGATGCCCACCCATGACCCCAGGGATGCCCACTTATGACCCCAGGGATGCCCACTATGGCCACCAGGGATGGCAATCAGGGCTCAGGGAGCCCCCCATTGCCCTCCCCGTCAGTGCTGCCTGCCAGTGCCCTCCCTATCAGTGCTACCCACCAGTGCCCATCATTGCCATCTATCAGTGTTGCCCATCAGTGCCCATTATTGCCCACCAGTGCCGCCTATCAGTGCCCATTAGTGCCCATCAGTGCCGCCCGTCAGTGCCGAACAGTGCTGCCTATCAGTGCCCACCAGTGCGCCTATCAGTGCCCAGCAGTGCCGCCTATCAGTGCCCACCAATGCTGCATATCAGTGCTACCTATCAGTGCCACATATCAGTGCATATCAGTGCCGCCTATCAGTGCCGCTTATCAGTGCCGCCTGTCAGTGCCACCCCATCAGTGCCACCCCTATTAGTGCCTCCTCATCAGTGCCTGTCAGTGCAGTCTCATCAGTGCTCATCAGTGCAGGAAAAAAGGTATTTATTTACAAAATTGTATAACATAAACAAATAAACTTTTTTTTTTTTTTTTCAAACTTTTCGGTCTTTTTTTATTTGTTTAGCAAAAAGGAAAAAACCCAGAGTTGATCAAATACCACCAAAAGAAAGCTCTATTTGTGGGGGGAAAATGACATAAATTTGGTGTAGGTACAGTGTTGCATGACCGCGCAATTGTCATTCAAAATGCAACAGCGCTAAAAGGGAAAAATTGGCCTGGGCAGGAAGGGGGTGAAAGTGCCCTGTATTGAAGTGGTTAATAAGCAACACAGGGATGGTAATGCACCCTTGTCCCAGACCTCCCTTAGGGATTGAGGATTTTTTTCTGATCTCTGCTCTCGATCCGAGAGTGGAGCTAGTAAGATTGCCTACACCATCTAGGGCAGATGATAGTGAGGAATGGTGAGGTCCCTGAACATGGGCGAACAGATTTTATAGCCCCTATGTTGATCCCTTTAGTTGATAAATTCTGCTATTGCCTTTCTGAGGATCACCCGGTTTAGGATATGCTGTTGTTCTTAACAATAACCTTTGTGTCAATGCCTGTTACCTGTAATTCATTCGCCATAGCTAGCAGTGCTGATGCCTCTAATGCTGATCTCATGCAGGTTTGTATAATACGGTAATGACTGATAATCCATGTCTACATTGATTTATAATTTTCTTTTGCCATTGTTATGGTTTGTCTACTTTTTTTTTGGTTTGTCTACTTTTATTTTCTAATGTAGTTTGCTCCTAAGGGCACTGTTTAATTTGCATGCCACCTGGAAACTGACGTCATTTCTAAATTGACTGTATTAAAAGGTACCTGCATTTTTTTTAGCTCCTTCCTCTCCTGAGGAACCTAAACAGGTGAACTACTCAATATTAGGAAACTTGTACTTGGGAATTGATAAACTTTGAACAAAGGTCAAACTCATAGTTTTAGGTCGTCTACAGTATTTTGAAATGTCACTGTTGCGTTTTGCCTTCTTTTGGTATGTTTGTATGTCTGTTTTTCTCTTTCTGATGCTTGTTATTGCACTAACAGTTACTGCTTTAGCTGTTCTCACACCACCAGTTTAATGTGAGAGGTTTGGGTTATTTTTAATGGTTTCTCCTGCAGTATATGCTGTGGTTTTTGGAGGGTTAATTTTTTTTTTTTACTGCTAACGTTTTACATGCTAACAATTTAAAGTACTAATTACTCATGTTCAAGGGTTCTTATTATACTGTCCTGCCTTACTACGGTTTGTGCATGCTTTTACAGACTGTAATGCCCTCTTACCTTTCCTGATAATTTTCAGTCCTATTGGGTATCAGGAATTTGTTATTTTATTGTTGGGATTTACAGCCATACCTCTGTTCCCAGGTAAATCTCCATCTGATTTGGATTTGTGCCCCTGACAACAGGAATTTGTTTTGGGTTTTCATTGATCACATTGTTTCCCGAGCAATTTAATGATGTTGCTTTACACTGTCTCCAACGATGGTACACTATATGGTAGTGTGGTACTCCCTACTTTAAGTGCCGGTTCACACTGCAGCAGCACGACTTCGGGGGCGACCTGTGAAGTCGCGTGCACCGCGACTTCGGCACGACTTGCACAGACTTCATAAAATGAATGTCTATGCAAGTGGCTCCAGGTCGCCCCGAAGTAGTACAGGACCCTTTTTCTAAATCGGAGCGACTTGTGTCGCTCCTATTAGAACCGGTCCTGTACAAGTCAATGGACCGCGACAGTGCGTGACTTGTCAGGCTGACCAAGTCGCCTGACAAGTCGGACTAGTGTGAATGGACACTAATAGGCCCTCTGGTGGTATATACCTAGGATTTAAGCAAAACTTTTCGCTTATTTCCACGTAACTCTCCTCCTTTCTACTACAGCCGGTATTGCCTACTTGTAATCTGTCTCTACTGTTGGCTGTTCCATAGAAGTTCCATTAGTCCATGTTATCACATAGATCTTTCTGAGCTAATATTTTGTGGGCGCTATGTCACATATGGTTTTGTAGTTTTGAAAGATGTTTTCTGACTCTCAGCAGTTCATAGTTCATTTGCTTGCGCTGGCCCTGATTAACAAAAGAGGGGGAGGGGATAACTCAGCTGGTGCGGACATGGGTTTGATATATATATATATATATATATATATATACCTATAGTGAAGAATATATGATATTCATTAACAATGCTTTATTGAATCTGTGAATGAATGTGGATGGCCAATGAATGAAGGAATAAGAGGTGTGCATGTGACTACAGACTGGAGGGATCGTTGATTTGAGACTTTTGCCAGTCTGGGTACAATCCTGTCAGATAATGTTGCTATTGCATCCAACATAGGTCTGGGTCATGTTTAATAGATGCACAAGATTTATTGTTTAATTATCGAAGGCAAGGATATTGGTGTTGGTATTAGGTAGCTAATAAAACTGCATTTTTGTGAATAATAGAAAATATATATAAATAATTGTTTACCTCAGGAAGTTTATTGTGTCTCTACTTCTACCCTGGGTGTAGATGTTGTTAAGCTCGGTAATGATATTGTTGTAAACAAAATAGGCAAATTATGAATAAGTAAGAATTACTAAGATTAGGTAACCATGATTGAAATACAGTTTTCTAAGTGTTATATACTGTACATGCCTTTGAAGAAGATGCTAAGGTTTATTGGTGGCAAGGTTTGTTTGGTTACAGTCATAAAGTAATTGTCTTTTGAATATTTTCATTTTTATATTGTTTAAAACCATTACTGTTTTTATTTGCTCATGATACTCATGTATTGCAAAGTTAAGAAACGATGATCTGAGGTAGAATCTGTGCTTAAGTGAAAGGTTCTGTTCTGGGACTCCTTGGTTCCACTTGGGTCCAGATGATAGGGAAACGAAGGT
Source organism: Pelophylax lessonae (assembly GCF_965119305.1). Lineage (NCBI taxonomy): Eukaryota > Metazoa > Chordata > Amphibia > Anura > Ranidae > Pelophylax > Pelophylax lessonae. Next base: position 35,901,817 of record NC_138776.1, on the reverse strand, counting down.
GTTTTGCCTCAGGTCACTTCTGAATCCAATCTGAGATTGGGAGCTCTCTTTCGGATTTGTCGAATTCTGCTGCAATTTCGGATTTGAGAAAGATTTTCAATTGAATATATATGTCTAGTAATGAAAACGGTTGCTAGAAAATGCTTTATTTCTGCACACCTAATAGACTTATGTTTGAATTCTTAAAATGGCAGAATATTATTTTTAACACCTGCAATGGTTAAGAAAGACTTTATCTAGTAGTTTAGATTATTCTGTGCTTATTCATGCTGATTGGAGAAGTATCTGCTCCCTATTCATGTCTCTATCAAGATTGTTCTACCTGAAGAAATTACTAATATCTTTGCATGGAAATCCTTGTTCTTTTAAAGCCATAGAGGAAGTTCAGTAATGTTTCCAAAATGATGGCTTGGCAAAGCTTATGGAATCATTTCTCTACCCTTTCATAAGCTGAAGGTTGAAAGAGACTCCTGTTGGAAAAGTTCCTGGGAATGCCTAGAGGAAGAGCCATGATGCCAACCTAAGGCCTGAAAGTTCCAGTGAATACCACAAGAAACCACGAGGTTCCAGCCTGAAGACCCGAAGGATGGTTTCTTTGCAACATCAGTTCCAGTCTGTTTGTGGATGCCAAATTTTGTACATACTTTATGGGGTAGTGGATCTCTCCTAGCTGCATGGGTAGGTAGAGAAAAATGTGGAGGTATTGTAGAAGTTTAGAAAATAACCTTGAGGAGTGAAATGCTATGGACTTTTTACAATCTGGAAAATTTATGGTAATTTGCAAGGCTCAATAAAAGAGAGACTTTTTTAAAAAATATATATTTTTTCCAAACGCTATTTTATCAACTTAAAGACAATCATTTTTTTTTTTTTTTTATCTTTTCATGGACATTTGCTATACAACTGAGATGACCTTCATTTATGTATTATTATCTGGCCATATGTTAATTCAATAAGTATACTGTTTTTTGTTTCTATACATGTACATAAAAGATAGGCCAATGCATTTATAGGAAAGCAATCCAGGATGCCCCATATTGGGGGAAAGATTTATAATTGTGACTTTTGTGACAAATGAGAGGATCAGTGCCATCAGTGCTGCCTATCAGTGCACATCAGTGCCGCCTAACAGTGCCCATCAGTGCTGCCTATTAGTGCCCATCAGTGCCATCTATCAGAGCCCATCAGTGCCGTCTATCAGTGCCCATCAATGCTGCATATCAGTGCTACCTCTCAGTGCCACATATCAGTGCCATCAGTGCTGCATATCAGTGCCACCCAATCAGTGCCACCCATCAGTGCCTACTCATCAGTGCCTGTCAGTGCAGCCTCATCAGTGCTCATCAGTGGAGGAAAAAAACGTATTTATTTACAAATTTTATAACAAACAAAAAAACGTTTTATTTTTCAAACTTTTCTGTCTTTTTTTATTTGTTTAGCAAAAAATAAAACACCTTGCGGTGATTAAATACCACCAAAAGAAAGCTTTATTTGTGTGGAAAAAAATGACATAAATTTAGTTTAGGTACAGTGCTGCATGACCGCGCAATTGTCGTTCAAAATGCAACAGCGCTAAAAGCTGAAAATTGGCCTGGGCAGGAAGAGGGTGAAAGTGCCCGGTATTGAATTGGTTAAAGGGTATCTCATGCCTGCCTATAGCAGGCTTCCCCACCAATGTAACTGGCATGAATGAGTGTCTGAACTTCGAGATTTTGGAATGATGACTCTTGACCCCTTGTAAAGTATTCCATCCTGAATGCAGAGTTTATCTCTGAAAGTCCAATATTTTCTCACAAGTAATGGCACTTCCACCTTGAATCTGGCCAACCATTCAGAACAACAGATTTAAGTGCTTGCAAACTCTCGTCAATTTCTGTTTGCTGTTTTATATGAAGCCAATGCTGGTGTGTGACATTTAGAGTCTCAATGATTGATCTGTGAAAGGACATCCAGGTCCTGTTCAACATCAGTGGCGGCTGGTCATATGGGGCGCAGGGGCGCCGCCCCCCCCATCCATGCGTCCGGCCCCCTAATCTACATGCGGGGCGCCGGACGCATGGAGTTCAATGGGGCTTTTTTTTAAGCCATGTGATTAGAGTCAGAGGCTCTCACAGGCTAAAAAAAAGGGTGGGCTTGGGGCGCAGAGCAGTGCACCCCGACCCCACCCAATTGTGTGACAATAGGGAATGAATATTCGCTATTGTCACACGGATCCTCCTCCTGGCCAATCAAGAAGCGGGTTTTGAGACCCGTTTCCCGATTGGCCGAAAGGAAAAGCCATGCCATTTGGCATGGAGGAGGAGGGAGGAGAGGCAGGAGATTGGGAAGAAGCCGAAGCTGCCGCCGCCACCTGCTGCTGCATCCAGGCAGGGTGAGTGAGTGGGGGGGGGGTCCTGTCTGTCTGTCCTCTCTGTCCTCTCCTCTCCTGTTTCCCTGTGGTCCGGGGGGAGGGGGGGTGTATGGTATGCGGCCTGTTGTGGTCCGGGGGGGGGTATGGTGCGGTTGGTCTGACCCCCCCTCCCCTGGCCCATGGAGCACCAGCTGCCCTGTTCAACATAGCAAACTATGTGTTGTTCACATTCAGGTGGGCCTCCTGCTGCTGTAGCTCTGCTAATAGTGTCACTAATGTACATTTCAGGTCCAGGTTTATAGGCAATAGTTTTGTAATGTGAGCAACATGCTCTGTAGGTGTTTGGGTGCACACAAAAGTGGTTTCCGGAAAATAGATATCAGAGGCTTATGGTCAGTTTCCGTGATGAAAGCGCTGGCAGGCAAACACAATACTCAGACATTCCTTTTCGATTTGCGCATAGTTTTACTCAGTAGGGGTCAGTGCCCTTGAAGCAATTGCTATATGCTGGCCAGCTTGCAATAGGCAATACCCGTGTCCACTTTTGTTCGCATCACTTTGAATAGTTACAGGTTTTGTAACATCATAGTACTTTAGGACAGGTGTATTTGTGACTAAACGTTTGATTTCCTGAACTGAATTGTCATGCTTAGGAAGCCAATGCCAAACCACATCCTTGTCCAGAAGCCTTCTAAACGTCTCACATTTTGCTAAATCGGTAACAAATCCTATGAAGCGCAGCAGGGATTTCACATTAGATGGCTGTGGCATATCCAGTATAGCCCTGATTTTTTTCTGGGTCAGCCTCCAAACCCTTTCATAGATAGTATATGTCCATGGAAGCGGACCTCTTTGACCTTATATTGCAGTTTTTTTATGCCAAGTCTTAGTTTCACCTGTCTATTGATTCATCAATTCCAGCAGTTTGCCATCATCATCAATGATCTTGCTCTGCTTCTCCATTTGTATCCCCACAGCCTACCACAAGTATGTCATAAGCAATTTGTTTGATGCCATTGAGACCATCCAATAGTTTGTTAACGTTGATACACCTCTGGTGCAATCTATCCTCCAAAAGGCAGTCTGAGCCACCTTTTCCTGCCCCAGGGAGTCCAGAAATTTGTCATGTAGCAACTTGCAGTATCAACCTTAGTTTTATAATTTTTTGGCAGCCATATAGTCGTTAATGTTCCTAGTTCTCAAATATCAGAAAATGCAAAAAGAGATGCGTAACTCACAAAACAGAGCTGGATCCCAAAGCTGCTGCATTCCAAGCAAGAGGTTCAGTCCCAATTCCAGTCACTTCTGACGCCATGTTTCAAGTATAGAAATGAAGACACTGCAAGCTGTTTGAGGTGTCATGTTGAGCTATATAACAGGAAAATACAGAACAGGAAGCAGGAAGTACAAGAAATGAAATTCTGTATTTGTATAATAACTCCATAACACACTCTCCAGAGCAGCACTGTGCAATACAGGCCTCCCAACGAGAGTCCCACTCCTGACCCACACCCGTCCAGAGCAGAGCCCTGTGAGTGTGTATATTACAGACCTCCCTGCAGACCACCGTCCAGAGCACTGTGTGCATTACAGGCCCCCTCAGACCATCATCCAGAGCACTGTGGAGCATTACAGGCCTCCTCAGACCATCATCCAGAGCACTGTGGAGCATTACAGGCCTCCTCAGACCATCATCCAGAGCACTGTGGAGCATTACAGGCCTCCTCAGACCACTGTCCAGAGCACTGTGCATTACAGGCCTCCCTCAGACCACCATCCCAGAGCACTGTGCATTACAGGACTCCCTCAGACCACCATCCCTGAGCACTGTGTGCATTACAGGCCTCCCTCAGACCACCATCCCAGAGCACTGTGTGCATTACAGGCCTCCCTCAGACCACCATCCCAGAGCACTGTGCATTACAGGCCTCACTCAGACCACCATCCCCACACTTGTATAAAGTACTCGAAACCCATACTTGAGTAAAAGTACAAGTGCTCAATCAAAAAGTGACTTGAGTAGAAGTGGAAGTGCTCTATCAAAAAGTGACTTGAGTAGAAGTACTAAAGTATTCAACATTTTTTGTACTTAAGTATTGCAAGTAGTTTTTTTTTAATTTTGCTATTCAAGTACTGAAAGTGAAAGTACCAGTAGTTTTTAAAAAACAATTTGCTACTCAAGTACTGAAAGTAAAAGTACAAGTACTGTGTTATGTAAATGAGTAGTGTTTGTTTTATAATAAAGTTTATAAAAAGGTACCGACATCCCAATTGAATGCAAATAAATGGGAATGACCCCAATGAAAAATAAAGAGGGGGAGATCTGCTCAAGGTGCCAGAGCCTATCACCAAGAAAGGAAGAAAAAGAAGGAAGGGGGGGGTGTTATAAGGTAAGAGGAGAAAAGAAAAACTGAGAAACAACAAGAAAGGGGAAGAAGCAGGAGGAGAGGAGGAACAGAAAAAAAGAGAAGGGAAGGGGGGAAATGGTGATATAACCTTTTTCCTATCCGTGTTTACCCACACGGATATCTGATGCACCTCAAAAGTTTTCCATCTTTATATATTTGTTGCTTTTTTCTCTCTACTGGTGACCTGGGCTGTTTTGCCTTTTCTCCTTCCACATCCGTTGGTGAGGCGTGTGTGGGATGTCTTCTCCCTCCTTGGTCTCTATTCGGTGCTTTGGCGTGGGTGAGATTTCTGGGCACGCATGGGCGCACCATTTTTCACATGCATGACCTAATGTATTCATAATGATAATATTGTTTGCAATTTGTATTATGCAGGTTAATAAAGGCACACTTTCTACAGTATGATATACACCCCTGAAGAAGCGGATCAGCATAGACCGCGAAACATGTCGGGTTAAATTCCGATGATTCTGTCATTGGATTATTGTATATTCATGTTGCCGTATTAATATACTTGCATGTACCTGTTTATGTACATTCTCCTTTTACAAAATGTTTTTTTTTTTTTTTCTGACCATTGCTTTTAATATTGTTACAGTAAATATTTAATATTTTAATTTGTCATATTTTTCTTCAAATTCATGAGCTACGGTACCCTTTAAAAATCCCTCCAGCACTCTTCTACTTTTTCCTTCTGTTTTTTTCCCCCTTTCTCCCCTCCCTTTTTCCCTCCACCCCTTCCTTTCTTTTTCCCTTTCTTTCCTTTCCTCCCTCCTCCCCTTTCCCCTCCCTCCCACCCTTCCTTCCTTCTACCGTTTCCTTCCTCTCTTCCCCCCTCTCTTCCCTTTTTCTTTTTCCCCCCTTCCCTTCTCTTTTTTTCTGTTCCTCCTCTCCTCCTGCTTCTTCCCCTTTCTTGTTGTTTCTCCGTTTTTCTTTTCTCCTCTTACCTTATAACACCCCCCCCCCCCTCTTTCCTTCTTTTTCTTCCTTTCCTACTGTGTTATGTAGTTATTAAAGAAAGAAGTCAAAAGTTTGAACATCATATTGTTTTTTATTATTTCAAAGGATTAACCTAAAGGACAATTACAATTCCTTTGGCTGTAACTTTTTGTAAACAAAAACAGATAAAGTTTGTCCCTCCCTTCCCCCTTTAACCACTTACCGTCTGCTCACGTTGAGCCTACTGCGGCAAAGTGGTTCGTTATCGTCTGGCGACGTAGACCTACGTCGCCAGACACTCCCCTTTTCTCGGATCTCCTAAGTGACAGGCAGGGTCAGATTGCAGGGTTCAGCATAGTTGAACCCTGGATCTGTCCCTGTGTCACTCGGTCACCTCCCCCCACACACGTCAGTAAGCACCAGGCATACATTAACCCCTCCCTCTCCAATAAAAATTAACCCCTTCCCTGCCAGTGTCATTTTTACAGTAACAGTGCATATATATAGCACTGATTACTGTAGTAATGTCACTGGTACCCCCAAAAGTTTCAAAAATGTCAGTCAAGGGTCCGATCTGTCCGCCGCAATGTCGCAGGCCAAAAATGTAAAAAAATTTTGATTTTTAAATTTTTTTAGGGGAATTTCATATAAAAAAATGTTAAAAATATTGTTATTTTTTCAAAATAAACGCTCTTTTTTTGTTTATAGCGCAAAAAGTAAAAATCGCACAGGTGATCAAATACCACCAAAAGAAAGCTCTGTTTGTGGGAAAAAAAGGACGTAAATTTCGTTTGGGTATGGCGTCGCACGACCGCGCAATTGTCAGTTAAAGTTGCACAGCGCCGAATCGCAAAAAGTGGCCTGGACGTAAGACAGCAAAATCCTCTAGTGGTAAAGTGGTTAAAGCATCCCTCCTTCTCTTCCCTGCATGTTTTTTTTTTTTCCCACAGCTTATTGGTGCGCGAAATCATATATAAACCAATGTGATATACAACAATATATTCCAATAATGAAATAAAGGGAGAGTGTATGAAATCAAAGTCAATAAAAAGTCCGTATATATAATGCCATAATACCATATATATGTGACAAAACAAGATGAATATATTTTCAAAGGTGCAGGAATCAAACAGGTGTTATTCCAAATAATAGGTGCAGACTCCTCCCACCACCTTGTGGATTTCCCCCTTACCCGGCGGATGAAGGTAAGTGCAAAATAATATCCAAATAGACTCTTCCAGTGAAACAAAACTGCAAACCTGTGCTCTCAACTTCCAGTGAAAAAAGCAAAATCAGCCTCTTACCAGAAAAAAGCTCTATGTACGCTTGTGACTCTCCTTGGTTGGGGGAGGTTCTCTTTCCCCTTAACAGCAGATATGTAGACCATTTTATTTATACATACAGTAGCATTTATTTTCGTATGCGCTGATTTACACATAACATTATACCCATGTTTTGAGCTTCATGAAACCTGCCATCTACTGTTCTGGCATTGGTAATTTTTATAATTGTAACGAGTAACTATGCGGCACAAAAAAAAATATCGGAGTAGAAGTATTGAAATCATTGAAAAAATGTAGTGAAGTAAAAGTGGAAGTAGGAGAAAAAAATTCTACTCTAGGAAAGTACAGATACCGCCTTTCGTTACTTAAGTACAGTAGTGAAGTAGTTCTACTTAGTTACTATACATCTCTGACCATCATCCAGAGCACTGTGTGCATTACAGGCCTCTTCAGACCATCCAGAGTGGCTAAGTCTATATCTGCCGAGTTTGTTCAAACCTTAATACCATAAATATTAACATGATATTCAATTTTTTCACTCCAAGAGTATACAGTATCGTGAGTTTGGAAATTATATTGAAATATTTAACAATGCATTTCAATTTAAATAAACACATTAGATTTTAGTTGACTAAAATTTTTTCCTCAGCATATGGGTCCTGTGTCAAACAGCAGGTTCAACCAGCATTCCAGGCGTTCTCCAATACTCCAGAATTTTTAGGGTTCAGGGCATCCTCCAATAATCTGGGATAGCTTACTCTGTCTCTCTCTCTCTCACTCTCTCTCTCTCACCAAGGTGCAGCAGATCTGCTCCCAGCCTCAACCTCCTTGCAAAATGCCACTCTTCTGACACAGTCATCTCTGGCAACAGTTCAGTTCCTATCTAGGGACATTGGGAGCACTGGCACTTAGTATTGTTATCATCCTCAGCACACCACCAGCTTCCCCTTCTCTCTCTCCACGTGAGTCTCTGTATTTATAGCCTGGGCTTCTGCTCTTGCAGTAGCCCTTTCTCCTGGGACTTGTAGTCCCACACAGTATCTATTTCCTTCAGGGCGGTTTTCTGGAAATAATGTCCTCTACATTACTCCTCAGAGTCTCTTTAGCAGTTTAAATCCTCACTGCACTCATTCCCTAGTGAATGGCGGCTTACCACTGGCTGCTCTATGTTCTGCAAAAGGAGTCTCTCCTGCAACTGTGCCAGGGCAAAAGACCCCTCTGCAGCACAGAAACATAGCTGCCTCTCCCCACAGACCTGCAGACTGGGTTACACAGATTAACCCTTCCCAGCCAGCCCTGGCATCCCTTTAATTAAACAGATGTCCCAATGAAGTAACTACTATGGTTAGACGGAAGATCAAATGATCAGTAGCTCAAGCTGCCAGCCAGTGTTAATTTTGGCAGCAAGTTAATTGATTTAGTTTTAGTTAAAGTCTTTTGTCTAAAATGCCATTTTAGTTTTAGTAGTTTTTTAGTCTTTTGACTAAAAAGCTGTTTTAGTTTTAGTTGTATTTTAGTCATCTGAATTGTTTTAGTTTTAGTCATATTTTAGTCGACTAAAATCTCATACATTTTAGTCAAATACAAATCAAATAGGTTTAGGTTAAGGCCCCGTTCACACTGGGGCGATCCGACTTGCCGGGGCGACCTCATAGGTCGCGGCGCACTGCTCGCACCGCGACCTTGGAGCGACTGGCACGGACTTCATAGCATTGAAGTCTATGCAGGTCGCTCCGGGTCGCCCCAAAGAAGCTCCGGACCCTTTTTCTAAGTCGGAGCGACTTGTGTCGCTCCTATTAGAACGGGTCCATAGCTTCTCTATGGCGAGCGACCTAAGGCGACCTGTCAGGCGACCAGGTCGCCTGACAGGTCGCCCCAGTGTGAACGGGGGCTTATTGTAATGCATTCTTTAAACATTTCTCTAGAATTTCCAAAGGAATTGTATACTCCTGAAGTAAAAATCTAGTAATATGTTATTATTTATGGTATTAAGGTTTGAACACGCATTACAGACACAGATTTAGCCATTGTGATATATAACGTCTTTATAAATAAATCCACGTTTCATAAACAAACAAAAATATTGTTTTTTGACAAACAGAAGTGCAACTTTAAAATACAAAAAAAACCCAAAAACTGTAAACTCCATTGACTGTAATGTAATTGCACATATTAGCTGAATATATTACCAACATTAAATATTAAGAAAAAATATAAGAAAAGCCTTTTTCTTAATGTGTTTCTCTTTCAGCAGCTTAGTAGATGCCCCTTACTTATGCTTATGCGGTGGTGCAATAATTGTTTAAACTTTAATGTGCGATTATTACAGGCTCTGGATAAAATTGTGTTGCCGATTTAGAAATGGCCAGCAGAGTAGTGTTAATTTTGATGTCAATTTTCAATTTAGTTTTAGTTATAGTCTTATGACTAAAATGTCATTTTAGTTTAAGTCGTATTTTAGTCTTATGACGAAAATGCCATTTTAGTTTTGGTCGTATTTTAGTCATCTTAATTGTTTTAGTTTTAGTCGTATTTTAGTTGACTAAAATTGTGTTAATTTAGTGGACGAAAACATTTTAGTCAATGAAATTAACACTGCTGCCAGCTCCCGATCATAACAAGAAACCAAGAGCAGTCTACAACAGCTTTCAGCAAAGAAACATTGGCCGTCTATGGACGCATGTGCGCATTGTTAAAAGAACGCCCTCCTTGCATTATGTGGGTGGAAAGAGGTTAAATACCATAAGAAGAGACTCAGCTGGCAGTTTGATGGCATGCTGAAAGATCTATGTGGATAGGTGTGGATTGCTGACCTCCTTCTTAAGATTCTAGATGATGGTGGGGCTTTAATACTGTAAGGCCCTGTTCACACCTGAGCAACAATGCCGTGTCACGTTTTTCGCGCATGTTGCATGTTTATGGAGTGCACCCAAAACATGCTAAAGAAGCTCATGTACCAAATTTTGGCAGTAAGCCAGGGGCCTTCTTTAATCCATGTTTTGCAACAAAAACCGCGCTGTTTTTTTAGCAAGGTATTGCGTTTGGTCTGTTTGAGCGTCAGTCGTGGCAAAATTGCACTTAACTGCATTAAGAATCAATGGCACCCAAATGCGCGTCACTCGTTTTACCACAATTTTACCAAAATTTGGAATCACCGGCAGAATCACTGCAATTCGTCTGGAGATTACAAATTACCAGATGTGAACGGGGCCTAATAAAGGGTTAATCTGTATTACCTATTTGTATGATGACAGGTTAGTCTGCCTAACTCATGAACAAATCACAAAAATTATAATAATAAAAAAATACACATTTCGTAGTACAACCTCATCTTCCAGGGACTTGAGGGAGTCCTCAGCGTATGATCAGACGTTCCTGGAAGGTGAAGATCTTCTTGTTTCAGGAACTAATGATGAAACCATGGATGAACTCCCCTGGACTGAAATGATGCTGTATTTATATTTTCATTTTTGTTTATTATTATTATATTTTGTGTAAATTGTGGAATTATTGCACCGCACCCAACTATTTGAATGGTTAAGCAGAGAAACCTGTTATCAAATAAATAAGTCATGAAGATTAACCTTTCATTCCAATACTTTCTAAGTCACTGGTCTGAAAAAATTAGCGATCATAAGAATGAACTTCCAGGGCCATGAGTCTTAATGCCCAACTCCAGGCTCTGAACCCACTCCAGTGGCCCTTACAGTTTGGGGTCTTTATATAAAAAAAAATTGTTGTGTGCATGCTCCAGCATTTGCAAAATCATTGCAATTAATCCCCATAATGTGTCTTCCTATCATTGTCAGCTCCATCTAGTAGCCATAATCTGGTATTTTCCTGATTGCCGTATTTCAGGAAGCTTCTAAGTGGAGCTGACAATCATTATGCTGAGGCATTTGCACCACAAGGTTTTTTTTTTTTTTATAACTAGACTTCTTTAGTTGTAAAGTCAGGAAGGTTTTTTTTTATCTTAATGCATTTTATGCATTAAGATAAAAAGACTTGTGTGTAGCAGCCCCCCCTAACACTTACCTGTGCCACCTTCTCTGTTCAGCAATGTCCGCGAGTCCCTCGGCCGTCCTGGGACTCTCCCTCCTCATTGGTTGAGATACAGCTGCAGCCCTATTGGTTCCCACGGCTGTCAATCAAAGTCAGTGAGCCAATCAGGAGAGCAAGGGGGCGGTGCTGAACGGCAGCTCCATGTCTGAATGGACACATGGAGCTGCAGCTCAGCTCGGCTGCCCCATAACAAGCTGTTTGCCGTGGGGGCACTCGATGGGAGGGAGGGGCCAGGAGCAGGAACGAGGGACCCGAGAAGAGGAGGATCTGGGTTGCTCTGTGAAAAACCAACTGCACAGAGGAGGTAAGTATAACATGTTTGTTATTTAAAAAAAAAAATCACAATCACTTTAACCATTTTTCCGACATTTGTTGCTTACATGTTAAAATCAGTATTTTTTGTTAGAAAATTGATTAGAACCCCCAAACATTATAAATATATATATATATATATATATATATATATATATATATATATATATATATATATATATATTGTGACAGGAAGTCAGGTACAACTGTGGATGTAGTCAAAGACAGGAGATACATTTCCACCTGGTTTAGAAAATTCACCAATTACTATAGGGTGTCGGCTGAAAAGGTAGCCAGGATGGCTTAAGGAAGTTGAAAGGCCTTCAGCTGTTCGGAATGAGGAAGTTAAGGCCTCTATAATTTGTCCAAAGGAAGTCTAAGGATGGCTGCCTCCTGACACCGTGTGGGGAGAGGAGGACAGTCAGATGTGTGCCTCCCGACGTTGTGTGGGCATGGGAGAAGGGATGCCCCCTGAAGCTGTGTGAGCATGGGGAAGACCTCCTGAAGCGATGTGCGCTGAGGAGGGTAACAAGTGTGAAGACTACTCGAGGTGAGGTCTTGGATCGTTTCTATGTGAAAAGAAACCAATGGACATTTCCTGTGTGAAGGGGAAATTAATTAAGACTGAAGACTACTCAAGGTGAGGTCTTGGACTATTTCTATGTGGAAAGAAATAAATGCACTGTTTGCTATGTGAAGAGACAAGCAAAGGAATGGTTGCTATGTGAAGAGTGTGAAGAGACAAACAAAGGGATGTTTTCTATGTAAAAGGAAAGTCCAATGAACATGTGCTGTGAGAAGAGAAAATAAATGGACTATTGAGTGTCTGCTGTAGGATCAGCAAAGTTTGCCCAACAGTAGGTTGGAGACAGACTCTGTAGGTAGGTTCCTGTATGTGAGAAGGTAGCCGTCCACAGTGGCAAGGATTTATTTTATTTATGTTTATTTTGAATTATGCTGTTTTGGAAGCTTGCATTTGTGTGAAGTGTGGGAGCAACCTACGTATGTATTCGCTTCTGCGCATGAGCTCAGAGGGACCGGGGTTTTAAAAAAAACTTTATTTTTAATTTTTTTTTTTCAGTGTTCCTACAGTGTCCCTTTAAAAAATGTTTTTTTCAATCACTTTTATTCCTATTACAAGGAATGTAAACATCCCTTGTAATAGAAATAAGCAGGAAAGGTCCTCTTTATTGTGAGATCTGGGGTCAAAAAGACCTCACATCTCACATTTAGACTTAATAGCAAAAAAAAAAAAAATGTCATTTTACATTTACTACAGAAAAAAAAAAGGCCCTTTAAGGCCTAGAGGTGGAAGCGACGTATGACGTGGCTCTGGTCCTCCAAGGGCATTGAGTGAGTCGATTGGGGGCCATCTTGCTATCACTTATAGTTACATAGTTACATAGTAGGTGAGGTTGAATAAAGACAACAGTCCATCCAGTTCAACCTGTGTAGGTGTGTGTGGCTGTAATCATCTCACATACCACTGAATGTTCTGATCCTTGAGATGTACATCTAATAGTCTTTTGAAAGCCACCATACTTCCCGCAGAAACCACCTCTTGTGGTAGAGAATTCCACAATCTTGTAGCCCTAACAGTAAAGAACCCCCCACGTTGCCTGAGGTTAAAACGCTTCTCCTCTAATCGCATTGTATGTCCCCGAGTCCTCATGCAATCCCTTCGACTGAACAGCTTTTTTTCTAAGCTGAGATCCCCATTGAGATATTTAAAAATTGCTATCATGTCCCCCCTCAGGCGTCTCTTCTCCAGGGAGAATAAATCAAGAGATTGCAGACGCTCTTCATAATTAAGGTCCTCCAATCCCCTAATTAGTTTAGTTGCTCTTCTCTGGACTCTCTCCAGCTCCAACACATCCCTCCTGAGGACTGGCGACCAGAACTGGACAGAATACTCCAGATGCGGTCGGACCAGAGTTTTATAAAGTGGAAGGATTATAGACTTATCTCTGGAATACATCCCTTTCTTTATGCATGCTAATATTCTGGTGGCCTTGGCAGCTGCCGCTTGACATTGCATGCTGTTGCCTAATCTATCATCAACCAAGACTCCCAGATCTTTCTCCATTTTTGATTCCCCCAATGGTTCCCCTCCTAATGTGTATTGTGCTTTTATGTTTTTAGTCCCCAAATGCAAAACCTTACACTTCTCCACATTAAACCTCATTTGTCATGTCGTTGCCCCCTCTGTTATTTTGTCCAGGTCATTCTGTAGGATATCTGCTTAATGCTGTGCAGTTATTGCCCTGCCCAATTTTGTGTCATCTGCAAAAACTGATATCGAACTACTGATCCCGTCCTCAATGCTGTTTATGAATAACTTAACTTAACTCGACTTCCTGCCCATTCTTCCAGCAGATCGGATCTTTTCGCCACTGCCGGCGGCGGCTCCGGTAACCGGGGAAAACGACCGGGAAGCGGTGGGAGGGGAGGGGGGGGCACCTCTCCCACTGCCCATAAAAGTGATCCCGTAGTGAATCCGCTGCCAGGACCACTTTGATCTGAAAGAAAAATATACGGGGTTATGGCAGCTAGGTATATAACGTCAAAGTAATGACGTAAATTTACAGTGGGCGGTCTGGAAGTGGTTAAGCTTTCTTTTACTGCCCATTTCCAGATATCTTCAAGCCAGTCACATGACATGCAGGGACTGTTTTTTGTCATTTCTCTAACGGTGGGCAATTTTTATTGATTTAGACTGTGGCTCTGCATTGATTACATCAATTCATCATTGCATTGTGAGTGTATGGCATCATGGTCCTACCCTCCTTAGGGGGTGGTGTAACAGAATTGCGATCCACACTGTGTTTGCGGGCTTCCGTCAATATACCGCTTCCTCCAGTCTGAACATAGATATCTGATATTCTAGCCACCCCCATACAAAACTAGCCGGAACTTAGCTTGTATAGACTCACACACAATATATACCTCACAGGAGGACATCCCCCTCCTGATCAGATTACCCCACCAGGTCAGGTGCCTGATTACATTATCAAATGCAGATGAAATTGTGTACAGAAATATAATTAACATATCTAAGGAACAACCAACACAAACAGTATTCAACTTTCCCCTCAGCAACTAACAGATGACAGTTATTTAATTAACTTGCGCTAATTAAATAGCAGACTTGCTGTCATCCAGCTCATGAAGTACAATACACATCATTATAAGTGTAAACACATCCCCACAGTAGACAATAGATGAGTAAATCAGCACAATCAACAATGTGTGGAAGACAGGCGGTTGAACTGATGATATTAGCATCTGCTATGTGTCTGACTGTGCGGAGCAGTCTCTTATTGGCAATAGGCAGCTAGGTCTTTAACATGGATCCTAGGTCTAGAGTCCCAGAGTCTTCATATATTCATTGAGATATATTGTTGATAGACACAGGGTGACTTACACATAAGAGGGACCTAGGGGGCTGAGAGAGGGATTTCTCAACCTCTGGAAGGTAAGCTGGGTTCCATAGGCCCCCCAAACCAAAGTGACAGTTGGGTCCATGACACCCTGCACTCACAGTAAGTCTTCGTTTTTCTAGGATGAATGAGGCTGGGCATCGTTCAACCTGGAAGAGTGAGGACATCTTTTGGCAGATGTGAAAATGGCATTCAAAGCTGTTTTTTTCTCTCCTGTAATAGCAACTTTCCACCCGCTGATACTCACCTTCTCTGTCCTCCATGGGTACTCTGTCACTCCAAAAATAACTGGTCCCTCTGGGTATGAAGTAGTGCATGACCCCTTCCCAGGATCCAATGCTTGAGCCATTTACCAAACATGAACACTGTCATGTGAGGAGGAGAATGAAGAATTTAAAGAAAAACTCCAGCAAAAATAGCAAGACATTAGAACATGGCTAGGCCTCAGGCTTCAGGCCTACCCAGCAGCAGCTGTTCTTCACACACCCACCCCTCTGGGTAGAAATGACAAAAAGCACCTGACTTCCTCCAAATAAATACCTTCTCCCAGCATGCTCAGCTGCCAGTATGATTTGCTGAGAGAAGTATACATATCCTTAAACTAGACTCACTGTAATTCATCACACTAATGCCAAAGGTAACAGTGCCACCTACTGACAAAAGGAAGAAACCACAGCTAAACCAGGCTTAGGAGGAAAATCCAATGTTCACAAAGACTACAAATTAGCCAGACTAACTACCACCTAACATACCTGCTAAAGGATTTGTATTTTTGTTCAGCCCATCCTAGGATTTACACAGCCCTGCCCTAGGCTAATACCAGGTCAAATTCAGGAAAGCAGGAAAATATGTGTACACCACTATGCATTCTCTTAAATCACTTCAACCACAGAAGATTCACCCCCCCTTCATGACCAGGCCATTTTTTGCGATATGGCACTGCATTGCTTTAACTGACAATTGCACGGTTGTGCGACGCTGTACCCAAATAAAACTGATGTATTTTTTCCGAAAAATAGAGCTTTCTTTTGGTGATATTTGATCACCTCTGCGGTTTTTATTTTTTGCGCTATAAACAAACAAAAAAAAAAAACAATTTTGAACAAAAAAACAATATTTTTTACTTTCTGCTATAAAACATTCCTAATAAAAAAAATTAAAAAAGATAATTTCTTCATCAATTTAGGCCAATTTGTATTCTGCTGCATATTTCTGGGAAAAAAACCCCCACAATAAGCGTGTATTGATTGGTTTGCGCAATACTTATAGTGCCTACCAATTATGGAATATTTTTGTTTGTTTTTTCCTTTTTTTTTTTTTTTTACTAGTGATGGCAGTGATCAGCGACTTATAGCGGGACTACGATATTGCGGCGAACAAATTGGACACCTAACTGAAACTTTTTGGGGACTACTGACAATAATACAGTGATCAGTGCGAAAAAAAATATGCACTGTCACTGTACTAATTACGCTGGCTGGGAAAGGGTTAACATCAGGGGTGTTTAACCACCTCAATACTGGGCACTTAAACCCCCTTCCTTCCCAGACCAATTTTCAGCTTTCGGTGCTCTCGCACTTTGAATCACAATTACTCAGTCATGCTACACTGTACCCAAATGATTTTTTTATCATTTTGTTCCCACAAATAGAGCTTTCTTTTGGTGGTATTTATTCACCGCTGGATTTTTTATTTTTTGTGATATAAGCGAAAAAAATAGCGAAAAAAAAAAATATATATTTTCTATTGTCTGTTTTAAAAGAAATCCAATAAAATCAAATTTTGTCATAAATTTAGGCCAGAATGTATTCTGCTACATTTCTTTGGTAAAAAAAATCCTGATAAGTGTATGAAAATAGGTTTTTGTGAAAGTTAGAGCGCCCTCAAGCTAGGCTACGTATCATTGAAAATTTAACAGTCCTGATGTACTGACTACCTCTCTCATTTCTTCAGGCCCTAAAATGTCAGGAGAGTACAAATACCCCCCAAATTACCACTTTTTGTAAAGAGGACAGTCCAAGGTATTTAGTAAGAGGCATAGTGAGTTTTTTGAAGTTGCAATTTTTTGGCCACAATAGTTTTGGTAATGAAGATTTTCTTTTTTCCCCACAAAATTGTTAAATTAACAAGGTATTTCTCACACATGACATACATAAACTTACAAATACACCCCAAAATATATTCTGCTACTCCTCCTGAGTATGGCGATACCACATGTGTGAGACTTTTCCACAGCCTGGCCACATACAGAGGTCCAACATCCAAGTTGCACAGTCAGGCGTTCTAAAGGCATAAATTACACATTTCATTTCCTGAGTACCTATCACATTTGTAAAGGCCCTGGAGTATCAGGACAATGGAATAACCCACAAAATGACCCCATTTTGGAAAGAAAACACCCCAATGTATATTCTACAAGGCATGATGAGTATTTTGAAGATGTCATTTTTTTCCAAAAGTTTTTGGAAAATATGGAAAAAAATAAAAACTTTTTTTTTTTACACAAAGTTGTCCATTTCTAACATATTTCTAATACAAAGCATGTACATAGCAAAAATTACACCCCAAAATGCATTCTGCTACTCGTCCTGAGTATGGCGATACCACATGTGTGACACTTTTCCACAGCCTGGCCACATACAGAGGCCCAACATCCAAGTAGCACAGTCAGGCTTCTAACACATAGCATGTACAGATCAAGAATTACAACCCAAAATACATTCTGCTGAGCAAAGGGTAAAAAATAATGATTACCTGTGGTTTTAGCAGGCACGAATACGGTCCCAGCACAGGAAAAGCATTGGTCCAGGCAGCCAATGGAGATGTTCAGGAATTTTCCAGGCAGCAGGCAGGGATATTCCAAAGTATTGGTCCTGGCAGTATTCAGTTAGCAGGCATAGTCATGGCCAGTTCAGGTGGCAGGCATAGGCATGGCCAGTTCAGGTGGCAGCAGGCAGCACTATAAGGCTTGGGGGCCTTGGTCAGGTAAGACCTGAGGACAGGGGTAGAGGCTTCTCCCACCCAAATCTCTTTGAAGCCTCCGAGATCCAGACCCTAATCCGAGAAAACAAAAACCTGGAGAAAAAAAAGTTTTCTCCACTCGGAAATTCTATTCTGGAGCCCCTCACCTGTGTGAGACCCCAGTGTTGAATAGTACAGTGGCAGAGCAAATAATCAGTTCCAGGAGGCAGGCAAAAAGAATGGTCATTCAACAGTCCGGGTCATACACAGAAATAGCAGATAGTGGAAACTGGGAAAATGTCTTTACTAATAGTGTACTGAAGTGTGATAAACACGATAGCACCCTACAATACAGAGGCCTGGCCGGGAGGGACATTGGGGACAGTAGTATCTGGTGTCGCGGCGAATTCCTCTACGTGAACATATACAACATTTTTTTTGGTGTCTGCGGCCTGTGTGGGTAGGAGGGAGGATATCCGGGAAGTGCCTTTCATGAAGTCTGGCTAATGCATCAGAGCGAATTTGTTCGGGGGGGTGGCCATGGGGATAGAGAAGGGCCATGATAACGTCCTCTTGAAATTTTAAATAGGTTAGTGATCCTTGGGTACACTTGGAAAAAATGACATAGGAATTGAACAGGGCTAGCTGAATTATATAAATGGCGACTTTTTTATACCAGAACAGTGATCTCCTGGTGGCCAAGTAGGGCTGCATCAGCTGGTCGCTCATATCCACCCCCCCCCCCCCATGAATAGGTTATATTCATGGATGCATTTTGGCTTCTGGATGGGACCTCGTCTTGTCTGAAGTTCCACCAGGGTGTCCTCATGTATTGTGGAAAGGATGTAGACGTCCCTTTTATCTTTCCACTTCAGAGCTAGTACCTCTTCATTGCGCATACTGGCTTTTTCCCCCCGATTTAATCTTTGGCTGACCAATCTCTGTGGGAAGCCCTTGCGGTTGGACCGTGCTGTCCCGCAGGCCACAGTGTTTTTTAGGTATAGATGGCGGAAAAGTGGGAGACTTGTATAAAAATTGTCAACATATAGGTGGTAACCCTTCCCAAGCAGTGGTTCTATCAGCTGCCAGACAATTTTTCCACTTGTCCCGATATAGGTAGGGCACCCAGGGGGGTTTATCTGACTGTCCTTTCCCTCATAAATTTTGAAATCGAAAATGTAGTCCGTGGCCCTGTCGCATACTTTGTAAAACTTTACCCCATATCTGGCACGTTTACTTGGGAGGTATTGTTTTATTCCAAGCCTTCCGGTGAAGTGGACTAGGGATTCATCCACACAAATGTTTTTATCAGGGGTAAACATTTGCTTGAAGCTGGAGCAAAGAAAATTGATTAGGGGCCGAATTTTGAATAATTTATCATAATTTGGATGATTTCGGGGGGAGGCACTGGGCATTGTCGTTTCATTATCATTTCATAACGGTGTCTGGGCATCAAAGAGGAGTAGACTGGCATATGATGGCAAGGTACGGTAGACCAGTAGGAATGGAGTTCATTTTTTTTTTTGTCAGACCCATGTTGAGGGTCAGTCCAAGGAAAAGTTTAAATCCTTCCATGGTGAGGGGTTTCCAAACAAAGGGGCGGGCATAGGATGAATCCGGATTGCTGGCAATATGTTGGCTGGCGTACAGATTACACTGCTCCACAATGTAGTTCAGCAGATCATTCGTGAAAAACATATGAAAATAATAAAGTGGGGTTACATTATCCGATTGGATTTGAGGGCCTGGCTGTGCTGTAAAAGGGGGAATTACAAGTTCTGCTGAAGTATCGGGCAGCCATGTCGGATATAACAGAACATCCGGAAGGCCAATATGGGTCCTGCCTCGTTGTGGGTGGGACGCCCCGTTACCAGCAGCTGGCCTGTCATGCAGGGATGATGCCCTGTTTGCGCTTGCCACTGCACTAGGACTTGCAGAACTGCTGGTGGATACCTGCGTATATTCATGGACGTGGAGTGCTGCACTGCTGGTGGATGCCTGCGGAGTTGTTGCGCGGCTGGTGGATGCCTGCAGAGTTGTTGCGCGGCTGGTGGATGCCTGCGGAGTTGTTGCGCGGCTGGTGGAGGCCTCAGGAGTTGTTGCGCGGCTGGTGGAGGCCTCAGGAGTTGTTGCGCTGCTGGTGGAAGCCTGCGCCTGCTCAAATCTCCTGATCCTCTTTGTAAGGATTCTGTCATCCTCCGTTTCCATTTCTGAGCCACTGCTTTCTACTGGCTCATACTCGCTATCCGAGTCTGACGGAGAGAGTTCCCCGGTACTCTCATCCGACATACTCTGGATAATTTGGACAGCCTCCTCGCCGCTATAAAATTTTTTCGCCATGTGGACAGATGTGCACAGATGATTTCTGGGACAGATGTTGAAGTGAGATGCGGCAGATGTTCACTGGGACAGGTGCGTCAGATCACGGACAGGTGTAGCAGATCAGGTGACGATGTGCGTGGGATGATCCAAGGACAGATGTGTCAGATCAGACAGGTGTAGCAGATCAGGTGACGATGTGCGCGGGATGATCCACGGACAGATGTGTCAGATCAGACAGGTGTAGCAGATCAGGTGACGATGTGCGCGGGATGATCCACGGACAGATGTGCGCCTGATGATTTTTATATCTGTGTTTTGGGACACTGTGTTTTGGGGACACTGTGTTTTGGGGACACTGTTTTTGGGGACACTGTGTTTTGGGGACACTAACAGGGTGATCAGTGTGTAATTAGCAAAAAAAAAAATGCTTCACACTCACTGATCCCCTGGCTGCAGCACAGATTGTCTCTTCTTCTCCTCACTGACAGGATCTGTGTGAGGAAAAGAGATCGAAGCCGTTACAACGGCTGTATTTACATTACATGACAGCTGTGATTGGACACAGCTGTCATGTGATCAGGAGGGCCAATCACAGGGCCCTCCTGCCGAATGTTGTTGCCGTGTGTCCGAGCGACACAGGCACATCGGGATCGTGCCGCTGTGCGCGCCCGCGGCGGCGCAATCTCTCTCCTTCTGAAGGACGTTCCGGAACGTCCATTCAGAAGGACGAGACTCCCGCCCGGCCGTATATGTACTATGGCCGGGTGGGAGGTAGTTAAAGCATACCTCCCAACAGTCCCGGATTGGGCGGGACTGTCCTGCATTTATACTTCTGTCCCGCTGTCCCGCTGTACAAGGGCATTGTCCCGCATTATTAAATTTTTTTAATTTACATAGCAAACACCAGTCAAGTCCAGTACAAGTGTGAACATGGAGCAGAACCTGAGACTGGCGGATAACCCCGCTGAGTGTGTTCTGTGAGGCTGCAGAGCGTGCAGCTGTCAAATTCGAGCTGTGATGTCGGGATGGGCGGGACTGCTACCCAGCCCCACCCCTTTGGCCAGCATCCAGCGTATAGGGAAACAGCCGGCAATTATACATTGCTGGCGGGAAAAGATGTCAAGGTTTTGAATCCATCATCCATTCTCATATTGTACCCAGAGGTTTTTCCAGCCTTGTGGTAGCCCTGCACTCACAGCCTGGCTTCTGCAGTAAAAGTCAAAGTAAGATTTCTCTCACGTCCTGCTCTGCACTTAGAAGCAGGACAAGTGCTGCTGGTCTGACCGAGTGAAGCTTGATGATGTCCAAGAGCAGGAGAGGGTTGAGCTGTACTGCAATCCTTATCTCCTTCCTGCTCCAGGAGCTGAAAATGAGGTGAGAGTTCACTGAAAAGGAAAACGAAGCTGTGACAGCCAGCTACAGAAATGTGCTTTTACAAAGGTAACCATGGGGGTGTGTTTGTGCATATGTGTTGTGCATGTGGTTTGTGTGTTTGTACATGTGTTTGTGCGTGTTTGTACATGTGTGTTTGTATGTCTGTTTGTACGTGTGTGTTTGCATGTATGTGTGTGTGTATGTATTGCTGTGTGTTGTGCATGTGTGTGGTTGTGCATGTGTGTTGTACATATGTGTGTTTGTGCATGTGGTTTGTGTGTGTTTGTACATGTGTTTGTACGTGTGTGCGTGTTTGTACATGTGTGTTTGCATGTATGTGTGTGTATGTATTGCTGTGTGTGTTGTGCATGTGTGTGTTTGTGCATGTGGTTTGTGTGTGTTTGTACGTATGTGTGCGTGTGTGTTTGTACATGTGGTTTGTGCATGTGCGGTTTGTGTGTTTGTACATGTGTTTGTACGTATGTGTGTGTGTGTGTGTGTGTGTGTGTGTGTGTGTGTGTTTGCATGTATGTATGTATGTATGTATGTATGTGTGTGTGTGTGGAGGTTATAGCTGACAAGAGGTGCAATAGTGAGATACGAATAGATGAATAGACTTTGTACCTACCGATCTCTTGAACCCTGCACCTTGTGCATAAGGGTCCTTTCACACGAGACGGACCGTACTTTGATCCGCTTCGGCACTTTTTTTTTTTTTTACGGACACGGATGACACTTGTCATCTGGTCCGTATGTCCGTTTATCATCCCATCCGTTTGCGGATGATAAACGGAGATAATGTATGTCAATGGGATTGCGGATGTCAACGGATGACACCACTGACATCTGTTTTTGCGTCCATTCCGTTTTTTTAAACGGAAGAAAAATAGGGTTCAGTTCCGTTCCAAAAAAACAGAACTGATAGGAAAGGACGCAAATCGGAAGTCAGCGGATGGTCATCAGCTAACATCCGCAATCCCATTGACATGCATTCTGTCAGTTTTTCATCCGCAAAAGGATGGGATGAAAAACGGACATACGGACCACCTGTGTGAAAGGACCCTTACTTACTTTAGAACCCACCTTCCTGTACATAACACACTCCAGAATTCTGCACTCTCCTGCACTCCGTACATAATGCATTACAAAACCCTGCACCCTGTGCATAACATACTCAAGAGCCCTGCACTTTGTACATAGCACACTCCAGTATCTACCTTCCTGTACAAAATGCACTTCAGAACCCTGCACTCTGTACCTAACATGATCATAAACCTTACACCCTGTGCATAACGCACTTCAGAACCTCACACTCTGTTTCTAACACGCTCCTAAACCCTGCACTCTGTACCTAGCACTCTCCTGAACCCTGCACCCTGTGCATAAGGCACTCCAGAACCCTGCATTCTGTATCTAGCACTCTCATTAACTCTGCACTCTGTGCATAACGCACTCCAGGACCCTGCACCCTGTGCATAACAGGCTCCTGAACCCTCTTCTCTGTACATAACAGGCTCCTGAACCCTCTTCTCTGTACATAACAGGCTCCTGAACCCTCTTCTCTGTACATAACAGGCTCCTGAACCCTCTTCTCTGTACATAACACACTCCCATACCTCCCAACCGTTCTGGAATCCGTGCGACTGTCCCGCAATTTGAAGGGGGTCCCGGGGTCCTGCGGAGCTGGGCTGAAGTCCCGGAAAATCTGGCTGCCGGTGTCCTGTCAGATAATGTCTCTGATAATGTCTCCCGTCCATCTCTGCTGCCCGCCCCCTCCTCCCAGCTCCGCCCTCATCTTTGGCTCCCGATCAGAAGGGTGGGCCCGGGGTGCAGAGCAGTGCGCCCTGAGTCCACCAATTGTGTGACAATAGCGAATGAAAATTCGCTATTGTCACAGATCCTCCTCCTGGCCAATCAGGAAGCGGGTCTTCCTGATTGGCCGAAAGGCAAAACCATGCCATTGGCCGAGGAGGAGGCAGAAGGACTCGAGGAGACGCCGGGGGACAGAGAAGCCGCTGCAGGTAAGTGCACCGGTCTCGGGTGGGGGGGCACGGCACGCTGGTCATTCTACATTAAGGGGTCACGCTGGTCATTCTGCATTAAGGGGTCACGCAGGTCATTCTGCATTAAGGGGTCACGCAGGTCATTCTGCATTAAGGGGTCACGCTGGTCATTCTGCATTAAGGGGTCACGCTGGTCATTCTGCATTAAGGGGTCACGCTGGTCATTCTGCATTAAGGGGTCACGCTGGTCATTCTGCATTAAAGGGGTCACGGTGGTCATTCTGCATTAAGGGGTCACGGTGGTCATTCTGCATTAAAGGGGTCACGGTGGTCATTCTGCATTAAAGGGGTCACGGTGGTCATTCTGCATTAAAGGGGTCACGCTGGTCATTCTGCATTGAAGGGGTCACGCTGGTCATTCTGCATTGAAGGGGTCACGCTGGTCTCTCTGCATTGAAGGGGTCACGCTGGTCTCTCTGCATTGAAGGGGTCACGCTGGTCTCTCTGCATTGAAGGGGTCACGCTGGTCTCTCTGCATTGAAATGGTCATGCTGTTCTCTCTGCATTGAAAGGAGCACACTGGTCTCTCTGCATTGAAAGGGAGCACGCTGGTTATTCTGTTTTGAAAGGGGGCACGCTGGTCATTCTGCATTGAAAGGGGGCACGCTGGTCATTCTGCATTGAAAGAGGGCACGCTGGCCATTCTGCATTGAAAGGGGGCATGCTGGTCTCTCTGCATTGAAGGGGGGCACGGCATGCTGGTCACTCTGCATTGAAGGGGGCACACTCTACCTTGATTACTGAAGGCCCCTTTCACATTTTTGTGACCTCAAAGTCACGCAATTTTTAACAGCGTTTTTTGCCGCAAAGCAATGCCTATTACATTTTTCTGTTTGCGCCCCCCCAAAAGGGGGCATTTGGGTTGGATGGAACTGGGGGCATTTGGGGTGGATGGAGCTGGGGTGGGCATATGGGGTGAATGGAGCTGAATGGGGGGGGGGGGTGGATGGAGCTGGGGTGGGCATTTGGAGTGTTTGGAGGTTGGATGGGTGTTTGGGATAGATAGTGCTAGGGTGGGCATTTGGGGTGGATGGAGCTAGGGTGGGCATTTGAGGTGGATAGAGCTGCTGGGGGCATTTGGGGTGGATGGGGGGGTGTATGGAGCTGGATGGGCATTTGGGGTGTATAGTGCTGGGGGGGTGGATGGTGCAGAGTCCGACCCCTGCATTCTGTACATTACATACTCCTGTCTCCTTCATTCTGTACATTACACTATCCTGCACTATATACACAATACTGTACATTATATACTTCTTACCAAAGTCTTCATTGTCTCAACAGTTGCTGGTTGCTATGCAGTCTCTGACTATTTTAATGAAGTTCTTCTTTAAGGTAGGCTGAGCAATCCAAGCATATTTTATGATTACTAGGAAGTCTGGGTTTTGTTTACCCTATCCCTTAAGCCCCTCCCACTGCTAAGCAATTGGCCACACCCACAATTTGCCGCGGCGCTTTGTTTCTCTTTCAGTGTCCCTCATTGCGAAGTTCAAAAGTTGGGAGGTATGGTTAAAGGGTTAAATGTGTTCCTAGGTTGGGCTTAATCACTGTGTGTGTGTGTGTGTGTGTGTGTGTGGGGGGGGGGGGGGGTTCTATCATGACTGGGGGAAGGTAAAGATCTGTGTTGCTGTTTAGCAGAAACACAGGATTAGTATATTTCCCTCTAACAGAAAGGCGGCCTGCCTTGTTTACATTAGCAGACCGTCGTTCTGCCGGTCTCCCGAACGATTGGATAATTGGCTCCCGCTGTGTCCAATCACAATAGGAGCGGGTCGCCGGCGGCATGCGCGCCCGCCCCAGATCCAGAAGTGTCTGATCACATACTTGGTATGGCAAAGAGAGGCCGCTGGAGATCCGATCCTGCACTGATTAGAGAGTGTCCGCCGGCCACCCGCGATCACTCCTGAGAGAGGCAGATTGCCGTCCTGTCAGAGGGGAAGATGGAGATCTTGTGTTTCTGCTTCCTCGAATCAGAGCACCTCCCCCACACAGTTAGCAAGCACTCCCTAGGAGCACATTTAACCCTTTGAAGGCCCCTCATGTTAACCCCTTCTCTGCCAGTGTCATTAGTTCAGAAACAGTGCTATCATTTTTAATCAATATTTTTAAATAACTAATCAATATACGCTTATTGGGATTGTTTTTTTTTTTTTTTTTTTACCAAAAATAAGTAGCAGAGTACATGTTGGCCTAAATTGATTAAGAAATTAGATTTTTTTACATTTTTTTTATTGGATATATTGATATATAGCAGAAAGTAAAAAAAAATATATATTTTTTCAAATTTGTTGCTCTTTTTTTATAGCGCAAGAAATAAAAACTGATGAAAAAATTATGAAAAAAATTAGATTTTTACATTTTTTTATTTGGAATTTTATGTAGAAGAAAGTGAGAAATATTGTTTTTTTTTTTTTTTTTTCACAATGGTCGCTCTTTTTTTGTTTATAGTGCAAAGAATAAAAACTGCGGAGGTGATCAAATACCAACAAAAGAAAGCTCTATTTGTGGGGAAAAAAAAGGACATTCATTTTTTTTTTTTTTTTTGGTACAGCGTCGCATGACCGTGCAATTGTCAGTTAAAATAACGCAGTGCCGAATCGCAAAAAATGACCTGGTCATTAAAGAGGAAGTAAAGTCAAAAAAAAAAAACAGAGAAAAAAAAGCCCTGTAAAGAGAAAGGCATAATGAGCTAGTATGCATCGCATACTAGCTCATTATGTAGTACTTACCTTAAAACGAAGCCCCCGCCGTGCCGCCACCTCAGCGACAGGACGGCGACATGTCCTGCCGTCCCGCTTCCGGGTTCGCGTCCTTCCGGGTTCGCGCATGCGCGCGGGAGCCGCCCTTCACGGCACTGAGCTCTGAAGGAACGGCACGGGTGGCCGTTCCCTCAGAGCGCCTGCGCCGATGACGTCATCGGCAGTTTGCGCTGTAAATATCTCCTAAACGGTGCAAGTTTGGGAGATATTTATAGCACCTATAGGTAAGCCTTAATATAGGCTTACCTATAGGCAAAAGTTATACAAGAGGGTTTACAACCTCTTTAAGGGGGTAAGACCTTCCAGGGCTGAAGCAGCTAATAACATTCAATCACAATATGACTTGTGTCGCAATTGTATACGCTATATTATTATTTTTTTTTTTAATGTGATAGTTTTTTTTCCCCACGAAAGTGGAGCTACCCTTTAATAATTTTTCTTTACTTGAACCTCGGGAAGATCACGTTCACACTGTCTGGATCAATATATTATCAGACGGTATCAGGAACAACAGGCACCTAAAGTCCTGCTGGCGTTGAGAATTGAGAGATTCCATAGGACACAACGTTCGCTGCCCTGCGTGTTGGAGTTAGGACACTGAGGTTATTTAAGGATAACATAAATTAGATATACCAGGTACAACAATTCTGTGTACTTGTAATAAAATATAATAAAACAAGCCAAAACATTGTAAACTCTGTATATATTTTACTTGATTGGACCCATAAACTGTTTAGGGGATATTTTAGTTAACCAGTTAAGGACCAGGCCTTTTTCTGACATTTGTTGTTTACAAGTTTAAATTACCGTCGTAGTATTTTTTGCTAGACAATTAGAACCCCCAAACATTATATACTGTATATATATATGTATGTATGTTTTTTTCGTTGCAATATTTTATGTCACACTATATTTTCGCAGCAGTGTTTCAAACATATTTTTTGGGAAAAAAATACACTTTCATAAATTAAAAAAAAAAAAAAAAAGCAATAAAGTTAGCCTAATTTTTGTGTATTATTATTATTGTGAAAAATGATGTTACGCCGAGTAATTAGATACCTAACATGTCATGCTTTAAAATTGCACACATTCGTGGAATGGCGACAAAACTACGGTAGTTAAAACTCTCCATAGGCGACGCTTTAAAACTTTTCACAGGTTATCTGTTTAGAGTTACAGAGGAGGTCTTGTGCGAGAATTATTGCTCTAACTCTAACGATCACGGCCATACGTCACATCTGTAGTTTAAACACCGTTTACATATGTGGGCTCGACTTACGTATAAATTCCCTTCTGTGTGCGAGCTCGGAGGGACTTTTTTTTTTTTTTTCTTTTTTCTTATTTATTTTACTTTTCATTTTTTATTTTTACACTGTCTCTTTCAAAAAATGTTTTTGATCACTTTTATTCCTATTATAAAGAATGTAAACATTTCTTAAATAAGCAGGACAGGTCCTCTTTATTGCCAGAGTTGGGGTTAAAAAGACCTCAGATCTCTCATTTACACTTAAAGCAAAAAAAAAATTTATCTAAGGCAGTTAGGTGGAAGTGACGTCAGACGCCGCTCTAGTCCTCCAAGGGCATAGAATTGAGTGGGGGCTACCTTGCCCTTGCTAGACTTCCTGCCCATCGCTCCACAATATTGGATAATTTCTGAGTCTACCGACGGCTCAGGTAAGCAGGGGAAATGACCGGGGAGCGGTGGGAGGGGGCGCACCTCTACCGCTGCCCATAAAAGTGATTCAGTGGCGAATACTCTGCCGGGACCACTTTTATGTGAAGGAGGATCGTCCACTGCTTAAAAAAATACCAGGGTTATGGCAGCTAGCTGCTGCCATAACCACAGTATATAACATCAAAGTAATGATGTATATACTGTATGCAGTGTTCTTGTAATGGAAGATAATAAAACAAGCCAAAACATTGTAAACTCTGTATATATATTTTACTTGTGTAGCACCCTCCTAGATACTGTAGGTGCTAGGTAAAAGCATCTTATGCTCTTTCTGCTTATCAGGGGAGGCTGATCTATTTGATTGCCTGTTGCATGCTCCCAGGTGTGATTCACTGGTCTAAGGGAGTGTCCCCACTGCATCCAATAGGTGAGCCGGTTGGACAGTGGAGGAAACCTAGCCAGTGACACATTGGTTTTTGTGAGAGTCCCAGTGGGAGGGCACTCTTGCAGTGCATCCTGGGATTTCTCATAAAAGCCAGGGGGCACATGTGACAGGGCGTCTTTGGCGGGAAGCAGAGTCCTAGGAGGAGGGTGACGGCTGTCTCTCCTTCTGCATTCTGAAGAAAGTGGTCACAGGCAGTTGGCCTGGTGAGCCAGGTATGAAGCTGAGCCTTGAAGGTCTTGGAGAAGCTGACAGTGGAGCTGCAGACAGAGCTACCTGGGAAAAACAGTGTCCGTGAGTCCCAGGGGGCTTGTCAAGAGGTCTGCCCAGGAAGGGGGACCACTCCAGTGAGGTCAGTGGACAGAAGGTCAGCTCACACAGTTGGTAGTAAAGGGGGTGCCAAGTAGATCCCTGAAGATTAAAGGGGGTGCCAAGTAGATCCCTGAAGATTAATCTACCAAGTAGTTCGCTTGTTAAATACTTCACTTCAGTGGCAAGGTGAAGCAGCGGCCTTGCCGCATTCAACATAGATAGAAGTCCTCTATATTGTGCATAGTTTGCTAAGTTGGAGTATCCCACTCATCCCTTCTCCCATCCCATCATAAAAAAAAACAACAAAAACCAAATCCCCTGAACTGTTTACTGACTGAGCCAAGAATCTAAAGTCTTAAGAATTCACGAGTTGTTGCTATGAGTAACCCAGGGGAACCCGTTTTCAGCAGCTCCCAAGAGAGTCGTGCTACACTTGATTGGACCTGATAAACTGTTTAGGGGATATTTTAGTTAAAGGGACGTTTCAAGCAACAAGAAAAAACAGTAAATGAACAGCTAATGCTGTCCAGCACATACTGCAAGTGTGGTAAAATCAGAAATTTGACTCACTGTATGCTAATTTAGATTACTGTAAAGCACCACAGACCAGGTTTTACAGTGCTCCTCACATGTTGGGTTGATGGATCTGTTTTCTGCATCTGTGCTGTACAATTTCCCCACTCCTTGTTAACCTCTTGCGGACCACCCCATGCACATGTAAAGCAACGGGGCGGCCGCTCTGCACCGGATTACATACATGTATGTGGTCTGCTATTTCCAGGTGAAGGGCACGCACCCGCCGCCCCAACTGTGCTGCGATTTGGTACAGCACAAGTCAGTTCATTAGATCTCCTGAAATCGTGCTGCTACTCAAAAATAGCCCTTAATAATGTTGTGGAAATTTTATTAGGATTAGTGTAGACATTTTTCAGGATGTGTTTTATTTAGATTGTCATTATGGCTCCTGTTGTTGGTTTGCTTGCAATACACTCATTAGATTTCTCTAGCCACAAATGAAGTGGTTATGGAACCCCCAGAACAGATTATGGCCCAAGCAACAATTGCCAAAACAGATCAACCAAAGGCCTATTATAAAGGTGACGCGTATGTGCAACCATACAGAAACCAACAACAGCCTTATAAATCTCCTCATAGAGGTCGAGGGAGGGGAAGAGGTAGGGGGAATTCCCGTGGGAAAAAGCAGGGATATAACCAGTACGATCAGCAGTACCGGAACTGGTCCCCTGACCCCAGGGAGGTTGGTTCCCCCTTCCGTCCCCCTCAATCTAGTAGCAGTTCACATTGGAGAGACGGTCCTAATCAGTGGAGGGATGGCCCGAACCAATGGAATGGACAGAGGGGTGGCAGAGCTCCGCAATGGAGATCTGGTCCCCAATATGGTGAGGACCGGAACCATGGCCCTGGCAATGGCTTTGGGCATAATGGCCCTGACAATGGCTTTGGGCGTAATGGACCGGGCACGTCAAGTGGACCGAGGTCTGATTATCAATACGATATCCCCACTAGCAATCAATTGTTTCCTTTGAGGGATAATCAGCACCCAAGGGACAACCTTCTGGGGAATCAATCTAATTCTGGTCCCCTCCCTTCTCAGGGTCCCTCTGATTCGAGAAGCTCAGCAATCACAGAGGTGTTACCTCAAGCCGGGACCTCACAATCCGACTACCCTGGTTGGGTTTTTCCGCCGGCCAAACAGGGGTTAAAACGGCCGTTAGAAAACCCAGAGGAGTCAGAGGGGGGAGGCGGCTACAATCTAAGAGACAGAAAAAGAACCTAGGAGGGGCAGGAATTTTCAATCTTAGCCACCAGGTTCTTTCTGAATCAGAAAAAAATATACTGGACAAAGGCCTTAAATTTGCTCCACCGAAATGTTTAAACAAATTTCAAACATACATGGATATACACAAGTTTGTGAGAAAAATCAATATACAGAAATATCTGTTGAGCAATCCTATTACTGCTAGTGGCAGTGCTTCTGCTCTCTTTCAGCATTCAGGTCTCTCGAACGCATCTCTGTTTAACCCACCGGGCACCCTGGCTGCGCCGTTGAGGGTTTTCAGAGATGTTGTTATTCGAGATCTGAATGACATCCATGTGCGGAAAAATCGGATGAGTCAGGACTCTGTCAAGGGCCTGGACTCCTTGTGTCAAAACAAGGACCTAGTCATAAGACCTGCCGATAAGGGGGGAGGTATAGTGGTGCTTGATAGGTCCGATTATCTCGCTGAGATGTATCGGATTCTTGGTGACGCGGACACTTATACCCCTCTCCCTCGGGACCCAATGTCCCGATACAAGAAAGAACTGGAGGGGATAGTCGCTAGAGGCTTTTCTCTTAACATCATCAACAAGAAAGAGAAAGCTTTTTTGATACCTAAGCGTCCTAGGACTCCGATAATCTACTATTTGCCGAAGGTGCACAAGAGTCTCACTTCCCCCCCGGGGCGTCCCATTGTAAGTGGCATTGACTCTGTGACGTCCCGGGTGGGTAAGTATATTGACTCGTACCTTCAGCCTTTGGTACAGCTGACTCCCGCATACATCAAGGACACGCGGCATGTCATCAATTTATTAGCCTCTCTTGCTCCAGTTGAAGGTCTATGGCTGGTGACGGCAGATGTAGCATCTCTATACTCCGTCATCCCCCATGACCTGGGCCTTAGAGCTGTGAATGATTCATTGGTTCGCGACTCGGGGATTCCTGGGCGTCAAGTCCAATTCATTATGGAACTCCTACAGTTCGCGACCAGATCTAACTATTTCTGGTTTGAGGGCCAATATTTTCGCCAGGATAGAGGAGTGGCAATGGGGGCTAAGTATGCCCCCTCCCTGGCGAATTTATTTATGGCCCAGTGGGAGGAGGACGTCATCTTTGGTTGTGAGAGGCCCCAGATTATGCTCTGGGCCAGGTACATTGATGACGTCCTCCTCCTTTGGAATGGGTCCAAAGCAGATCTCGATCTCTTCATGGTGGAACTTAACCAGAATGATAGAGGCATAAATTTGAGTTTTGAGGCCAGTCAAGAATCCATCAATTTCCTTGATTTAACGATCTTGAGTGCGGGTGACAAGTTTGTCACCAACACTTACTTTAAAATTACTGATCGCAACTCATATATTCCCACGGACAGCTGCCACCATGCTCCTTGGTTGCGTGCTGTTCCGAAGGGACAATATATGAGAATTAAGAGGAACTGTACTAATATGATTGATTTTGAGAATCAGGCCAAAATCCTCACTAGCAGATTCATGGATAAGGGCTATGATAGTACTTTCCTCAGGAACACATTGGAGGAAGTTAGTAGGATGGACCGATCTGATATGCTTTCCACAGTAGCCCGTTCAAAGACCACGAGCACCTCCTTTAGTGCTCCCTTTGTTACTACCTTTTCAACACAGCACAAGAATATAAAAAACATCATTCGGAGACATTGGCATATTCTTAAAAGTGATCGCCTTTTGTCTGATGTGCTACCAGAGCAACCCAGGGTTATTTTCAGAGGGGCCCCTACTCTAAGGGACAAGCTGGCTCCCAATGTTTTGAATCCCCCTGGACCTAAGCCGACCTTTTTTAGCCAGCTTACTGGCTATTACAGGTGCAACCATTGCCAGACCTGTTCAGTCAATAAAAATAAAAAGAGGAACATCAAGGAATTTCTGTCTACGAGTACAGGTATCACCTTCGAGATTAAGCCGTTTATCTCTTGCTCCACGACAGGGGTGGTTTATCTGTTGCAATGCCCTTGTGGCTTGCAGTATATAGGGAGGACTAAAAGACCCCTATACATTAGATGTAATGAACATTTAGCCAATATCCGTAAAGGGTTTACCAAGCATTCTGTATCCAAGCACTACCGACTAAAGCACAACAAGGATCCCCAGGGTACCATCTTCTTGGGGATCGACAAATTTGTCCCTCACTGGAGAGGAGAGCCCTTTGTTAGGGGTCTCTCCAAGTTAGAAATGTCCTGGATCTACAGGAACAAATGCTTTACTCCTTTTGGTTTAAATGTAGACACAGACATTAATGCTTTTATCGATAACTCTTGACTTGTCCTTGTTGTACTTATTTCTCATTTTGAATGTTCTGAACCTTCTTTATTGACTGGATCTATCCTGTTCCTGGTGGGAGTTGCACCCGTTCAGGCTCTGTGGCTAAATTTCAATCCTTTTCCCTTTACATGTTTTTATACATTCTTTTTCATATTTTTATAATATTTTTATATTATAAGTATTTTTAATATTTATACCCGCTGCGATCTTATAACATATGGTGGGCTTAGTATATATTCTTATTGCTTTCTGATTGGGCCAGTTTTAGCTTGGATTGGGCGATTTATTACCCATTTACCCTTTATATAGCCTATTCCGTTATTTGGCTAATATTAGTGGCCATTGCACCGTTTTTATCCATATTGGGTTGAGTTCATTAATTTAGATCCAATCCAAGAGCAGATCCCTGCGGTGGCAACTCCGGCTGGATTTTAATGCTATTTTTTGTGTTTTTGTTTGTTAGTTGTTTTATATTTATCAGTTTCTAGGAATGGTGATTGAGCTTCATTAATATTAGAGACAGCTATGGCGGCTTCATATGTGATCAGGAGCTGAAGCCGCTGTTTGAATGCTCTCTCCGCAAATGCCTTTCCATGTTCTAATATGGCGCTGCCTGCTTCCCCGACTTCCGGTAGGGGCGTATGCCTCTGACGGTACTAATAGTGGTGACTCAGCGCGCTGCCCGCATCCCCTGGAAGACGTCAGTTTTGACGAAACGATCGTAGGGAAGACGTGCTGACGTCACTACTGTGTGGCCGGAAGTCGGGCGGCGGCGGCTGTGATCCTGTTCAACGCTTTTTATCCTTTGACATATTGTGAGTGTTATTCCATTTGTTTTCTATTAAACTGTATATACCATCTACACTATTGTGGCCCCACTCTTCTCTTGCATATGTTTGCTTGGCTTTGATGAGGACGAGATAGCTGGTGCTGTTTTTATCCCTGATTGCATTCGGTGGGAGAGGTGACTTACGCTGGAGCTGGCTTTGAGGATATTTGGTGTATACCCATGCCTAAAACCTGTATCCTTCTGGTAAGCGCATACCCCTTATGCATGCTTCACAGCGGTTGACCGAGTGCTCTCCGGTGGTGGACTTTCTTTTACTCGGAGTCTGTTGGAGGCTTCCTTGAACTATTACACTTGACCTGGATACTCTTTCATGAACTTGGACTGTATTCAAACTCCCACTGTTCTTATATTTGCTATATCACTTGTTAGCGCAGCTTTCCAACATACACTCATTAGAGCGTGTACCGCTCGGGCGAACCAGCATTGAGGAAAGACTACTGGCAGTGAAAACCTTCCCTTAGATGTGTAGACGCGTTCGCTGTACATAGACATCACCGCCGGCGAACACTCCAGGTGCAGTTCTGTTTTTCTGTATAGAACTGTGTGTATTGCGGTGCGGAGTCAATATTGTTTTCATATCTATCTACTTTAATGAAGGGATACACGCTCATGTTTTTCTACTGTGCCTGATCACCATAGTGGAAACAGCATGGCTCTTTTCCTGCAGATAGCCTCACGTCTATGGGAACAGTAGTATAATCCTATTAGGCATTGTCCTCTGAACTTTTCTGAATGGGATTCACGACAGTAGTAGAGGCAGGAATGCATGCACGAGTTTGAGCAGAGCAGCGTTCATGGTTCTACGTGTTGGTTTCATTGTGTAGTGTTAGGCAGGAAGCCGTGCACACCATTCTGTTCAGAATAGTTCATATTCCCATCGCACACCTTCCTGGATATAGGCACATCTGTGGTGGGTCCTGCAGCGATCCCCAGCTGGACACTGGACACTGGACAGATACATACATATTTGCCAGCACACCATGGATCTTGCACAGAAGTCCAAAAAAAACTTTTTATCGCAAAAGGATCACATCAGGATAGCTGCAACGTTTCGGAGTCACGCATGACCCCTTCTCATCACATGCCTGATGAAGCGGTCCTGCGTAACTCCGCAATGTTGCACCTATCCTAATGTGATCCTTTTGCAATATAAAGTTTCTTCGAACTTCTGTGCAAGATCCATGGTGTGCTGGGGAATATGCACCATTCTGCTCATTCACGATTGTGTACTCCCCCTTTCTATTTTATATTTGAATGTATACAAGGGTGTCATTGGCTGATTCTATGTGAGTAACTTGTGTCAGATGACTGTACATTTGGAACTGATTGGCTGATGTTGTATAGCCATCACTTCCTGTTGATTGTCCCTTTTGTTGTCTCATAAATAAACGGAGCTTCCTGCCTTAGGCAGGACATTCTTGTGAGCATCCAACGTGATAGCAGCCTTTTTGTCTGGATTACTGGGTACTGCTGAATGCACTCAGGTACCTTATACAAAAGAGCTGAGAAATGTGCTTTTCAGCACAATTGGGATAGATTGCGCTTGGCTTATATTAATATCCAAAGTGCACTTATTGCTAGCACAACTGAGTTATTTGTGCATCAAGTGTATATTAATTTCCAAGACAATAATAAACAAGATGAGATAGAGACTCAGGTATTAAAACGTCCAATCAAAGAGAAAAAAATCTGGCATCACGATGTCTCAAAAAAAAAAAAAAAATGTATTTTATTAGATCAATATATTAAAAGGAATCAATACCTGTAATTATTGCCGCGTTTCAGCCTCTTACATAGGCCTTAGTCATAATCATTATGACTAAGGGCTATGTAAGAGGCTGAATTGCATTATTAATTACAGGTGTTGATTCCTTTTAATGGATGGGTCCACAGCAGGCCCATATCCACAAACACTTTAGGTTGACATAACTAATTACTGTACTACTGCTCTTTAAGAACAAAACCTATTTTAAAACAAGGGTTCCACCCTTGGATGTTCCAAGAAGGCCTAAGAGAGGTCCCAGGGGCTAGAAGCCACCAGCAGTTGGAAAGATCAGAGTTACCTCCACAAGTTGGGACCCTTCTCTTGACACCATGTAGTTTCAGGAAAACCCATGTGCTCCCTTTAAGCAGGCCATACATGTTTGATTTTTTTTTTTTTTCATGCAGCCTGCCAAAAATAAAAACTAAATGAATTCCCCCTATTCACACATTGGAGGTGGATGCATGCACTGATCAAAGCAAAAATTTCCAACAACCTGATTTATGAGAAGTCAATCGATAGATTGGCTTGAACGGGAACAGCCATACATGGATCAAAGTTCGGCCAGTTCCTGGTGAATTTCAATCCATGTATGACCAGATAAAGGGCACACAGTATCCCCTTCCTTCAGGGGAGAGCTAGGATGGCTGCCCTTTTAAGGCAAAGTCCTTTTTAAGACAAGGGTTCATCCCTTGGGTGACTCAGATTTAAGGGGGCATATATAGCCAGCCTGGGAGAGGTCCCTGGGGCTAGAAGCCACCAGCAGTTCAAAGATCAGAGTTACTTCTTTGACCTTCCATAGGAAACCAGGTAGGTTCAGGACAACTCGGCGGGGGGGGGGGGGGGTTTATTAAGACTGGAGCATGCAAAAATCTTGTACAGCTCTATATAGAAACCAATAAGCTTCCAGGTTTTATTGTGAAAGCTTAAGTGTACAAGCTGAAGTTAGAAGCTGATTGGCTACCATGATGCACAACTGCACCAGATTCAGAGTGCTTCATTTGATATGTGCTTCCCCTTCAGGGAGTACGCTAGGATGGTTCCCTGCTGGGAAGCCATTGGGAACAAAAGCACTTTTAGGACAATGGTTCATCTGGGTGTCTTGGATTTAGGGGAGTTTGTATAGGAGGCCTTGGAGGGGTCCCGGGGGCTAAAAAAAGCAGCAGATGTAAAAAGATCACTTCTTCAAGTTGGGAGTCACTTCTTCAAGTTGGAACCCTTCACATGACATTATTCAGGTTGGTGTGCATTCCCTTTTAGGGGGAGCACTAGGATGGCTTTTTGCCAGGAGGTAAGGCTGCCTTTCCAAGACAAAAGCCTTTTTGAAACAAGGGTTTATCCCTTGGGTGTCTCGGGAATGGGGAATATAATTAAGGGGCCTGGGAGGGGTCTCAGGGGCTAGAAGCTGCTAGCATTTGGAAAAATTACTTCTTTGAGTTAGGACCTTCCAAACAACTCCGTATAGGTTCAGGACAACCTTGTGTGTGCTTCCTTTTGTGGGACCAATAAAGTGGTTTCCTGCTGAGAGGAAAGGCTATCCTTTCAAGACAAAAACCCCTTTAAAGCAAGCAACTTGCAGTTGGGGAGTATATATATATATAGGAAGCCTGGGAAGGTTCCAGAGGCTAGAAGTTGCTAGCAGTTGGAAGGATCAGAGTTACCTCTTCAAGTTGGGATCTGCTACATAACACCATGAAGGTACAGGACACACTGGTATTTACTACCCTTCAGGAAGAGAGCTATAATGACTCCCTACCATGAGGTAAGGCAGCGTTTTCAAGAGAAAAGCCATTTAGGCTTCTCTCCTGGGTATCTTGGATTCAAAGAAGTATATATAGGAGGTCTGGGAGGGGTTCCAAGGGCTAGAGACCACCAGGAGTTGGAGAGATTCAACTTACTTCTTCAACTTGGAACTCTCTACATTACACCATGTAGGTTTAGGACAACCCAGCGTGTGCTCCCATCGGGAGGAGCACTACGATGGCTCCCCTTATTTAGACAATTCAGGGGAAGTATATACAAAAGTGAGTACACCTCTCACATTTTTGTAAATATTTTATGATATCTTTTCATGTGACAACACTGAAGAAATGACACTTTGCTACAATGTAAAATAGTGAGTGTACAGCTTGTATAACAGTGTAAATTTGCTGTCCCCTCAAAATAACTCAACAAACAGCCATTAATGTCTAAACCGCTGGCAAAAAAAGTGAGTACACCCCTAAGTTAAAATGTCCAAATTGGGACCAGACTGTTATACAAGCTGTACACTCACTACTTTACATTGTAACAGAGTGTAATTTCCTCAGTTTTGTCACATGAAAAGCTATAATAAAATATTTACAAAAATGTGAGCGGTGTACTTACTTTTGTGAGATACTTTATATAGGAGGTCTAGAAGGGGCACAGGAGCCTAGAAGCCAGCAGCAGTAAGAAAGTTCATAGTTACTGCTTATAGTTGGAACCCTTCACATGACGCCGTATAGGTTCAGAATGCCCCAATGTGTGCGTAACCACCTTTTGTTTTAATCACAGCCTTTAGTCTGTTGGGGTATGTCTCTTTTAACTTTGCACATCTAGACTTTGCAATGTTTGCACACTTCTTTGTAAACTGCTTAAGTTCAGTTAAATATGATGGTGAACGTTTGTGAATTGCAGTCTTCAAGTCATTCCACAGATTTTCAATGGGGTTTAAGCCTGGGCTCTGACTAGGCCATGCAAGGACATTTACCTTTTTCTCCTTTGAACACTGTGTGGTCACTTTTGCTGTGTGCTTTGGGTCATTGTCATGTTGGAAGGTAAACTTATCTTCCCATTGACAACTTTTTGGTAGAGGGCAGCAGCTTTCCCTTTGTCGGAAATTCTGACTGTATTTTGCCCCATCCATTTTTCCTTCTAGCCTGACAAGTGCTCCAGTACCTGCTGCAGAGAACACCCCCATAACAGGATATTACCACCCCCCATAACAGGATATTACCACCACCTCCTTGCTTTACTGTAGGAATGGTGTTATTTGGATTGTGAGCTGCATTGGATTTCTGACAGACATATTGTTTGGTTTTGAGGCTAAATAATTCAATTTTAGTCTCATCTGACCAGAACACCTTTTTCCATGTGGCCTTGGAAACCTTCTAGGTGCATTTTGGCAAATCTCAATCGTGACTGCATGTGGCCTTTCTTGAGGAGTGGCTTTTTTCTTGCAACCCTCCCATTCAAGGCACCTTTGTGGAGAATTTGTGATATTGTTGTCATTGCACGCAGTGACCACTCTTTGTCATAAATTCATGCAACTGCTTTAGAGTTGCTGTAGGCCTCTTGGTTGACTCTCTGACCAGTTTTCTCCCAGGTCTTTCATCCAGTTTGGAGTTATGTCCTGATCCAGGGAGGGTCTGTGTTTTACCAAATACATTCAACTTCTTAATAATAGACATCACTGTGCTTCTAGGCATTGAAATATTTTTGTATCGGGGGCGTGGCCGGCAGCCGAAGGAGATGGCCGCGTGAGGTTTAAGCTCCGATACTCCCGGTCTCTCCGCAACACCTAAAGCGACGTAGGGCAGCGACTCCGGCTCTCCTTACACCCTCGTGAAACCGGGAACCCTGAGGAGCAAGATGCGGAAGCGAAAGGATCGCGGGGGGCCCCGTAAGTTAACGGACTTTTTCTCCTCTACAAGTACACCCAGGTCCCAAAATGGCGCCGGGGCCTTGCTGCAGGCCGGAGCCTCGGCCGGATCGCGGCACAATAGCGGGAGGGACCTGGGCTTGCTCTCTCCATCGGCCAGCAGCAGGTCATCCCAAGGGGGCTCCCCATCCCACAGCCCGCAAAAACATGCGACCAAACGGTCGGAGGCACACCGATGTGCGGGCGACAGTAGGGAAGGCAATGGATCCCTGGATAGCACACTTGAATTCTACGCTAATATACGGGATTTTCCTACTACTGGGCAGCCACTCACAGATGTCACTATGAAGGACATGCTGATGTCCATTAATGGAGCGTTTCACAGGGAGATAGTGGCGTGTGTTAATGGCATAAAGACTGACGTAGTAGAACTTGGAGGCCGGGTGGATCATATTGAAGGGAAAATGGAGGAATTCTCTACTGCCCACAACGAGCTAGTGGACGATTATAATGCCCGGGGGGATGACCTAGATGCCCTGAGAAGCAAGATGGCGGACCTGGAGGACAGGGCCCGCCGCAATAACGTGAAGTTGCGGGGGGTTCCCGAGTCGGTCACCCCCCCAGAACTAAGAGCCTATGTGCAGGCTATGCTGCTAGCCCTAATGCCGGACACCCCGATCACTGAAGTGGTGGTGGACCGGGCCCATCGCTTACCAAAACCACAGCATTTACCGGACAAAGTTCCAAGGGATGTCATTGCGCGCATCCACTTCTTCCACGTGAAGGATGACCTTATGAGGTTTGCGAGGAAAACCACCCCACTGCCTGATCCCTACCACAGTATCTCGGTATATGCGGACCTATCGCAATTTACTATGGCCGCTCGGAAGAAGCTTATCCCATTGACCAAGCTGCTTAGAAACAACCAGGTGCAATACTCCTGGGGGTTCCCCACCAAGCTACTTATCATTAGAGAGGGCCGTACACACGTCGTCCGATCGGTGGAGGAAGGATTTGCCCTCACTAAAAAATGGGGTTTTCTCCCGGACCCGCAGGAGACCTCTCCTCGTGCAGAACCTACCCGTCTAGAACCGGAATGGCGTAAAGTCAACAGCTGAGCCCGAGCTGCTGGAGCAGTTCCCGGGATACTAGTACCATGGATCCACAGCGGATTCCTTTTGCACCTTCTTCAAGTCGCTTTTTTTTTTTTTTTTGCCTTTATAGTTTCCTCTTGATGTTTCCACTCTGAGCAGTTGAAGTTACCTCCTACCTGGATGAGTCGGGGTCCAGGAGTGACCGGGTGCTCGGAGCTGACTCCCCTCTGACCAGTGTCTGCGATCTTATCGCATGACGGGGATTACTCCGAACTCTTGTTTACTTGTTTTTTGTGCTTTTTATGTTTCATTTTGTTTTATAGTTCATTTTTTTGACCTCACCATTGTCTACGAAGAACTGGAAACTACTACCCTGATGACCAAGAACTTTCACATTGCATGCGCTCAACACAAGCAGCACACATGGGGGACTGTGTCCTTGTACACTCTCTACAGGTACTGTCCGCACTGTCTGTCCTTTTTCCTATCTCGATATGGCGGAGGCTGCTTGACCTATGAAGACCCTGCTTGTAGTGAATTAAGTCTGATAACTGCAAAGTTTCATTATCTTTATGCCTTTTCTCTTTAAATGGTTATTAAGATAGTTTCTATTAACGCACACGGCCTTAACAGTCCTTTCAAGCGCAGGTCTCTCTGGCGGGAGGCTCGCGCTTTACATGGAGATGTAGTTTGTGTCCAAGAGACCCACTTCGCACGGTCCAATCCTCCTCGGTGCTCTGACAGGTCCTACCCCCACATTTTCTCCTCTTCGGGTGCTACTAAAAAGAAGGGTGTACTTACTGCTATTAAAAATTCTGTTGCCTTCACTTTACACGACTCGTTGGCCGACGAGGCAGGTCGGTACCTTATCCTAGTCTGTGACATTAATAATATCACCTACACAATTGTTAACCTTTATGCTCCCAATCAGGGGCAATTGCGATTCTTACGGGCGCTGAGGAGAAAAGTGGATCGTGTGAAAAAGGGTCTCACACTGTACTGTGGGGATTTTAATTGTATTGCAGATAAAGGGTTGGATTGTTCTCCCACTCAGGGGCGTGCGAGGGCTACTCTACAAAAGTTTTTGCACACCTCTGACTTATATGATGTCTGGCGTTGTTTGAACCCTACGGAAAAGGACTTCACGTACTACTCAGCCCCTCATGGATCGTACTCGAGAATAGATCTATTTGTGGCTGACCTACAATTCCTAAGAGCGGTTGAGAAGTCTAACATCCACACTATGTCCTGGTCTGACCACGCTCCGGTCTCGTTGGTGCTCTCGGAGCCCCATATGACTACCCCGGTCCAACTGTGGCGCAACAATGTGT
Source organism: Pelophylax lessonae (assembly GCF_965119305.1). NCBI lineage: Eukaryota > Metazoa > Chordata > Amphibia > Anura > Ranidae > Pelophylax > Pelophylax lessonae. The sequence goes on along the minus strand of NC_138776.1, from coordinate 35,860,385 downwards.
CTCTGCTCCGGGACGCGGGCCATCGGGAGCGGATGGGTGGTCGGATTCGGGAATATTTTGAGGATAATGACACTCCGGAGGTGGACATATTCACACTATGGTGCGCACACAAGGCGGTTTCCAGGGGGATTCTTCTCCTACAGGCCTCTAGAGTAAAAAGGGCGAGGGCTCGGGAGTTGGGTTCCCTGATGGGGAAGCTCAGATCCCTTGAGATCGCTCATAAAGCAGACTCTACCCCACTTAAATTGGAGGAGCTTACTGAGTGCAGAAAACTTGTCCGTCTTAAACTTCTAGAAGAACATCAGCATCTCTTGTTCTTATCTAAAGCACGATACTATTCTCAGGGTAACAAATCGGGCAAAATGTTAGCTAATTTCCTGAGACGGAGGCACCAAAAAACTAAATTGCCCTCTATCAAAGAGCCCACAACTGATATCCTAGTACGCCACCCCACTGCTATAGCCAACGCCTTTTCTAGTTACTATAAGGCACTTTACAACCTTAAGGATGATGCGAAGACCCCTCAACCTTCAGAACCCCTTATTAAGTCCTTCTTAGACTCCTTGCATCTTCCCACTATAACGGATCAGATGCGGCAGGTAATGAATTCCCCTATAACAGAGGCGGAAGTTCAAAAGGCTATCTCGTCCCTACCACCTAACAAATCTCCAGGAGCGGACGGCTTTTCGGCTGAATACTACAAGGCATTCCAACAAACCTTGTCCCCATATCTTTGTAAAGTATTTAATGCGGCTGCCCAGCGTGCCTCCTTCCCAGAGGAAATGTTACAAGCAGTGATTGTTGCGCTTCCGAAACCAGGCAAAACGCCTGATGTGCCCCAAAATTTCCGTCCCATTTCTCTTCTAAATTCGGATCTTAAGCTATATGCAAAAATCCTAGCTGTGCGCCTGGCCGAGGTAACTCCCTGCCTGATCAAGGCGGATCAAGTGGGATTCGTGAAAGGTAGACAGGCGCCGGACGGCACTAGGAGAATGTTGGATCTCTTGCAAATGGCTGAAAACAGGAAGGTGCCTTCGGTGTTCCTGACGTTAGACGCAGAAAAAGCGTTTGATAGGGTTCACTGGGGGTACCTAAAAGCGATATTGACCAAATTTGGGTTTCAGGGACCTATGTTTTCTGCTATCTCTGCCCTATATACTAAACCCTCGGCCAGGGTGTTTACATCCGGTGCCATGTCTGACAGCTTTGTGATTACCAATGGAACGCGCCAGGGGTGCCCCCTGTCACCACTTATTTTTTCCTTGGTTATGGAGCCCCTGGCGGAGGCCATTAGGAGTGATCCCAATATCTCGGGTATTGGAGTAGGGGGAAGAGATCACAAAATCGGGCTATTTGCGGATGATGTGATCCTTACCCTGACTTCCCTAACACGATCCCTCCACCATTTGCAGTGCCAACTGTAAGCTTTTGGAGCCATTTCCTACTATAAGCTTAACGTAACAAAGTCCATGTGCTTGCCGATTTCTTTGTCTGCTAGAGAGCTGCAAAGCCTTAAGAGCAAGCACCCTTTTCAATGGACCACTAAATCGGTTCCGTACTTAGGTATATCTTTGGTGGCGCCGACATCTCAAACATATCATACTAATTTCACCAAATTGCAGTCCATCGTTCGGGACGACCTAGCACATATCGCCTCCTATGAACTATCATGGTTGGGACGCATATCTGCACTCAAGATGCTGGTGCTACCGAAGATTCTTTATTATTTTAGGACACTCCCGGTGGTAATCCCAGAAGCATTCTTCAATAATATGGACAAGGAATTTCGGAGATTCCTGTGGGGGGGTAAGGTACCGAAGATCCCGTACTCTATACTGATTAAATCTAGATCTGTGGGAGGCGTCGGCTTCCCGCGCCTCAAAACTTATTACGCGGCCGCCCTATTAGATCAAGCGAAAGCTTGGTTTGACCCCACCTCAGATAAATTATGGGTGCTTTTAGAAAGGGCAATAGTGGCGCAAAGGGAACTCCCGGCCTTGCTTCTGGCCTTTGTATCTGACAGTGCAATCTGCATCCCCAGGATATCCTCTTTGCAGGCGACGTTACGAGCCTGGAAAGTGGCACAATCCTTGACAGGGATCCCTAAAACTAAACTGGAATTGAAGCTAGACTCCTATGAATATCTTATACCTTCACTGAAAATACCTCTTGGGGAATGGTCTAGGTCATCCTCATACCGGGAAATACGCAACCATCCTGTTAATAAGCCCTCTTTTTTTAGGGCCCAGCTATATCACTACCATATTAAACACCCTAATCCCTTAGTGGAGGTACCTTCTGATATCTGGGACTATTTCTCAAACCACTATAGCAAACCAAGGGGACTTTCGTGGTTCTACAAGGCACTGCAACACCATACTAGGTACAGCAAGTCCTCTAACGAATTAACATGGGAAAAAGACCTAGGGGAGGAATATACGGAGCGTGAATGGCGGCTGGCCACTCGCTCCGGATATTCATTGACACATTGTACTACTCACTGGGAGGTGGCTCTCAAAATCCACCACCGCAGCTATCTGACCCCGGTGCGCCTGGGCAGAATGTTTGGTGACGCTTCCACGGCCTGCTGGCGGGGGTGTGGGGGACAGGGAACGCTATTTCATCTTCTATGGCAATGTCGGTGTCTCACAGGCTATTGGGCGGCGGTGTTCGCTCTACTTAGGTCGGTGACCGGGGAGCTGATGCCAATGTCCCCGGCCTTGGCTCTATTGAACCTAGGCATCCAAAAAGTGCCTCCCTTACACCGAGCTATCGTTACCCATATCCTCACCGCAGCCAGGTTAACTATTACTGCGGCTTGGAGATCGGAAAATAAACCTCAAGTGTTGGGGGTGATTAATAGAGTTCGTTCCCATTATTCATATGAAAGATTCTTTGCTAATGTTAATGGACAGTGCACGCAATTTGAACAGATGTGGAGTTGTTGGTCATCGAAATACCCGGGATAGGGGCAGCCTTGTCTCTAGGTGTTTTGTTATAATGTAATGCTTATACTTTTGAATGATGACATGTACTTGCATATGAGGTTAAAGTTTTAGACTGTCCAGTTGATAGTCTTATGTATTAAGGATCTATGTTTCTCGACTGTGCAAGGGTTGAAATGCTGTCAGAGTTAATTGTAACTACCACATTCAATGCCCACACGCTACGTGGGGGCAGTGGGTGGGCGTCCCGTGGGTTGGCGCCTGGCCCCCGGGGGGGCTGGGGGGGGGCCCGCGCTGGATCACAGTGTTGTTCCCGATGGGGGTGGTCCGGGGTGGGTTCCCCGTTGGCGCTGCACGGAATTGTTTGGCTGGGGGGCCGACTAGCGGGAGGCCCTATCCCAAGTAACAGGTTGGCGCTGTCTGATGGCTGAATTGGGTATACATTGTTCATTGTGATTGTTGCGGATTTCAACTGGTGTACCTGTATAACGTATTTGTTATTTGTTCTTTTTCTTGAAAATTTAATAAAAAACTATTGAAATGAAATATTTTTGTATCCATCTCCTGACTTGTGCCAGTCCCCAACTTTATCCCTGAGACAGTGCCTTGCCACCCATAGTTGATGGTTTGCTTCAGTTGCACTACCAGGGACTGAAATGCTCCAGGAAAGATCTTTTCATGCTGAGTTAATCAAAATGACCACAGCTGATCACAGTTGAAAGCAAATTGCATTGTGTGTCATTAAAAAGGTGATTAGCTACATCAAATCGAGTTTACAAATCATTTTGAGGAGTGGGTGATACTTTTTTCAACTCAGTGCTTCTGTTTTTGATTTAATAAAAAAAAAAATTCTGACATGTTGGTGTTATTTTTCAGTTGGATGTTATATGTTGCTCTGAGTAAATACAGCTGGGTAAAGCAAAAACTGTGTCTGTCTTCATTTTAGGCTGCAAATCAACAACATGTATTAATAATAATAATAATTTTAAAGGGTAGTGACTATTTTCTATACCCAATGCATGTGTGGATAGATAGATAGATAGATAGATAGATAGATAGATAGATAGATAGATAGATAGATAGATAGATAGATAGATAGATAGATAGATAGATAGATAGATAGATAGATAGATAGATAGATAGATAGATAGATAGATAGCCGCTGGTTAATGAAAGTATCTCCCACTATGCACAGCCAGGAACACAGAATTTCCCACCACACGCTGGAGACAAGAATCAGTCCCTGCAGCTTTGTTTTTGTATTTTATTAGGGGTATTATACTTGGATAGGAATAAGGGTATTATGGAATGCCCACTTGATCAAAGCAATAGCAGAACTCTTCAGGGACACAACTACATACAGCCTGTATATACACTTCTCCTGCTGCCTCTTGCTTGTAGAACTACATCTCCCTGGACCAGCTAGCACAGTTAATCAGTTGATCACAGGATGATCTAACAAAGGCTTGGTTAGATCTGTAGCAAATGCACTTTAAAGGCAAGGACCATGGGCCCCTTTGGTACTGTAGCAAAAAGTTCCAATGCCCAGCTGTCCTCCTATGGCTACTGATCCCAGCCCCACCTCTTCAGGCAGTGCCAGCCCACCTGACTACAGCTGTCCCTTTTACTAGCCCTCCTGGCTAAGACTCCACAGTCCTCCCAGGCTGATTCTGCATCCACCCCAGACTGCTCTTACCCAGTCCTCTCAGGTATGCCTCCCAGTCCCCTTGACTGCAACACACCCGGCTGTCTTCCTTCTTTGAAATTCGCCCGGCAGTGCTTTCTTGCTGTCTTACACTTGCTCCTGCACCTCTGGGCAGGATACCTCTGTGTGTCTTGAAGAGGGTCCCAGGCTCAAGGTCACCCCTCCCAGACTAGGGGGCACCCCTCAAGGGCCTCCGACTGCCTAATACTCCATCTCCATCTTCCACCGAACTCCACTCTACTCTACTCCAACTGGGCTGACCTGATTATTTGAGGGGACCTGCCTCCTGCCAACCTATCTGTTGGGGATTGGTCAGGGCCCTCATGATCATGAATACTTCAGGCAGCTCCTCCTCACCTCAACTCCCCTTCTTCTAGAATGTTCTACCTGTTTCCAGAAGTAGGGGAAGGTCTTACAGATGCGGCCTTTGAGTCACCCAGCTCTCCCTGAGTCTCTCACCTGACCCAGATAAATCAAAACAAAACAGGCTTGGCTACCAGTCAAGTCGGACAATTTTTATATATACATTGGTGCAGCGCTAAAGTTGATAATCTAAATACAAGTCATTCATTGAAATGTCAATACAGAATTGATAGAATAAATTAATGTCCATAAACAAAGAAGTGAAATTAATCTTTATCCAATCCCGTGTAGTAACAGGTACACAGAAAGTGATAACGATTGAAGCGGAAAAGTCCAACTCCACACCCGCAGTGTTTGTTACAAACTGCTTACCAGATGTAATTGACCACTGAGTTACAAGTGGTCAAGTTGGGTGCGAGGAAAGTAAGGTCTCCCTCAAACCGTATACACGATCTCTCCACTTATACTCCTCCAGCGAAATTCATGTATAAAAACAAAGGAACACTCCCATAGTGTAATATTTATATACCCATTTATTAGTAAAAATAAGGGGGTAGCACTTACAAGATATCCAGATAAAACAGCGTATGAAATCCAAGTAAAAAGTGCGGTGTCCCTCCGTGTCTCCCTCCGGGCTCTCTCGTAAATTGACCATTTAGAGATGTATTCACATGATGACTTCACCGGCGTAGGCCCCAACTTACGCGGTTCGTCACAAGGAATGTCGTCTCGAGATGGACCGCGATGACGCAACATCACGTGTAACCGCTTTATATGGAGCCGCAGCGCCGTTTTACCTACTGCTCATCTATCCCCCTAAATAAAACAACATGCAAGTAAATGAATGCCATTATTAGAAAGGATTTCAAGAGAGAAACAGGACCAGCATAAAATAATTGAAGATTGCTTGCTATCTAATGGAAAAACAAGGAAACACTCAAAATAGTCCCGAAAGAGTCAGGAAAGAAAAAAACCCGCAGGAGTGCCTCATTGTAAACAAATCATAATATTAAAAGATACCTGAATGAGAAAAAAAATCAGAAATAAGCATTATTAATAAAACAACTGATGTCCCGGTCGACATTTAAGCCAAAAGGGACATAAGACTTTATGTCAAAAATCAAAAGTGTCTCAAGCCTGGACATAGATCTAATCATGTGTAAAAGATATACTGCGCTAACATTGTAAACCTGCAACCAGCAAAAACAAGACAATTCGTAACGACAAACAAAAAAATCATAATGCAGCGCTGATAGTGAATAAATATGTTACAAGGTTTACAAGTCAATATGTGCAAATAGTGCAAAATGAGTGCAAAAATATTGGAAATATATATGAATATATATTAAAGTGCATGTGTATAATCAATGTTACTATTCATATAAGTGCAAAATATCAATAAATAGATAAAAAATGTATGAAGTCCATCTCAATAAATGAATAGATGGTCTCTTTATAGGAAAACTCCCCCAAAGTGAAAAGTGCAAAATCTCCTCAAGTGGAATAATATTCACTTTGATGTGTATTGCAACCACCAATATGTGAGGTAAAAGGGAGGCTTACCAGATAAATGACCGAATAGAGCTTACACTTTTTAGGTCACTCATACTTATAGAAAATAATGGTTGTCCTGGAATCTCCAATGCTATAATACTTTCGATGTTCAGAAACCTCCTCCAAATACATCACATACAAATGGAAATCAGTGGATGTCCTCTTGAAATTACTGCCGGAAGGCTCTCCACACAATCTAAATTACGGCCTGATCTTTTCTTTACAATCCAGTCCTCTTGCAGTTTGATTGTGTGATTCTCACCTGACACCCTCAGTCCCTAGGGTGTCGGTTATGTACTACCTGCCAAATATTCATAAAAGCCTCTCCAAACCCCCGGGTCACCCTATAACTAGTGGCATTGATACGGTTACTGCTAGGATAGGGAGGTATGTGGATGAGTTTTTTGCAGCCTCTTGTGGTAATGACACCATCCTACTTTGGGGACACTACACAAGTTATCAATCTGTTACAAGAATTTGTGTGGAAAGATAATTGTATATTGGCTACAGCTGATGTAGCCTCATTGTATACCATTATCTTCCACCCACATGGACTAGAGGCAGTGCAATACTATTTGGACCAGGATGGATCGTTACCAGTGATACAGAGGGATTTTATGTTGAAATTACTTGCTTTTGCCACTAGTCACAACTATTTTTGGTTCAGAGGTCAATTTTATTTACAAAATCGAGGCATTGTAATGGGCGCTAAATTTGCGTCAAGTCTAGCTAATTTGTTCATGGCCCATTGGGAAAAGGAAGCCATTGGGGATAATCCACCAGAACGATTACTTCTCTGGAGGCGGTATATTGATGATGTCCTCCTCCTTTGTGAGGGGGATTTATCCTCCCTTGAAACATTCTTTTTAAGGTTAAATCAGAATGATAGAGGGATTTCCTTACAGTATGAGACTAGAAGCTCTCAGACAATTTTTTTAGATTTAAATATCCAAAGTGAGAGATGGTCAATTAATTACTACCACTTATTTTACATATATATATAGACCGTAATGCTTACATTCCTCTGTCTAGCTGTTATTATGCATCTTGGTTAAATGCAGTTCCTAAGTGCCGATTCCAATGTATTAGGTGTAACTGTACAGACATTGCATATTTTTACCAACAGGCTGCTATTCTGAAGTCCAGGTTCCTTGAAAAGGGTTATTCTGAAGGAACTATTGATGATAATATTATGGCAGTGGGCAATTTGGAAAGAGAGTCCTTGTTACATAGAGAGAGGAGGACCATAGAGAGGTCAGTGGATAATAAATTTGGTTGGTCTACGATCACTGGCTATTCTAGTCAACATTTCCCTATCAGAAAGACACTTAGGAAACATTGGGGTATTTTGAAAAATGACAGGGTGCTGGGTTCCTCACTCCCAGATCACCCAGTTGTGATAGATAGATAGATAGATAGATAGATAGATATTAAACCCAATGAAGCCCAACCAAGCTGAACTTTTTTACTCGAATTGGCTATATATCACATATTCTGTCTCTGTGTGATGACTTGCAAAAGTTTAATCAATATTTCTGATTCTCAGACAATGATACATTTTCACCAGTGACCCCATGTGCACCACCCATCAATTACCTTGTAATTACCTTACACAGTGCTGATAAATTATTAAATAACCTACAATATTGCCACCATTTTATTGCCAGCGATAAAAGTGTTATAAAAAGTGTAACAAAAGTTAATGAGAATGTTAATAGCTACATTACAGTCCTATTATTGGATTTTTTACCACTTTTTAGGTTTAATTACGTCATCATACAAAACCAGTTCCTAAGGAGATTGGAGAGGCACCTAAACACTCCAGAAATGCATTGGCTTTTTTAATAAACTCTTTTGTAGAAAAAAAGTCTTAGGGAACTTTATACGGCGTGGTACTCCACTTTATTAATATTTTACGGTCTTTACCCAGGGTCTCCTACTGACTCTCTGTGTGGTCAATAAACCAAACCAACCAGACACAACCAATTTAACCACTTGCCACCTGCCCACAGTATAGTACATTCGGGAAGTATTCACAGCGCTTCACTTTTTCCACATTTTGTTACGTTACAGTCATATTCCAAAATGGATTAAATTCATTATTTAACTCAAAATTCTATAAACAATACCCCATAATGGCATACATAAAAGAAGTTTGTTTGAAATTTTTGCAAATTTATTCAAAATAAAAAATGAAAAAAGCACATGTACATTCACTACCTTTGCCATGACACTCAAAGTTTAGCTTCAGATGCATCCTGTTTCCACTGATCATCCTTGAGATGTTTCTACAACTTGATTTGAGTCCACCTGTGGTAAGTTCAGTTGATTGGACATGAAAGCCACACATCTGTCTATATAATGTCCCACAGATAACAGTGCATATCAGAGCACAAACCAAGCCATTAAGTCCAAGGAATTGTCTCTAGACCTCTGGGACATGATTGTATCGAGGCACAGATCTGGGGAAGGGTATAGAAAGATTTCTGCAGCATTTAAGGTCCCTCAGTGGACTCCATCATCCGAAAATGGAAGGAACTTGGAACCACCAGGACTTTTCCTAGATCGGGCTGCCCAGCCAAACTAAGCAATCGGGGGAGAAAGATCTTAGTCAGAGAGGTGACCAAGAACCTGATGGTCACTCTGACAGAGCTCCAGCATTTCTCTGTGGAAAGAGGAGAACCTTCCAGAGGAACAACCGTCTCTGCAGCACTCCACCAATCAGGCCTGTATGCTAGAGTGACCAGGCGGATGCCACTCCTCAATAAAAGTCACATGACAGCCTGCCTGGAGTTTGCCAAAAGACACCTGAAGGACTCTCAGACCATGGACTCTTCAATTCTCTGGTCTGATGAAACAAATATTGAACACTTTGGCCTGAATGGCAAGTGTAATGTATAGAGGAAACCAGGCATTACTCATCACCTGGACAATACCATCCATACAGTGAAGCATGGCGGTGGCAGCATCATGCTGTGGAGATGTTTTTCAGCTGCAGCAACTGGGAGACGAGTCAGGATCGAGGGAAAGATGAATGCAGCAATGTACAGAGACATCCTTGATGAAAACCTGCTCCAGAGCGCTCTGGACCTCAGACTGGGGCAAAGGTTCATCTTTCAACAGGACAATGACCCTAAGCACACAGCCAAGATAACAAAGGAGTGGCTACAGGACAACTCTGTGAATGTCCTTAAGGGGCCTAGCCAGAGCCCAGACTTGAACCAGATTGAACATCTCTGGAGAGATCTGAAAATGGCTGTGCAGTGACCCTCCCCATCCAATCTGATGGAGCTTGAGAGGTCCTGCAAAGAAGAATGGGAGAAACTGCCCAAAAATAGGTGTGCCAAGCTTGTAGCATCATACTCATTAAGACTTGAGGCTGTAATTGGTGCCAAATGCGCTTCAACAAAGTTTTGACCAAAGGCTGTAAATACTTATGTACATGGGATTTTTTTTCGTTTTTTATTTTTAATAAATTTGCAAAGATTTTAAACAAACTTCTTTCACATTGTCAATAAGGGGTATTGTTTGTGAAATTTTGAGGAAAATAATGAATTTATTCCATTTCGGAATAAGGCTCACATAACAAAATGTAGCAGACGTGGGGGGCAGGAGACGTGCGGAAGAGGAGGTGCTTATGGCTTATATTTAGAGAATGCTGGGGAATGGTGAGTTTGCTGTCACACTGGGACATTTGGCATTTCACCATATGTAATGACTGTGGCCTCTGGAGCTTTGGTATGTATATGGTAATCCTTATACTTAAGTGTTTTATTCATACAGGTCTGTTGTCTAAGCTATTGATATGGGGAATCTTATTTATTTATTTATTTTTGTCTACATATATATCTAGGTATTCTTAATTTTTTGGATTGACCCATTTTGGTATACCTTGGATTGGGGGCTCCTATTTTGGGTGTAACCCCTTTTCCCCATTTTTCTTCTTGCAACCTTGGCTTGGCCCTTACATATGACCGTCCTTATATGATATTTGGTTTGGTGAGTTATAGAACCTTTTGATCTGTAGGTTTTCTTTATCTTTTTGCAAATTTTTTTAGGTATTGAATTGGTATCTTGGTGGTTTTTCACTCAATTTGGCACATTGCAGCTTACGTCCTGGTTTTTCTGCTGGAAAAATGCTCCTAAAAACTTTACAAAAACTATTTTTTTCTGCACCTAGACGCTGAGCTGCGGGACATAAGCATTTGCTTTTTTCAGTTGTTTTCTTCATCAAAATTCCTATGCAAACTACCAGTATATTTTTTGTTTAATTTCTGTTTATTGAGAAAAAAAAAAAAGTTTTCAAGAAGTCAAAGAAAAACAGAACATAGACCATACAATCCGACATTAAATACGGTAAAAAACCATGGAACAATATCAATGAGTATACGAACATCTCAGTGCACGTCAAGCACGCCCAGTTGTGAAAAGTCTGGGAAAACACACTAATAGCACAACATTTCGCATCATAGAACCAATGTCAGAGATAGCCTATAGGAAAGTGAAAGGATAGTAAAAAGCAGAAAGGAAAGAAAGAGAAAAGGAGAGAGCAGCAGGGAGAAAAAAGGGGGTAAGAGGGGGGAGGGGAGGGTGGGAAAGTAGGCCATGGGTGACTTATGTACCAAATAATAAAAACTTTAATCAGATAGGATCACATTGGAAGGTGATAAACCAAGGGGCGTGTCCTCAGTGAGTAAGGCCACATAGGAAAAAGTGCTTTTAAAAGAAGACCAAGGTTGCCAGGCAGAGTGAAAACGGTCCAGTTTGTCACGGGCTATGAAAGTAAGTTCCTCTAATTGGCATGTCATATCAATTTTCCGTAGCCAGTGACATATCTTGGGAATGGTCGGTGAGCCCCAAAGGGCGGGGATCAGGGCTTTGGCTGCATTAAGCATATGAGGGATCATTGATCTCTTGTACTTAGAGAGCGGCATGTTAGTTCCATGCAGCAGGACAACCCAAGGATCTGATGGGATAGTAACTTCCGTGATCACATGTATAAGCCGAAGGACTTCCATCCAGAATGGTTGTATTATTGAACAGTGCCACCAGATGTGTGCGTGTGATGCAGTATCTCCGCATCCCCTCCAACATAACGGGGAGATGGCCGGAGAAATAATGTGCATTTTCCGCGGGGTATAGTACCAACGGGACAATAACTTGTAGTTTGATTCTGCCACCTTGGTGGAGAGAGAGGAAATGTGAGCCAATGCAAGAATTTTGTCCTTCCGATTATCGGAAATTTGAGATCCAATATCCAGTTCCCACTTGTGTAAGAAATCCGGGTAGGGTTGGCCTTGCAATAAGATAAGTGCCTTGTAAAACTGCGAGGTGGAGTGAAGGGGGGGGGGGTCCCGAGGGGACAATATTGCCTCAATAGGGTTCAAATCCTTGGAGTCGCGCATCGGACGTGGAAGAGCAGCTATGAACCTGGATAACTGTCTGTGTCTCCAATGGTCCATGTCTGTTGCGGGGCTGGAGCCCAAAATGTGGCTAAGTGGCTTCACAGTATTAGAGTGGGTTACGTGGGACAGTAAGAGGGGAGTTTTAGGAGACCAATTTTTAAATCCAGCATCCAGTTTGCCAGGCATGAAGTGATTGTGATTCAGCAGAGGCATTAAAGGAGAGTTGTAGTTCCAGGAAAACTTTGTATGCATGGAATCCCAGACAGACAAGGTTGATAGGGTCAGGGGAGAGGGCCCTGGCGGACCTTGGAATCCATGGTACTGCAGACAAGTCTCTGTCACATAGATCGTATTCCAGCTGTACCCATAATTTAGAACTAATAGAGTACTTCCAATCAGCCACACGGGTTAGTGAGACCGCCCGGAAATAGTCCCTGATACTAGGGAGAGCAAGCCCCCCACAACGCTTTGGATGGAAAAGCGTCGTCCTAGCAATCCTGGGGCGCCTGCCCTGCCAAATATACCTGGAAAGCAAAGATTGCAAAATAGTAAAAAGCCCAATAGGAACACCCAGCGGTAACATTTGAAAAAAAAAATAGAATACGAGGCAAAATGTTCATCTTAACTATGTTGGTTTTGCCCAACCAGGAATGGTGTAAAGAGGACCACTGCCGAAGATCCGATTTGATCTTATTCAATAGGGGAATGTAGTTACGACGGAACAAATTATCCAAGCGGGGAGTTAGATAAATACCTAGGTATTTCAATTTGTCCGGACACCATTGAAATGGGAAATGTGGGGACAGAGCAGAGACTTCAGTAGGGGGGAGATTAATGTTTAAGATTTCGGATTTAGACATGTTGATCTTGAAGTTTGAGAGGTGGCGAAAGTCTGCGAAAGCCCGTAAAAGTACAGGTAAAGAGATACGAGGTTGTTGGATGAAAAAAAGGATGTCATCCGCATAAGCTGCGTATTTATGCGTCTGACGGTTCACAGTGACACCATGTATATCGTTGGAATGCCTAATAGTGGATAGAAAGGGCTCGAGGGAAATGGCAAACAAAAGGGGCGATAAAGGGCACCCCTGTCGCGTGCCATTATGAAGGGGAAAGGAAGAACTAAGGAGGCCGTTAACCCGTACCTGTGCCGTTGGTTGGGAATATAAAGCTGCAATACGTTGTATAGCTTTGGGGCCAAGGCCAAAAAAACGGAGGGTAGTCAACAAATAGTCCCAGTCCACCCTGTCAAACGCTTTTTCAGCGTCAGTGGAAAGGAACAGGGTAGGCTGGGACCTAGTGCGGACAAAGTGGATTAGAGAGAGAGCACGAAGAGAGTTGTCCCTCGCCTCTCTGCCGGGGATAAAGCCAGTCTGATCGGCTGAGACCCAGGAGGGGATCAAGGGCAGTAGTCTGTTAGCTAACACCTTAGAATACAATTTAAGATCCACATTCAGGAGGGATATAGGGCGGTAACTGCCACATTCTGTGGGGTCTTTGCCCGGCTTAGGTAGGACCGAAATGTGTGCAGCCAATGATTCTGGACGAAAACCCGAGGATTTAGAAATGGAGTTGGCATAAGAGGTCAAGTGAGGGAGTAGGACATCTGCAAACTTTTTGAAATATGCGACCGTGAAGCCATCAGTGCCAGGTGCTTTACCAACTTGGGTGGATTTTAGTGCCAATTGGAACTCTTCAACAGAAAAATCGTTTTCCAATTTCTGCAGGGAGCGTTTGGAAAGGGTTGGTAGATTAGCCTTTTTGAGGTAAGCCCAAATGCGTTTGCGTTTTTCAGTTAAAGGGAGATGACAGAGATCACCTTCTACATGGTAAAGCTTGCCATAGAAATCTCTAAAGGCTTTGGCTATATCAGGGGAGGAATGAACCATCAGGCCAGAAGGAAGCTTCACCGTCTGAATGAAAGCTGCTGACTTTTGGGCTCTAAGAGACCTGGCAAGCATTCTACCGGGTTTATCACCCCACTCGTAACGTTTATGGGCTAAAAAGTGAAATTTGCGCTTAGTAGCTTTGTCAAGTAAGGATCGTAGGGATTCCCTAGCCTCTGTTAAGGCCTGAAGGTGGGAGACGTGCAATGACAGTTTGTGCGACTTTTCCAGATCCGCCACCAGGGCAAGCTGCTCAGCGATCAATTGGCCCTGCTCACGCTTCCTCCTCGCCCCCAGCTCCATCAATTTGCCCCTTATAGTAGCCTTGTGGGCTTCCCACACCAAGGAGGGAGATGCGTGCTCAGTGATATTTTCAAGAAAATATTGGCTAAGTGCAGAGGATAAGAGAGCTGCATCTGCGGGGTTTGAGAGAAGCGAGTCATTCAGCTTCCAATTAGTGGAGCGGGGTGGGAGAGAGGGAAGAAGCAGGGTGGTCATAACAGGAGCATGATCCGAAATGGAGGCACAGCCAATGGAGGCAGATCTCAAAAGAGGTAAGTGAAAGTGGCTCAGAAAAATGTTGTCAATCCTAGAGTAACAACCATGGGTTTTGGAAAAATGGGAAAAATCAGCATCTTTAGGATGCAGGATTCGCCAGACGTCAACTAGTTGAAGGGAATGTAATAACTTTTTAAGCCGTGCGATCTGTCTAAACGGGACATTCGAACGGCCCTTTGAGGCGTCAAGAACAGGGTCGAGGACCATGTTGATGTCACCGGCAACAACCAGGAGACCTTCGGCAAACTTCACCAGCTCAGAAAGCGTAGTGTGTAGGAACATGGACTGGGCCTGATTGGGTGCATAAATGTTAGCCAGAGTACAGCGGGTGTTTCCTATTGAACCCCTTAAAAAAAGATAACGACCATTATGATCAGCAAGCATAGTATCAAGTTTGAAAGGGGTGTCCTTTCGAAACCCAATAGCGACACCTTTAGCCTTGTTAGAGGGTGAAAGAGCATAGTACCAGGTCGGGTATTGTGGGGAGAATAGTTTGACGTGAGTAGAATGGGAGAGATACGTTTCTTGAAGGAATGCGATAGAACAAAATTCACGTTGCAGTTCCCGGAGCACTTGATGGCGTTTATATGCCGTGTTTAAGCCTCTAACATTATAAGACAAGACTTTTATAGTCGCCATTAGGTATCTACGAACACCCCTCCCACGAACACTGAGAACCCGGGCCTAACGGGAGGGGGGTAAAAAAGGGAAAGGGAGGGAGGAGAGGAGGAGACGGAAGAAAAAAAGAGAAGAAGCAGCAGAAATATAAGAAGAGAAGACATAGAATCACTACAGAAACAATGTCCAATGGGACACCATGTATCGGCACGCAGTAAACTGCAGTGGTCCCTGGGGGGATGGGCGAACCCAGAAACAGGGTGCCGAGCAGGAGAACAAGTCCCGCGAGACTGAACCCTAGATCCGGGAACCCCCACCCCCAAAAGGAGAGAGGGGAGCGTATCGACCGGACGCAACATCATCCTGTAGAGACGCTCAGAAGGGAGCCGACGGCTGCACCCCAACAAGCCGAATTACAAATGACAATGTGTAAAAGAAAACAGCAAATAACCATGGAATAAGCTCCCCCTGGCAGAGGAGACAGTAATAAACCCAACATGAGAATATAAAACAAGAAAACATGCATGATAAAAACAACAAATTAATGCACCTGAAATTAGAAAACATGAATTAGCACGAGAAAGGGTATCATATCAGCAGGCAGAGAGAAAGGGGTTCCTCATATAGGGGTCATCCCCGATTTGCGACTAGAGGATGGCGCAGAGGTGCGCATTTTCTTGGAAGGCGTTTTGCTCCAGGAGGCACCTGGTTTGAAGGTGAAAATGGGAATGCAATCGTGCCAACCCGGAAGATCCAAGGGTTGGAGGCCAACATCTTGGAGGAAGGCAGGAAGGTCTTCCGGAAAGCGGAGGGTAGCAGAATGACCATTTTTTGTAGCAATTAGACAAGCTGGAAAACCCCAGCGATAAGTAAAGCCATTGGTCCTAAGTTGTTCCAGGAGCGGTTTTAATGCGCGGCGTCGTTCCAAAGTCTCCTTGGAGAGGTCAGGAAAGATGTTAAGGGAGGCCCCGTGAAAGTCAACCACTTGAGTGCCACGTAGTTTGGTCATGATAGCATTTTTGTCTTCAAAATAGTGCAGGCGACAGATTACATCTCGAGGCAGATCAGAGGACAGGTTACGAGGTCTAAGTGCTCTATGTGTGCGATCAAAACGTAAAGGGTCGGTGGGAGCCCTCCCCAGGATGGAATTAAATATGCCCCTTCCAGATGCTTCAAGGTCATCATCCCTGGTAGCTTCGGGGAGTCCACGGATACGCACATTATTCCGCCGGTTGCGGTTTTCTAGATCCTCCATTTTGTATAGGGTGGCCCGGTGGGCCACCGTCAATTGCGTGACTTTGTCCTGCAACTCTCTAATGGAGTCTTCTTGGGAATCTTGCCTCTTTTCCATTTCTTCTACCCTACAAATTATGTGGGACATATCCGCGCGGACAGCGGTGATCTCCTTTTTAAGCGACTTTTCCAAGTTGCGAAACATGCCCCCTATTTCTTGCTTCAGACCATGTAAGAGAGAAGACATGTCAGAAGCTGCCGGTGAGTGCATCTCTTCAAGTGGGTCTGAGCAATAGGAGGAAGCGGGAGAGCGATCCCGTGGGGACGCGGAGCGGATGGAAGACACCGCGCCTGACACCGAGGCCTCGGCTCTGCTCCCTCGTGTGTGAGTGCTCGAGCCTCCCGTAGATAAAAAACGTTTTATGGTCCCAGAGCCGTGTAGTTTGGATGAGGATCCCTTCCCGGATAGTTTGCCTGTCATGGAGCGTAAGGTGGGTGTTTTAGAAGGCATTGCAGTGCCAGGGGGTCAGTTCATCGGGGTGCCGCCAAAGCTCACGCTAATCACACCTGTTCATTGCTAATGAAAAGTCTCATCTCCAATTGAGCTGGTATAGTGTGAGCTGTGCAAGAGACAAGGTGGGTAAACTGCAAGCAGCCGCTGTATCAGGCAGGGAAGAGTGTGGGGCATACAGTCCAGATGCAGTCACTGGGCAGCAAGGTTAGGTGGAGTAAAAAAGGGGCAGAAGCGAGTGCTTACCCGGCGTTTGATGTAAGGGGCACAGCTTTAGGCAAGGCCGCGGCTTCCAGGATGTCCAGGCCGCAATCTTGGGCGTCCTCCTACAGTCAAATATTGTGCACCAGGAGATGGATGGCGGGCCCTGGGGGCTCAGTCAGGTGGAGGCTGGCTGTGGAGGAAAAGCGGCGGGTCTGGAGAGGCCTCGGAAGCGGCCGATGCGGCGGACGGCGGGTCGCGGCGCCCGCTAGGAAAGACCGCGGCTTCAGTGCAGGAGTAGGCCCCGAGATCGTAACTTTGGATCTAAGGCCCCCAGAGCGGAAATTCTTGGACCGGCCAGTGTAGGGGGTCTCGGGTGGTCGATTATGATGTAGCAGGGGTGGTAACAGGGGACCAGTGCGGTGGATGGCAACAGATTAGTCGGCTATGGAGACGGAGCACCTGAAAAAGCATCCAGCGAGCTCGACTTCCGGTCACGCCCCCCGCAAACTACCAGTATATATATATATATATATATATATATTTAATTTGCCTTCCCTGGTACCCCCCCAGGCCTGATCAACATGCTAGTGAAATGTTTAAATAAAACCTTTTTTTCATGACATATCTTTTTTTATTTGCATATTATGTTATTATGCTGTGTATTATTCTAGTTACTGCTAAATGAGAGTTAATGTCTGTATACTATTATTCTTCAATAAACCTTGATTGAGAAAAAAAGAAAAATTAAATATAGTTGCTACTATAGTTCCTCTCTGCTTTCCTCTCCTTGTCTTCCCCTGACCCCTTCTCTATTCTTTTCTCCACTTCCTCTCCTTTCCTCTTCTCTGCTTTCATCTTCCTCTCCTGGGCTCTCCTTTCCTCTTTCCCTTCTGCCCTTTTTTACCTCTCCTCTTCACTTCCTCTGTACTCTTCTCTTAATTTCCCATCCCCTCTCCTCTCTTCCCTTTTCTTGTTCCTCTCCATTCTTTTTCTCTCCTCCTTCCTGCTTCCCTCTTCCTTTCCTCTTTTCTTATTCTCCCCTTCACTCCTCACCTCCCCTTTCATCTCCTCTCCTCTTTCTGTCCTCCCCTCCGCTCTCCTCCCCTCACCTCCCATCCCACTTCCCCCCTCCTCAACTCTTCTCTTCCTCTCCTCCTTACTCCCCTCCTCTTTCTCTGCTCCCCATCCATCCATTCTCTCTCCTCTTACTCTCCTCATCTCCCTTTTCCCTCTTTTCTTTCTTTCCTTTTTCACTAATCTAGTTTTTTTCTCTCCTCTCTTCTGCCCCCCCCCCCTTCTCTACTCCTCTGCTCCCTTTTGCCCTCCTCTGTACTCCTCACCTCTTTCCCTCCTCTGTACTTCTCACCTCTTTCCCTCCTCTGTACTCCTCTCTTCGCTTCTCCCCTCCTCTGTACTCCTCTCGTCCCCTCTTCCCTCCTCTGTACTCCTCTCCTCCCCTCTGCCCTCCTCAGTACTCCTCTTCTCCCTTATGACCTCCTCTGTACTCCTCTCTTTGCTTCTGCCCTCCTCTGTACTCCTCTCCTCCCTTCTGTCCTCCTCTGTACTCCTCTCCTCCCTTCTGCCCTTCTCTGTACTCCTCTTTCCCTCCTTTGTACTCCTCTTCTCTCTTTTGCTCTCTTCGCCTCTTACTCTCCTCATCTCCTATTCCCTTTTATCCCCTCTGTTTTCCTCTCCTCCTTACTCCCCTCCTCTTTCTCTCCTCCCCATCAATCTTCTCTCCTCTTACTCTCCTTATCTCCCATTTCCTTCTTCTATTCCTATCCTTTTCGCTATACTGCATTTTCCTCTTTCCCTCTTCTCTACTCCTCTCCTACCTTCTGCCCTCCTCTGTACACCTCTCCTACTTTCTGCCCTCCTCTGTACCCCTCTCCTACCTTCTGCCCTCCTCTGTACACCTCTCCTCTTTCCCTCCTCTTCTTCTGCTCTCCTCTCCTCATTTCCAATCCCATTTTCTCTCCTCCTCACCTCTTCTCTTCTTCTCCTTACTCTCCTCCTCTTTCTCTCTTCCCCATCCATCTCCTCTCCTCTTTGCTAATCTCCTTTTCCTCTACTCTCCTCTTCCCCTCTTCTCTACTCCTTTCCTCTCTTCTGCCCTCCTCTCCTCCCTTCTGCACTGCCCTCCTCTAAGACTCTCTCCTCCCCCCTTTCTGTTCCTCTCCTATCCTCATATGTTTGTTAGGATAGAACCCGTGATTGGGGACATCATGTTTAATATAAATAGTATGTGTTGTAATATAAATACTGTGACCTGGAATTTCCATCGATAAATGAGTAAATCCGGATGTTGATAAACAACGGTAACTTTTTCACAATGAGATTTGCGGCTGGTACACTGCCAATCCGATAATCATTAAAGAAAACTTGTGCTGAGCCAGCTTGGCCCAGATTATTGATTTAAAGTAATAGGAAAGCTCAAACTCCGATTTTAAGTAAAACTATAGGCACAACTTTTTTTATCTTTCATTTTGGATAGAGTATGTCTGTTTTTTGCCATCTGTTGTCCCCATTGGGTAGATTTCACTTCCTGTTCAATAGCCAAAACAGGACATGAGAGAAAATTCCTCCAAAGCAACGGAATCCCTGGTTGGCACCAGAACTAATGTCCCCATTGGAAGATTTCATCTGTGTTCCTGATTTGGTGACAACTCAAAATTTGTGTTTTACGTCATTCTTGGCGATAATAGTAAACAAGGAAAATAGAGAGGAAGAATCTCCCTAATACAGTGGAGGGGGGAAAGTATTTGATCCCCTGCTGATTTTGTACGTTTGCCCACTGACAAAGAAATTATAATTTTAACGGTCGGTTTATTTTAACAGTGAGAGACAGAATAACAACAAAAATATCCAGAAAAACACATTTCAAAAAAGTTATAAATTGATTTTAATTTTAATGAGTGAAATAAGTATTTGACCCCTTCGCAAAACATGACTTAGTACTTGGTGACAAAATCCTTGTTGGCAATCACAGAGGCCAGATTTTTCTTGTAGTTGGCCACCAGGTTTGCACATATCTCAGGAGGTATTTTGTCCCACTCCTTTTTGCAGGTCCTCTCCAAGTCATTAAGGTTTCCAGGCTGATGTTTGGTAACTCAAACCTTCAGCTCCCTCCACATATTTTCTATGGGATTAAGGTCTGGAGACTGGCTAGGCCACTCCAGGACTTTAATGTACTTCTTTTTGAGCCACTCGTTTATTGCCTTGGCTATGTGTTTTGGGTCATTGTCATGCTGGAATACCCATCTACAACCCAATTTCGAAACCCTGGCTGAGAGAAGGAGGTTCTCACCCAAGATTCAATGGTACTTGGCCCCGTACATCGTCCCTTTGATGCGGTGAAGTTGTCCTGTCCCCTTAGCAGAAGAACACCCCCAAAGCATAATATTTCCACCTCCATTTTTGATGGTGGGGATTGTGTTCTTGAGGTCATAGGCAGCATTTCTCCTCCTCCAAACACGATGAGTTGAGTTGATGCTAAAGAGCTCATCTAACCACAACACTTTCTCCCAGTTCTCCTCTGAATCATTCAGATGTTCATTGGAAAACTTCAGATGGGCCTGTACATGTGCTTTCTTGAGCAGGGGGACCTGCAGGATTTCAGTTCTTCACAGCCTAGTGTGTTACAAATTTTTTTCTTGGTGACTATGGTCCCATCTGCCTTGAGATCATTAACAAGATTCTCCCGTTTATTTCTGGGCTGATTCCTCACCATTTTCATGATCATTGAAACTTCACGAGGTGAGATCTTGCATGGAGCCCCAAACCGAGGGGTATTGACAGTTATTTTGTGTTTCATTCATTTGCGAACAATCGCACCAACTGTTGTCACCCTCTCACCAAGCTGCTTGGTGACTGTCTTGTAGCCTATTCCAGCTTTGTGTAGGTCTACAACAGCCTTTCTCAACCTTATCAACACAGAGGAACCCTTGAAATACATTTTCTGGTCTCGGGGCAAACTGATTAGGGGATTGGAGGACCTTAATTATGAAGCGCACTTACAAGCGCTTGATTTATTCTCCATGGAGAGGAGACGCCTGAGAGGGGACATGATAGCGATTTATAAATACCTCAACGGTGATCTCAACATAGAAAAAAAACTATTCAATCGCAAAGAATGCATGAGGACGCAAGGCCATACAATGCGATTAGAGGAGAAGCGTTTTAACCTCAGGCTACGCAGTGGGTTCTTTACTGTAAGGGCTACAAGACTGTGGAATTCTCTACCACAAATGGTAGTAACTGCGGGGAGTATGGCTACTTTTAAAAGACTCTTGGATGTACATCTCAAGGATCATAACATTCAGGGGAACACAGGTTGAACTAGATGGACTATTGTCTTTATCAGAGTTGTATAAAGTACTCAAAACCCATACTTGAGTAAAAGTACAAGTGCTCGATCAAAAAGTGACTTGAGTAGAAGTGGAAGTGCTCGATCAAAAAGTGACTTGAGTAGAAGTACTAAAGTATTCAACATTTTTTGTACTTAAGTATTGCAAGTATTTTTTTTAAAAATTTTGCTACTCAAGTACTGAAAGTAAAAGTACCAGTAGTTTTGAAAAAAAAATTGCTACTCAAGTACTGAAAGTAAAAGTACAAGTACTGTGTTATGTAGTTATTATTATTGTTTTTATTATTTCAAATGCAGCTTTTATTTATACATACAGTAGCATTTATATTCGTATGCGCTGATAATACACATGTTTTGAGCTTCATGAAACCTGCCATCTACTGTTCTGGTAGTGGTCATTTTTATAATTGTAACGAGTAACTATGCAGCACAAAAAAAAAAATATTGGAGTAGAAGTATTGAAATCATTGAAAAAATGTAGTGAAGTAAAAGTGGAGGTAGGAGAAAAAAATTCTACTCTAGGAAAGTACAGATACCGCCTTTCGGTACTTAAGTACAGTAGTGAAGTAGTTCTACTTAGTTACTATACATCTCTGGTCTTTATTCAACCTCAACTACTATGTAACTAATGGCACTTTTCCACTCCACTCGTCCCTGCTTGGCTCGGTTTGGTTTTCCACTGCATAGTACCGCATGGTATGGTGTTGGAACGGTTCGGTACGGTTAGGTACGGTTTGCTTTTCCACTAAAGTAGTAAGTGGGTGTGATAACAGCGATTCTCTGACCAATCAGTGGCTAGTAGGGACAAACAGTCAAGGTTGCATGCAAAGGATTGTGGGATATGGTATCGGTTTAAGGTGGTACTGTTTAAGCGAGCCTTACCGTTCGGTTCCATGTAGTGGAAAAGTGCCGCCGTACCGTACCGTACCGAACCGTTCCAACACCGTACCATGCGGTACCATGCAGTGGAAAAGCGCAAAAGCGAGCCGAACCGTTCGGTTTCATGTAGTGGAAAAGTGCCGCCGTACCGTACCGAACCGTTCCAACACCGTACCATGCGGTACCATGCAGTGGAAAAGCGCAAAAGCGAGCCGAACCGTTCGGTTCCATGTAGTGGAAAAGTGCCGCCGTACCGTACCGAACCGTTCCAACACCGTACCATGCGGTACCATGCAGTGGAAAAGCGCAAAAGCGAGCCGAACCGTTCGGTTCCATGCAGTGGAAAAGCGCCATATGTAACTATGTATGTATGTATGGAACCCCTGCTAAAAATGAAAAATCTAAAACTCATGACACATTAGTGTGACAGTCAGTGGGAAGAATGCTCCATACTCTTGTCAACATTGGGAAGAATTACCCCCTTACAGAGAGCTAAAAGGAACAATGGTGTCATTGGAAACTTATCTGAGAGGTAGAAATTGCCCATTGCTCAAGGAACCCCTAGCAACCTCAGAAGGAACCCTAGGGTTCCACAGAGCCCTGGTTGAGAAACCCTGGTCTACAATCCTGTCCCTGACATCCTTGGACAGCTTTTTGGTCTTGGCCATGGTGGAGAGAATGGAATCTTGTCTTTTCTAGAGGAAACAAGCTTAAGATTAGGAGCACTCCCGTTAAGAGAGTGCTCCTAATCTCAGCTTGTTACCTGTATAGAAGACACCTGGGAGCCAGAAATCTTGCTGATTGATAGGGGATCAAATACTTATTTCACTCATTAAAATGCAAATCAATTTATAATTTTTTTGAAATGTGTTTTTTTGGATATTTTTGTTGATATTCTGTCTTTCACTGTTAAAAGAAACCTACCATTAAAATTGAACGCTGATCATTTCTTTGTCAGTGGGCAAATGTACAAAATCTGCAGGGGATCAGATACTTTTTTCCTTCACTGTAGAGTACACAGACAGCAATAAAAACCTGAGAGGGGTTCTTATTCCTCTCCACTCTATCAAAAAAAAAAAAAAAGTTTTACATTTAGTTATAGTTTAGGTAATCAGTAAGTACTGTGTTGGTGTAGAATCTTTCTGGGGAAGGAACATTGTGCCTGACCTCTAAACTGGAAATGGGTCCAAGGCTGAGTTCTGTATCTTTTAGCGGAGTTATCTATGTTCAGTTCTAGGTATCGGTACATCTGGAGATAGGAGATAGCACTTTCTTTAATGACTGTGATGTAACATATCCTGCTTACATAATAACACACGCCTACCTTATACTACATAGAGCACTTAAAGTGAATGTAAACCTAATTACTAAAACTTCATCTATAGTTTGTCGACCACCCGACACAGATTTACTGCGGCAGGGTGGCTCGGCTGGGCATAATCACATTGATCTATGTGTGGATCCAGTGGCGCGCGCACGCCGCCGGAGCCGCGCCGGAGCCAGACCACAGGAGGAGTGGTCGAATTCGCCGCCGGCCTCTCGCAATCTCCGGCTAGAATAACAGAAGAACCGTCTGCTTATCTAAGCAAAGCAGGCGGCTATTCTGTCAGAGAGGCAGGGAAAGATCATGTAATTCAGCTAAGCTGAATCACACGATCTCTCCCTGCCTCGCGTGAAATCACACGATCTCTCCCTGCCTCTGTCCAACCCATCCCCCCACACAGTTAGTAAGCACAAAAGGGAACAATTTATTGTTGCTTACAAGTCAAAAACATACTTACAAAACATGTATTAGTATATCGCATATATCAAAGCCTTGTGTAAGCCGCGCTTGGCGTGCGTTCCACGGTGTGACCAGGAAGTGCCTGACAGGAAGTGACGATACGTCTCGTCCATAGCCGGAAGTTGCATCGCAACTTGACGCAACTTCCGGCTACGGACGAGACGTATCGTCACTTTCTGTCAGGCACTTCCTGGTCACACCGTGGAACGCACGCCAAGGCTTTGATATATGCGATATACTAATACATGTTTTGTAAGTATGTTTTTGACTTGTAAGCGACAATAAATTGTTCAAGCATACTTCACCATGTACGGCCTTTCTATATTTTAATGGTGGATACGGAGGCGGATTTTACCTTACCCTTATCCAAGGTTTTATGAAAAATCTTCCCAAAGATCCTGGTCAAGAGGGCTTATGTGCAATATATACCCAAGGCTCAAACAATTTGGCATTGTGGTGAGTGGGGAACCAAGAGGGGACACTTATCACTTTGGAGCACCTTTGAATTTTCTGCACTTGAGCACTTTTTTTGGATCACATTTAAGGACTTTAATGGATTTGCAATATTTATAATTTTATGTCACAATTTTAACACAGTTGTTTTATGCTAGCGCTGCTTAATTTTGGTTTTTATATATTTTCTAAGATTTGCTTAGTGTTGCAGCCGCTGCATATTGATATTCAATAATTTTTTGCACAGCATTTATGTACTTTAAATATTTATTGATTCACATATAATATTTATTCATGGTTATCACTTAGTTGACAGATTTATATATTATATATTTTAATTTGATCTACCAGCGCGGGAATTTACTTAGTTTTTTCACAAAAAGGAACACATTTAACCCTTTGATCCCCCCCCCCCACACTGTTAACCCCTTCCCTGCCAGTGTCATTTATACAGTAACAGTGCATATGATTTAGCACTGATTACTGTATTAATGTCACTTGTCCCCATAAAATGTCAGTTAGGGGTCTGATCTGTAGGCTGCAATGTCGCAGTAACAATAAAAATCGATGATCGCCGCCATTACTAGTAAACAAACAAATAAATGAATAAATAAACAGTCCATAAATCTATCCTGTAGTTTGTAAACGCTAGAACTTTTGCGCAAACCAATTAATATAGGCTTTTTGGGATTTTTTTCCCCCAAAAATATGTAGCAGAATACAAGAAGAATTGGCCAAAAATTATAAAAAAAAAATTGATTTTTTTAAAAAAAAAATGTTTTTTAAAAAAATGATTGGGAATGTTATATAGCAGAAAGTAAAAAATATTGTGGTTTTCAAAATTGTCACTTTTTTTGTTTATAGTGCAAAATCTAAACACTGCAGAGGTGATCAAATACCACCAAAAGAAAGCTCTATTTGTGGGGAAAAAAAGAACATCAATTGTTTTTGGGTACGGCGTAGCATGACAGTGCAATTGTCAGTTAAAGCAATGGCCTGGTCATTAAGGGGGTAAAACCTTCCGGAGCTGAAGTGGTTAAGGTGAATGTGGTTGTAAACCTCTGACACGAAAGTGTGTACTTGTCTCAATTAACCACTTCTGGACTGGAAGGTTTTACCCCCTTAATGACCAGACCATTTTTTTGCGATACCGTAGTGCATTACTTTAATGGACAATTGCGCGGTCATTCGACGCTGTACCCAAATAAAATTTACGTCCTTTTTTCCCCACAAATATAGCTTTCTTTTGGTGGTATTTGATCACCTGTGCAATTTTTTTTTTTGTGCTACAAACAAAAAAAGAGCGACAATTATGAAAAACAAAAACAATATTTCTCACATTCTGCTATAAAACATTCCCAATAAAAAAAATTAAAAAAAATTAAAAATCAAGTTTTTTCATCATTTTAGGCCAATTTGTATTCTGCTACATATTTTTGGTAAAAAAATCCCAATAAGCGTATTTTGTTTGGTTTGCGCAAAAGTTATCACGTCTACAAACTATGGGAAAGATTTATGTAATTTTCTATTTATTTTAATTTTTTTACTAGTAATGGCGGCGATCTGCGATTTTTCGTGGGACTGTGACAGTGCGGCGGACAGATTGGACACCTAACTGACATGTTTGGGGGGACCAGTGACATTACCACAGTAATCAGTGCTACAAATATTCACTGTTACTGTAAAAATGACACTGGCAGGGAAGGGGTTAACCCAGGGGCGATCAAAGGGTTAAGTGTGAGCCCAGGGGGTGTTTTCTAACTGTGAGGGGGGGTGGGCTTGTGGAATCAACACAGAAACCTGTGATCCTAAATAGGAGGATCACAGGAGCTCTGTGCTAATTCCTGAGAGAACAATGGTCTGCTGTTTTTACAACAGCAGACCGCTGTTTTCTCTCCACAGGGAGCGATCACTGGTGCCCGGCAGCAATTGCAGCCACCGGCCCTGTGGATCGGCATCCCCGCTGCCTAATAGGGGAGTGAGCGCGCCTCCAGCGGCGTGCGCCCGGCCCCAGGAGAGCTACCGCGAACCGCTGTATAGGTACGGCTGTTCGCGCAGCCGAGCCAGCCTGCCGCAGCATATCTGCGGTGGACGGTCGGCTGGTGGTTAAGAGCACTAAGTGTCATTTCTAACAAACAAAGCATTAAAAAAATAAACCTATGCCATTTCTGTCTGCTGCCTTGTTCCTCTGCTATCAGCATCAATCACTTTTTACAAGTTTTTCTTGCACCAAGAAAAAGAAAAAAGGTGACAGGGGAGGGAGCTCGAGCACACGACCTGTGATTGATAGCCTCAGCTCTGTTTCTGTGTGTTGTGTGAAATCAGTTCTCAGTGAGCTCCTGCTACTAGTATAGTGTCTGTCCGGGTCTGTATACTGGTCATGGTCAGAACTATACCAGTGTCCTAAATAGGGAAATATATGGTGGTTTGGGACTTTAGATGTACCTGCTTGGGTGTAATAAACACTGATCAATCAATTATAAAAAAAATGAAATGTCTTTATTTTAAATATTGCACATTTTTTTAAGAAGAGGGTTTGTTTTTTAAAAACATTTTCTCAAACTGTTTGTCAAGGGTAACGTTCTCTTGAGGTTAAAGGCGTTTTAAAGGCAGAAGGTTTTTTTATCCTAATACATTCTATGCATTAAGACAAAAAGCCTTCTGCGTGTAGCAGTGCCCCTAAGACTTACCTGAGCCCCATCTCTGTCCAGCGATGTCCACGAGTCCCTCGGCTGTCTGGGACTCTCCCCCCTGATTGGCTGAGACACAGCAGCGGCACCATCTACTCAGTTAGCCAATCAGGAGAGAGAGGGGGCAGGGCCGCAACTCCTGTGAATGGACACAGGGAGCTATGACTTGGCTTGAGTGCCCCCATAGCAAGCTGCTTGCTGTGGGGGCACTCAGCAGGAGGGAGGGGCCAGAAGCTCCAGCCAGGGCCCGGGAAGAGGAGGCCCTCTGCAAAACCACTGCACACAGAAGTTGAGTATTAAAAGGTTTGTTATTTTAGTAGAAAAAACAAGACTTTATATTGACTTAAATATCTGATTTGTATAGCCAACGCGTTTCGCGGGCAGACCTGCTTCGTCAGGGCCTCAGATCTTGTTAAATATTGCAATAGTATGCAAAAAAAATCACATATAAAAAATAATAAACTTTCAACAGCTAATCTCAAATACACTTAAAGCGGTGTTCCAGCCTCCCCCTCCAAAAATTAAAAGTCAGCAGCTACACATACTGTACACATACTGTAGCTGCTGACTTTTAATATTAGGACCCTTACCTGTCCTGGAGTCCAGCGATGTCGGCACCGCAGCCGATGTTTCCATTGACTGTCGGGTGCTGCCGCCGCCATTTCCGGTAAGGGAACCCGGCAGTGAACCATTGCGGGGATATTCTTGGTACCAATGGACACATCATAGACCGTATAAAAAATCAATATATTTTATTACAAAAATAATGACATAGCACAAAACTTTGATACAATAAAAAAGTGCATTTAAAAAGTTATTATTACACCCATTTCAATGACCTAACTGTGCATATAAATCTATTGTATTCCAATAGTATACGGTGATACCAATAGAAGCACAGCTGGTCCCACTCAACATGTTTCGTGGTTGCCAGCTTCTTCAGGAATTTTCAAGGGTGAGACAATAAACATTTTTACTTTAACAAGGAAACAGTGATCATCAGTATAGATCCATGTAGGTAGATACAGAAATAGCAGAAATGGTTGGACATATGTTACCCACTTCTGGACCGAGCCCATTTCTGACAAATGTTGTTTACAAGTTAAAATCTGTATTTTTAACTAGAAAATTACTTGGAACCCACAAACATTATATATATATATTTTTTAGCAAAGACTCTGGAAAATAAAATGGCGGTCGTTGCAATATTTTTTGCACAGCGGTCTTTCAAACGCCATTTAAAAAAAAAAAATATATTCACTGCATTTAAAAAAAACTAAACAGTAAAGTTAGCCCAATTTTGTTGTATATTGTCAAAGATGATGTCACACCGAATGAGACACCTAACTTGTAACAGTTTAAAATTGCGCACACCCATGGAATGGTGACAAACTACGGTACATAAAAATCTCCAAAGATTTACATTTTTTTAACAATTACCAGTTTAGAGTTACAGTACAGAGTAGCTCTTTTTTTTATGTTTTTAAATTATTGCTCTCGCTCTGGCGATTGCGGCAATATCTCACATGTGTGGTTTGAACAGCGCTTTCATTTGCGGGCACAACTTACGTATGCATTTTCTTTCGTGTGCGAGCTCATGGCGACAGGGGCACTTTAACATTTTTTTTTTTTTCCTTATTTATTTTTATTGATTTTTTCATTTTAACACAGTTTAAAGGTTAAAAAAAATCTGATCACTTTTATTGCTTTCACAAGCAATGTAAGTACTCTTTATGGAGATACTCTTCATGGAGAGATCGGGGGTCTAAAAGACCGCAAACCTCTCCACTGCACTTCAATGTGTTCAAAATGCTGAAATCTGCATTTTTGAATACTGACTTTTTAAATTCGGCTCCTTTAGCCGCTGAGTAACCCGGCCGTGACGTCATCACGCCGCTTCTGGGTTACTACATCGGAGACCCGATCATAGACGAATCCGGCTTCGTTTGGGCCTCGGTGAGACGGGAGACCCGGGCAGAGCTGAGGACGGCGGCCGAAGGGGGGGGGGGGGCATCTCGCTGGAATAATGCCCGAGCGGCTCTTGAGCTGTATCATCAGCTGTAATCAACTTAAAGCCGACCGCTGGCTCTAAAATATGGTACCGGGATGATGCCTCTAGCTGCAGGCATCACCCCGGTACAACCACTTCTCTGAGCCAATGTAGGGCTATGTCGATTCGCAGGAAGTGGTTAAATGAGTTGCAACCAATGATTCTTGGACACTTACCCTTGGGTGTATGGGTGGGATGGAATATGGGGCAAGACATAAGGGCGCCAGCACCAGTCTCCAGAGCCAGTGTGAGAGCAGGATAGCAACTATACCTGCGGGTACAACAATGTATGTTCCTTATATAAAAGGGAAGTACGGGTCAAAGAACATAGTATTAGGTTGTGTCACTTAGACTAGCTATTCCATAGAAACAGGTAAAGCACAAAACAAATAAAATAAGAGGCATGTGATGCGATTTAAGCCATATATTTTGTATGGCTCAAATTGTATCACATTTGCACCAAACTGTTGTAGGACCCTTTTTTCCACCACACCTAATCGCATTGCATGGGTGTTTCTATACTTAGGCCTCATGCACACTGGACGTTATAAAAACGCCAGTAGCTTTGTAGTGAGTTTTTCCAGCGTTTTTCTGCTTTTTTGCATTGGCGTTTTTTAGCGTTTTTTGTCTCTCTGCTATTTTAGTAACTCGCAAATTCCCACAATGCATCTCTGCATAGCCTTTGTTAATTGTTTAGTCACCATTTTCAGAGCACTAGAGGAGATAGGAGCACTGCATTGTTCAGGAGCGATTAGGCCTGCAGAAAAAAAAAACATTTTGGTGCAAATGTGATGCAATTTGAGCCATACAAAATATATGACTCAAATCGCATCACACAGACATCACACGTGATGTGCACTGGAATGCGATGCATTTTTGGTGCAAATCACATGCGGTGTTCAGCATGCACAAGTGTGACCCCAGGCTATGTTCCATGAATGACACCTCCAAACAGAACCCAGGCTTAAAAAAAAGCTAGCAGCGTTTTTTGGCGTTTATCAGCGTTTATTGACGTTAGAGCGTTTTTACAGCTGAAAAACGCCACTTAAAACCCACTCGTTTTCTTTCTTTTTTTTTACAGCCAGGAAACGCCCCTGCCAAACACTTCTGATAACAGCCTGTGTGTGAATGAAGACATAGAATAACATGTCGGGGCATTTATTGGCTGTAGAAAAAAAAGTCTGACGCCAAAAACAGCCGCTGTAAAAACGTCCCGTGTGCATGTTGGCCAATGTGAATATTTTGTAGATATTCCTTGTATATTGAATCTTCCGCAACATGGCGGTGCACAGCAGTGGAATACCAAATAGTAGAAAAAAAACTTGCGCCACTAAATTATAGTAATAATAAGAGAGGAAATCGCTGCTGCCTCAAGACCCTGAGGGTAGGGATCAGATAAATATAAAAATAGCAGCACTAAATCCTCAGACAAAACTGGTGCTCAATAGATGAATACACTTAGAATTTAAATTTAAATAGTGATTATATCATTCCACAATCAATGTATCAAAAACCAAGTGCAAAGGGTTAAAAAAAATTGTAAGTAAAGGGAGTAAATCAATAAATAACTAAGTCCATAAGTAAATCATTGCAAAAAGTGCTGCTGTGCAAAAAAAGGTGCTATCGTGCAAAAAACATAAGAATGATTGAAAAGTCCTGAAAAGATTATCACACCTCACTAGAAACAATATATACTCCAAATATTAATCCCATGTGCGAATAAAGATAGCAGCCAATTGGTGTGACTTCAAGACATGCAAACAGTGATGGTGGCACCCTCCGAACACCGCCAAACAATAGGAGAAGTACAAACTCACCAGAAGAAGTTGATCTTTGTTGGCATATGTCAACAAAAGATCACAATGCACTTTGTGGGTCTCCGTGGTCTGGGAACGTGGATCCTGGAGGATGAGGTTCCTGTGGATGGTCTCAGAGGACACAAGCCAGATAAAAAAGGGGACTCCTCATTGCATAGTAGGTTCAAATAATCCGAGTTTATTTAAGAGATTAAAAGGTTGGGCAAAGCAAGCAAAAAATATCCAAGCTGACAGACCCGCAATGTCTCCCGTAGGTTACTGGGCCCCCCTGCGGTCACCTGTACTGTGTGCTGGGAGCACACAGTACAGGTGAAAGTGTACTGAGCGACGTGCGTTCCAAAGCGGGTTCAGAACGAGGCAGCGTGCGTGTCAGCTTGACGCGTTTCGTCACAACATTGACGTCATCAGAAGATTCAAGCTCTCAAATGTGCTGGGAATTTTTATACCAATTGTTGTGTAGCACCCTCCTAAGTAGGTGCTAGTGAGAGAGTATAGTTTGAGCTCTGTCTGCTTACCAGAAGGGCTGCAGGTAAATCTATATTGTTCTTTGCCTACCAGAGAGCAGGATCTGTTAGTGAGGTCTGCTCATTGTGCTCAGAGTGCAACTCATTCTGTCTAGAGAGTGTTTCACACTGGTCCAATAGGGCGGCATGTTGGCACTACTACAACCTCCAAACATAATATGTTTTTTAAGCAGAGGCCCTACACAATAAAATAGTGGCTGTTATGTTGCTTGAAATTAAGGCAGCCATTTATCAAATGCAAATTTTTAGGATGAAATTCAGTAAAATACATTTTAGTGCACACAAACACAATACAATACCCACTTTTTTGGTAAAATGTAAATGCTGCGTCAAGTAAATAGGTACAAAACCATGTTGACATTCAAAATTGCACATGCATGTGAAAGGGTGGTGAACTACCTAAAAACTACTTAGGACCTCCAAAATTATATATTTTTTAAGCCTCCTGCGCAAACCGGCATAGCTGTACGTCGGTCGCGCGCCTGCAGCTAAAGTGGGCGAGCGTGCACCACCGGCGGCGCGCTCCCACCCCCACTCAGCAGCGGGGACTCTGATGCATGGGTCCAGCGGCTCCGATTGCCGCCGGCCATATGTTTAGCACTGATTACTGTAGTAATGTCACTGGTCCCCCCAAAAGTGTCAAAAATGCCAGTCAGGGGTCTGATCTGTCCGCTGCAATGTCGCAGTCCCGCTAAAAATCGCAGATTGCCGCCATTACTAGTAAAAAAAAAACAAAAAAATTGTTTTTACTAAAAATATGTAGTGGAAAACTAATTGGCCTAAAATGTTAAAAAAATAGGTTTTTAATTTTTTTTTTTGGGAGGGGGGGGGGGAATGTTATATAGCAGAATGTGAAAAATATTGTTTTTTTTTTTTTTTTTTCAGAATTGTCACTATTTTTGTTTATAGCACAAAAATAAAAATCGCAGAGGTAATCAAATACCACCAAAAGAAAACTATATTTGGGGAAAAAAAAGGACATCGATTTTATTTAGGTACAGCGTCGGACGACTGCGCATTTGTCCGTTAAAATAACGCAGTGCCTAATCACAAAAAATGGCCTGGTCATTAAGGGGGAAAATCTTCCGGTTCAGAAGTGGTTAAAATGATATTTTATTTTATTTAAACAATATAATTTTAAACTGTATCTTTAAAATTGTAATGCCCGAGATATTATCCTTCATACATCGCTGCATGGGAAGGTGTTTAAAACGTTTTTTTGCTGTGCTTCGCTAAAGTGTTTAGTTTTGGCTTGAAGAAAAGGTGGCAGCCCTACATGCATAACAAGCAAAAATCCATTGGGACAACAAGGTGTCAAATCTCAAATCTCACTTTGCAGTTGTCATGAAGTCATGGATTGCCTTGGGAGAGAACATTCCACAAAGCTGCAAATGTTACAATGTTCGTAATGCGAAAAATTTCCACTTCTACATGCCCTTAATCATGACATGATGACACCTAAGTGTTTACTTTCCAGGTTTGACCACTCTTTCTCTTTATTTAGATTTCATAGTCACTTTTCTGGTTTTTCTAGAACACAATTAGAAGGAAACATCCAAAGTTTGGAGAAACAGAAAAAGGGGTAGATAAAGGTACACAGTTCTTTGTTTTGTTACAAAGATCTATGTAATATAAACAGTATTGTTATATGTGAAAATAGACATTGTTTATTTTGTATGCTCCTGAATAACTATATATATATATATATATATATATATATATATATATATATATATATATACATCCAAATATTTTTTTTATTTTATATTATTTTATCATAATAAACAAATGATTTTATTTGTATTATGTTGTTATGAAATTAAACTAGGACCAAAATAATACAACTTTTTAAAACTTTAGTTGTATATTTTTTTGCCGTT
This sequence comes from Pelophylax lessonae, assembly GCF_965119305.1. Lineage (NCBI taxonomy): Eukaryota > Metazoa > Chordata > Amphibia > Anura > Ranidae > Pelophylax > Pelophylax lessonae. The sequence goes on along the minus strand of NC_138776.1, from coordinate 35,826,964 downwards.
AGCAGGACCCCCCGTCCAAAATAAATAAATAAATACATAAATAAAATAAATACATTCAGGGGTACGTAGATTAGATCCACGAAACGCGTAGAGTTTTAGGATGTCAAGGATCTTTTTGGTCATCATACACCATGCCATCATGCATTTTTACCAATCTGAGAATATCATGGATGCCAATATTGGGATAATTATAAATTTATAATTTTATATCTTATGTATTGATTATGGATCAGCTTATCATTTCTTGTATGTTTGGAATTTTATTACATAGTTACATAGTAGGTGAGGTTGAATAAAGACAATTGTCCATCCAGTTCAACCTGTGTAGATGTGTGTGGCTGTAATCATCTCACATAGCCCTGAATGTTCTGATCCTTGAGATGTACGTCTAAGAATCTTTTGAAAGCCACCATACTACCCGCAGAAACCACCTCTTGTGGTAGAGAATTCCACAGTCTTGTAGCCCTAACAGTAAAGAACCCCCCACGTTGCCTGAAGTTAAAACGGTTCTCCTCTAATCGCATTGTATGTCCTCGAGTCCTCATGCAATCCCTTCAACTGAACAGCTTTTTTTCTATGCTGAGACCCCCATTGAGATATTTAAAAATTGCTATCATGTCCCCCCTCAGGCGTCTCTTCTCCAGGGAGAATAAATCAAGCGTTTGCAGACGCTCTTCATAATTAAGGTCCTCCAATCCCCTAATTAGTTTAGTTGCCCTTCTCTGGACTCTCTCCAGCTCCTTCACATCCCTCCTGAGGACTGGCGACCAGAACTGGACAGAATACTCCAGATGCGGTCGGACCAGAGTTTTATAACTATTGAAATTATTGAATTATTGTAATGTGTAACTTGTTATCATGTGATAAATATACAAATATGTTTACCTTGTGAGTTGCCTTATGTAAAGTCCCACGACCATGAATGTATCCTCTGCAGGGGTCTTCAAACTACGGCCCTCCAGTTGTTGAGGAACTACAATTCCCATCATGCCTAGTCATGTCTGTGAATGTCAGAGTTTTACAATGCCTCATGGGATGTGTAGTTCCACAACAGCTGGAGGTCCGTAATTTGAGGATCCCTTTACTGTATTGTATACAGAGATGGAGGCATCTCGCTTATGATGCATCGGATCATTATTGTCTCTTGTTAACCACATAACGACTGCACACCGCAGTTTTACTGCGGCAGGCAGCCACTCCTGGGCAAAGCGACGCCATACTACGTCACCGCTTTAGGAGACTCTAGGGTGCTCCCGCCCCCTGCTCGTTAGCTGGGGAGTTAGTGCGTGTGACCGGCGACTCCGATGGCCGCCATCCACTCGTGATCTCCCGCAGCTGAGAGAGAAGGACAGACGGCTGATGTAAACACAGCCGTCTGTCATTCTCCCTGAAGTAATCACAGAGGCCATGCGATCCTGCTATATAGGATAACATTTCTCTTTGATTACTTCACAAGCCACGCCCTCTGACAGTTAGAATCACTCCCCTAGGGATACATTTAACCCCTTGATCACACATACTGTTAACTCCTTCCCTGCCAGTGTCATTTTTACAGTAACAGTGCATATTTTTAGCACTGATTACTGTAGTAATGTCACTGGTACCCCCAAAAGTGTCAAAAATGTTCATTAGGGGTTCTGATCTGTCCGCCGCAATGTCGCAGTCCCCCAAAAGAAAATCGCAGATCGCCGACATTACTAGTAAACAAAAACAATAAAAATGACATAAATCTTTCCCGCAGTTAGTAAACGCAATAACTTTTGCGCAAACCAATCAAAATATGCTTATTGCGATTTTTTTTTTTCTTACCAAAAATATGTAGCAGAAAACAAATTGAGAATTTCATATAAAAGAATGTGAAAAAATATTGTAATTTTTTCAAAATTGTCGCTCTTTTTTTGATTATAGCGCAAAAAATAAAAATCGCACAGATGATCAAATACCACCAAAAAGAAAGCTCTGTTTGTGGGGGAAAAAGGACGTCAATTTCGATTGGGTACAGCGTCGCACGACCGTGCAATTGTCCGTTAAATTAACACAGTGCCAAATTACCAAAACTGGCCTGGTCATTAAGGGGGGAAAATCTCCCGGTTCAGAAGTGGTTAAATTGATTTTTTATTTTACCAAAAATATGAAGCAGGAAACAAATTGGCCTAAAATGTTAAAAAAAAAATTGATTTTAACATTTTTTTTTTTTTGAGAATTTCATATGAAAAAATGTGAAAAATATTGTTATTTTTTCAAAATTGTCGCTTTTTTTTTTGCTTATAGCACAAAAAATAAAAATCGCACAGGTGATCAAATACCACCAAAAGAAATCTCTGTTTGTGGGGAAAAAAGGACGTAAATTTCGTTTGGGTGCAGCGTCACACGACCGCGCAATTGTCCCTTAAAGTAACCCAGTGCCGAATCGCAAAATAGGGCCTGGTCATTGAGCAGCCAAATCCTCCGGGGCTAAAGTGGTTAATGTCCAAAAATAAATATATAAAAATGTGAAAGTTCATTGAACAAAAAAGTGCAAAAACACACAATTGATTATATTTTTTTTAAAAGTCTGTGTGTCCAACAGCAAGGCAAAAGTGCATATGTGCAATAATTAGAAGGCAGCCAGTGTCATCCACCTTGTAGAAAGCTAAAAAAGGTTGTATGACTGCTGAAAAAATAAAATTGAGCGATCTGGACAATATACCAGGGATCTTCAAACTTTGGCCCTCCAGCTGTTGCGGAACTACACATCCCCATGTGGCATTGGAAAACTCGGACATTCACAGACATGACTAGGCATGATGGGAATTGTAGTTCCTGAACAACTGGAGGGCCAAAGTTTGAAGACCCCTGATATACACCATCCAATAGTTATGCAATGTGATTGTGCTTGATTTGCATTCAAACACTCTGGAATGGTTTCCCTCTTCTCACATATTAATTTCCATCTTCAGCTCGAGTAATGTTCATCATTCACTGCCTGGCCAAAAGAAAAAAAAAATCACCACCTGGAATTAACTAAGCAACTAACTAAACTAAGCATGCAGTAACTATCCTATGGATGTGGCCAAAGAATGAGGTCAGCTGACTACCTGAATATACTTAATGAGCAGGTTATTCCATCAATGGATTGTTTCTTTCCTGATGGCACGGGTATATTCCAAGATGACAATGCCAGGATTCATCGGGGCTCAAATTGTGGAAGAGTTCAGGGATCATGAGACATCATTGTCACACATGGATTGGCCACCACAGAGTCCAGAACCTAACCCCATTGAGAATCTTTGGGATGAGCTGGAGAAGGCTTTGCGCAGTGGTCCGACTCCCATCATCAATACAAGATCTTGGTGAAAAATAAATGCAACGCTGGACGGGAATAAATCTTGTGACATTGCAGAAGCTTATCGAAACAACGCCACAGTGAATGCGTGCCGTAATCAAAACCAACGAAATACCAGAGTGTGACCTTTTTTTTTTTTTTTTTTTGTATAGTGGAAAGAAGATGGTTCCCCTGGGTTCGGGACTTTTTAGGCAGAAGACCATCCAAAAACGTAAAAAAACCTGTATTTTTTCACGTTTTTGGATGGTCTTCTGCCTAAAAAGTCCCGAACCCAGGGGAACCCTCTTCTTTCCAATACAATTATATTAGGGATGTTGACAGGTTTCCATCCAGACACCACAGCCGGAGCTTAATCTATATATTTTTTTTTTTTTTAGTGGCAGCTTTTTTTTTTGGCCAGGCAGTGTATTTTAGGTAACAAAGTGGTTCTAAAGGCTGAATGTTTTTTTTTTACCTTCGTGCATTCTGTGAGCAGCAGCCCCCCCCAATACTTACCTGAGCCCCATAATGATCCAGCGATGTGCACGAGTGCCTTGGCTCTCCGGAGACTCTGCCTTCTCATTGGCTGAGACAGTAGTGGGAGCCAGCTACTGAGCCAATTAGGTGAGAGAGGGGTGGGACCGAGCCACGGCTCTGTGTGTGAATAGACATGAAGAGCCACAGCTCAGCAGCAAGCCTGCTTGGGTGCCCCCATGGTAATCTGCTTGCTCTGCTTTAACCACTTTAAGACCGACCGGAAGGATTTGCCCCCTTAATGACCAGGCCCTATTTTGCGATTCGGCACTGCGTTACTTTAATGGACAATTGCGCGGTCGGGCCCAAATAAAATTTATGTCCTTTTTTTCCCACAAATAGAGCTTTCTTTTGGTGGTATTTGATCACCTGTGCGATTTTTATTTTTTGCGCTAAAAACAAAAAAAGAGAGACAATTCTGAGAAAAAAAAAAAACAATATTTTTCACATTCTGCTATATAACACTCTCCCAAAAATAAATGTAAAAATCTATTTTTTTTTTACATTTCAGGCCAATGTTTTCTGCTACATATTTTTGGTAAAAAAAAAATCGCAATAAGCGTATTTTGATTGGTTTGCGCAAAAGTTATCGCGTCTACTTACAGGAAAGATTTATGTCATTTTTATTGTTTTTTTTTTTATGCTAGTAATGGCGGCGATCTGCAATTTTTTGCGGGACTGCGACATTGCGGCAGACAGATCGGACCCCTAACTAACATTTTTGACACTTTTGGTGGGACCAGTGACATTACTACAGTAATCAGTACTAAAAATATGCACCGTTACTGTAATAATGACACTGGCAGGGAAGGGGTTAACACAGTGCATGATCAAGGGGTTAAATGTGACCCTAGGGGAGTGATTCTAACTGTGGGGGGGGGGGGGGCGTGGCTTCTGAAATGACCATAGAGACCTGTGTTCCTATATAGAAGGATCACATGGGCTCTATGACCATTCCAGGGAGAAGACTGACGGTCCTTCTCTCTCAGTGGGGAGTGATCGCGGGTGTCAGGCGGCAATCGGAGCCGCCTGACACACGCCTCGGCTTCCCCGCTGACGATTGGGGTGGCGCGCACTCGCCCCCTAGCTGCCACCAAGCGAGCAACGTATCCATACCTTGTTTTGCCTGTACGAGCCACCCTGCCGCCATATATATATATATATATATAGTAAGCTTTCGGCAAGTGGTTAAGGTCAAATAAGCGCAGTTGCTCAGTTGTTGATTGTATTTTAGATCCCATGGGTTTCCTTTAAATCGCGGTGATTCTGCCAGTGATCCAGAACGTCATGGTGTGACCGGAGCCTAAAGCAGAAGTAATCCCAATGATTTAACAGTTTAAAAAAACAGTAACATTCCGACATGTGCTAGGAATGGAATTGTCACATTGGTTGTGCTTTCAACCCAACTGTCAAACCATCCAATGGCTGGTGTCATAACTGATCACATGTGCAGCACCATGGCATTTGAAGATTAACCTCTTTACGACCGCCCGCCGCAGATGTACTGTGGCAGGCAGCAGCTCCTGCGCGAATCGCCGTAACTGTACGGCGGTCGGGAGCAGGGAGCTAGGGGGCGCGCCCCCAGTCGGCAGTGGGGAAGCCGATGCACGGGTCAGGCGGCTCCGATTGCCGCCTGACACCCATGATCGCTCCCCGCTGAGAGAGAAGAACGGCCGGCTGTTGTAAACACAACTGACCGTCCTTCTCCCTGGAATGATCATAGAGCGCCTGTGATCCTTCTATATAGGATCACATGTCTCTATGGTCATTTCAGAAGCCACGTCCCCCCCCCCCCCCACAGTTATAATCACTCCCCTAGGCTCACATTTAACCCATTGATCACCCATAGGGTTAACCCCTTCCCTGCCAGTGTCATTAATACAGTAACAGTGCATATTTTTAGCACTGATTACTGTAGTAATGTCACTGGTAACCCCAAAAGTGTCAAAAAATGTCAGTCAGGGGTCCGATCTGTCTGCCGCAATGTCGCAGTCCCACAAAAAAATCGCAGATTGCCGCCATTACTAGTAAAAAAAAAAAAACAATAAAAATTACATAAATGTTTCCTGTAGTTATTAGACGCAATAACTTTTGCGCAAACCAATCAAAATACGCTTATTGAAGTTTTTTTTACCAAAAATATGTAGCAGAAAACAAATTGGCCTAAAATGTTAAAAAATGTTGATGTTTACATTTTTTTTTCGAATGTTATATAGCAGAATGTGAAAAATATTGATTTGTTTTCAAAATTTTCGCTCTTTTTTTGTGTATAGCGCAAAAAATAAAAATTACACAGGTGATCAAATACCACCGAAAGAAATCTCTGGAAAAAAAAGGACGTCAATTTTTTTGGGTACAGCATTGCACAACCGCGCAATTGTCAGTTAAAATCAAGCAGTGCCAAGTTGAAAAACGTGGCCTGTTCATTAAGGGGGCAAATCCTTCTGGTCTTAAAGTGGTTAAACAGAGGCCAAGATGGCGGCTTCTATGGCTGAAAATGATAGGAGGGTTTAGTTCTGCTTTAAAAATATCAAACATACCATGGAAAAACAAGATATGGTGGGATATTACCTCATTAGAAATGTATATCAGAGAAGCGACTACACAGAGAAGGCTCAGATGCGACATTCCAGCCAATGATGGTTTAGATGAGAAAAAAGATCTAGATAAATTGTATACGTTTTTTTAATAAGAGTAAAAATTAGTTATTAAGTTTAAATGTGTCCAGGAGAAAAAGTAAGCTTGTAAGAGTCGGTTGACACTAAGGCGACACGACTCCTTACTACTTCGGGGGCGACTTGTGCATTACCATGCACCACGACTTCGGAGCGACTTGCAGGGACTTCACATAATGGAAGTCTATGCAAGTCGCTCCGAGGTCGCCCCGAAGTAGTACAGGACCCTTTTTCTAAGTCGGAGCGACTTGTGTCGCTCCTATTAGAATGGGTCCTGTAGCGGTCAATGGACCACGAGGGAGCGCGACTTGTCAGGCTGACAAGTGACCTGACAAGTAGCACTAGTGTGGACCGGCACTTAGAGTAGAATCTAGATTACAAGAATCAAAATAAATAATGGCTCCCTTTGTTGATTCAATTGAATACGTGGAAAGATGCAAATCATTACAAGAGTTTGTGATGAAATTGGATAAAGACACTAAAAATGAGAAGCAAAAAAAATTCAGAGGAATGTTGCGGATTATAATAATGAAAATGTTTACAAATAGCAAAATAATTTATGAGTACTAACAATGAATCATAAGAATTTTTTTCAGCAAGGAATCAACCTTTATCCCCAAGACACGAGAACACTTAGAGTTACTGATAGATCAAAGGAAGTGAGAACAATGGAGAGACAGATGGATAATGGTCAGATGAATAAGTTATAGATAAATGAGATTAGAGAGATCCAAGGTTATGGAATGGATGACCCACCAATTCCATATTCCATATCATACAGGTGGACAGTTTGGATCATCTCCTCAGATAATTAAATACCAGAGGTCCATTTTTTTCATAGAGAGTTTCAGGCGCGTCCCCCAAGAGGGTACCTGAGATACCCGAGATACAGAGGATGAGGATACTTTATAGGAGGTTTTAAAAGTCGCCCGAGAGGGGTGGTAACAGGGAGGATGACCCATGATGAGACCATGGGAAGTAGAGATGAGAGATCAGAACAGAATGGAAGGAAATGGAAGAGAGGAAAAAGGGGAGGGAAGAGAAACAAAAGAAAGAGGGAACAGTAAGTATAGGAATTTTTAATCTTTGCAGTGCTTTAATAAATGATTCCGAGTTAAATGCTATAAAATTGGGTTTGAAATATGCTCCGAACAAAAATTTGAATACATTTAATGCTTATTGATGTACAAAGATTTATTAGAAACATTTTTATAAATACATTTTTTTTTGGTTTAAACAGGAATAGATTTATGGTGATTTTAAACATAATAATTTATTTATAGATTTCTACTCATTCCAGAATAACAGGAAGTATGAGATTAGAGATTTCATCATCTCCTGTGACACTACACATGTTGTTTATGTTTTGGAATATCCATGCAGATTTCAGTTCATGTTGGCAAGACAAAAAAGGAAATTGTACATTAGGATAGGTTAGCATATCATTAATATAAAAAACAGGTTCACCAAACATAGTGTGTCCAAGCATTTTTGTGACAAACATAATATTGATCCAAGTAGCTTGATTTTTTACGATATAGATCAATGGTCTCCAAACTCCAGCCCAGGGGGCCAAATGTGGCTATTTGCTTGCTTTTATCTGACCCTTGGGGCAATATTTCAACCTCTGACACCAACAGTGGGACATTATTCCCCCCCCCCCTCATTGACACCAACGGAGGGGCATGGTTTCTCCCAATGACATCCAACGATAGGGCTCAGTTTCTCCAATGAAACCCATTGATGGGGAACAGTTTCTCCCAATGACAACAAATGATGGGGCACAGTTTCTCCAATGAAACCCAACGATGGGGAACAGTTTCTATCAATGACACCCAACAATGGGGCACAGTTTCTCCAATAAAACTCACCCAACAATGGAGAACAGTTTCTTCCGATTACAACCAACGATGGGGCAGGGTTTCTCCCAATGACACCCAACAATGGGGCACGGTTTCTCCAATGAAACCCAACAATGGGGAACAGATTCTATCAATGACACCCAACAATGGGGCACAGTTTCTCCAGTAAAACCCACCCAACAATGGGGAACAGTTTCTTCCAATGACAACCAACGATGGGGCAGAGTTTCTCCCAATGACACCCAACAATGGGGCACGGTTTCTCCAATGAAACCCAACGATGGGGAACAGTTTCTATCAATGACACTCAACGATGGGGCACAGTTTCTCCAATGAAACCCACCCAACAATGGGGAACAGTTTATTCCAATGACACCCAACGATGGGACACAGTTTCTCCCAATGACACCAAACGATTGGGCACATTTACTTCCAATGACACCCAATGATGGGGCACAGTTTCTCCCAATGACACCAAATGATTGGGCACAGGTTCTCTCACTGACCCCAAAGATGGGCATTTGTTTACTCCCACTAATGCCAGAACATTTTCTACTTCCAATGGCCACAGTCTGGCCCCCCTAAAGTCTAAAGGACAGTAAACTGGCCCTTTGTTTAGAAGGTTTGGGGGCCCCTGGTATAGATTGTGTTAAACCACACTGCAGAAGGTAATGAATAGAGTTAATGAAATTTTAAGAAAATAAACTCAATGAATTTGCTAGCTTGAAATGCTACATCCTGAGGATCCTAATATAGATATTAATTTGCATTGTTTTTTTTTTTTTAATTTTTAGATGTATATCACATTTCAATAACAGATTATGGCTATGGTGTTATATGATGAGTGGTGATGGGACTCCTGTTTGGTTCACACCAGAACATCTCGAACAGGGGAAAATTTCTAGCGAACATGCAAATTCTACTAAAGTGTATGGGACACGAACATGAAAAATCAAAAGTCCTCATTTTAAAGGCTTATATGCAAGTTATTGCCATAAAAAGTGTATGGGGACCCGGGTACTGCCCTGGGGGACATGTATCAATGCAAAAAAATGTTTTTAAAACGATAATTTTTAGAAGAGCAAGGATTTTAATGATGCCTAAAGTAAAACAATAAAAATGAAAAATTATTTTAAATATCGTGCCTGGGGGGTCCCCTAATGTGGCTGTAAAGTGGTGCATCTGTACAATGTATGGAGTCTGCTGCAGCAATACTGGCATTTCTAAAGGAAAAAATGTAATTTAAACTTGCTCGCAGCTATAACGTATTGCGGGCTCGCGGCAATACGGATAAAAAAACTGGTGTAGGGTCCCCCTCCAGTCCATACCAGGCCCTTTGGATGAACATTGGTCGAGCTAGAGATGGATATGTGTATGCGAGAAGAGGTGAATCATTCAAGAATGTTTGAATGCAAATCGGGCACAATCATATTGGATAACTATTGGATGATGTATACTGTATATTGTCCAGATCGCACAATTTTTGATTTCAGCAGCTGTTAAACCATTGTATGGTCTTGGCCCCTGTGCTGCAGCTCAGTTTCAGGTTATTGGCAATCTCACATGAAAAGATATATTAAAATAATTACAAATAATTACATAAGATATATTAAAATAATTACAAAAATGTATTCCATTTTGTGGCATACTGTGTGTATATATATATATATATATATATATATATATATATATATATATACACTTTTATTTTCATAATGACTTGCTAAAAATAAAATCAGGCTTGCAGTAAGTGCGTCTGCTTTGCAAACTGATGGGCAGGGGGCAGAGGTGCTTAGCTCATATCCAAGCTTTGGTTAGCATCATCAGAGTGTAATTGTATACACTAGCAGACTAAAAATCTGGCATAAAGAAGCAATTTGGCATAAGCTTCACAGAATTGTCGGCATAGAGGGGTGTTGTCACCTTCCTACTCCTAGTGCAGTCATATAGAACAGTCGGGGTGGGAGGGTCACAAAGGTATGTTAATTAGTGCACAAATGTTTTGGCAGGTCACATAATGTGTTTTACCTGCATATCTACCTGTCTGCAGTAGCCCTTTAAATGGCAGTTATCTGGTTTTGCATGAATTGAAATCTGCTTCCTTGTTTGTCAAGCATTAGAATCGATCTACTCCAGATATGACCGTTCACAGGTAGTGAGGAGGAGGATTGTGAAAGAGGTCAGTGTGCCTGGACTTTGCTTCATACCATAAGCACAGCATAATGGGGTCATTTCACTTTTCTCAGCCAGAGAACCGCCTGACGCATCAACTCCACTGAGTCTGATTATTATGATTATTCAGGATCCAAAACGTGGCCAAGATGGTACTTTGTTAAAACAAAGGCCACAGAAAAATGACACATTGCCTCTTGAGGATCCCACATCATTGACACACTGGCCCTTGGGGCCCCAGAACAATGACCCACTAGTGTCAATTTAATTTATCTAAGAAAATTAATATTACAAAGTGAACATTAAAGAGAGCCTATAAATAGTCAAACCATATAAGGTACCAGCTTCCAGATGCTAGACTATATCTCAAATGGGGCAAAGGGATAAGAGAGACCTCAAACTCCCCAATTAACGAGGTACTCAATGGGATAGGGGAAAAGGGAGGGGAAAGTTTTACTGGATTTTGGATACCGGTATCTATTGATTGTAAATCAACATCACATATAGATAAAATAGTTTTTATTTCATAAAAAAGGATGATTGTACAAACATACAAAGTGAAAGAGACACAAAGACAGAGTCAATATACAATCAAGATTGACTGAAATACATTAGACACGATTTGAACTGTGGAGTGTAGTTGGCGTGTCTCCACGGTTGGTTCTCTACATGTTTAGCGGACTGTGCCGCTTCTTCAGGAGAAACAATAATGAGTTAAAAAACGATTCTATGAAATAGAACAAAATTGGATGAGTCACAGTGAGATCAAAAACACGTGTTCACTTAAACAGTGGGACTATAAGGGCCATGGTAAAGTGGGGAGTATCTACTTTACCTGTAGTCACCATGGGGCGGGTTTGGCCAATGGGGGCGGCAGGATCACCACATAGTCTCACCGGCGGATATGGGAGACCTTAACATAGTTATAAAAGATATACAGAGGAAGGAGCTGGTAAATTACATATTTACTGACCCCTTCCTAGTTCTTTATTGTGACACATCCCCTGCAGCAGCCAGCAGGAGAGGGGAGGGACCAGGGAGCACAGTGGGGGGGGGGGGGCAGGGGCAAAGAGACAGCAGGACACAAGTGAACTGGATAGGAGGAGTGGCGGGGGCAGCATACAGAGGGGTCTCAAAACAATGGCACACTGACACTTTAGGGTCTCTGAGGAATGGCAAACTATCCCTTGGGGTCCAAGAACAATAGCACACTGACCCTTGGGAGTCCCAGAATTGAAACACTGACCTTGGGAGCCGCAAAGCAATGACAAACTGACCCTTGGGGGTCCAGAACAATGACATACTGCTGAACCTTGGGGGTCCCATAATAATGACATACTGACCCTTGGGGTCCCAGAACAATGACATACTGACCAATGAGGTTCCAGAGCAATGACATACTGACCCTCGGGGGTCCAGAACAATGACATACTGCTGAACTTTGGGGGTCCCATAATAATGACATACTGACCCTTGGGGGTCCCAGAACAATGACATACTGACCATTGAGGTTCCAGAGCAATGACATACTGACCCTCGTGGGTACAGAACAATGACACACTAACCCTTAGGGTCCCAGAGCAATGACACACTGACCGTTGAGGGTCCCAGAGCAATGACATACTGACCCTTGGGGTCCCAGAACAATGACATACTGATCCTTGGGGGTCCCAGAACAATGACATACTGACCCTTGGGGGTCCCAGAACAATGACATACTGACCCTTGGGGTCCCAGAACAATGACATACTGATCCTTGGGGGTCCCAGAACAATGACATACTGACCCTTGGGGTCTTTAAAACAATGGCACACTGACACTTTAGGGTCTCTGAGGAATGACATGCTAACCCATTGGGTCCAAGAATAATGGCACACTGACCCTTGGGAATCCCAGAAAATTACTCTTTAACACTTGACTCGAATACATTCAGAGATTTACAATGTACAGTCTAAACCAGGGGTCCTCATACATTGGCCCTCTAGTTGTTCAGGAACTACAATCCCCATCATGCCTTGTCATGTATGTGAATGTCAGAGTTTTCCAATGCCTCATGGGGTGTGTAGTTCCGCAATAGCTGGAGGGCCGTAGTTTTAGGATCCCTGGTCTATACTATTACTGTAACATAGGATCCATAGAGAGTAATAACTATTCACCTTTTGTGGTTGCAGTCAGCCCGCAGGGGGTGTGTCGGTATGAGCAGTACAATGGAAAGTGTTATCACTCACACCAACCCGGCTTATCATTTACAAATATCACAAGTAGTGGTGGAAAAGAGATAATATGTAACAAAACAATAAAACTGCTCATTGCCTAACATTATTGTCATCGGTTGTAGACTTATTTAACAGCTTTATTGCTTGTAGAAATCTGTACCATGCTAAGAATATTCCATGCTTCCTCATAGAGGTCTTGTGATGTAGCAATTTAAAGCTCAATTAGAGTCTGCTTGTATAAATTGGTTATGCAATCAGGTTGTATAACAAGAGAATGCCAAAAAAAGAAAAGGCGCATGACCTATTTAAAGTCCAATTTAGACTAATGCAGTGACCGGGATCTTTCCACAATGGAAAGCACCAGTCACTGCTAGGACACACGGAAAACAATTATTTTCTATGTGTCCTATTTACTACACTGAAATGTAGCCCAGAGCTGCGCTGGATGATCTGCAATAAAATGCAGACATGCTGCATTTTATTGTAGTGCACCGGACAGAATCGCATGTAACGGCACAACAGGTACTGCTGTTCAGTACAAAAAGAGAAAAGGATGCCCTGGGACTTTGACTGAGGTGAACACAAGAAGGCCACTAGATAGATAGTAAAATAATTAGATTTATTGAAAATGGAACAATCCTCATGTATGGCCACATATACGTAACAAAAAGGTATATTATAGTTACATAAGTATATACACGCTTGCAAGTACAGTAAAAAACAGTGCATGATGGAACTAATGGTTTCCACTGCATGGTACGGATCAGTTTGGCTCGGTTTGGCGCTTTTCCACTGCATGGTACCGTTAGAACAGTTCGGTACGGTTTGGTACAGCGGCTCTTTTCCACTACATGGTACGCTGTCGGTACGGCTCGCTTAAACAGTATCACCTCGGTTGGGGTTCGAAGCAGGCCGTACCAATACCATATCCCACAATCCTTTGCATACAGCATTGACTGTTTGTCACTACTAGCCACTGATTGGTCAGAGAATCGTTGTAATCCCACCCACTTACTACTAAGTACTACAACAGTGGAAAAGCAAACCGAGCCGAGTAGAGCCAATACAGTGCTGAAAGGTGCAGATTGGTACCACGCAGTGGAAAAGCAAACTGAGCCGAGCTGGGTCAAGCAGTGCCGAGTGGAGCCGAGCCGGTACTTGCAGTGGAAAAGTGCTATAAAGCATCTTGAAATTCAACGCGTTTCGTGAGGACACAGCTCACTTCTTCAGGAGTAGATGCTCATAGACAGGTCTGAAAAGTACATAAAGTGTCATTGTCAAGTATAAAAGTATACATCATAATATCTAATGGAATATAAAGACTAATGAAGGACTCTATGCTAGAGATACATACTTACAAATAAATTGAGCTGAAGTGAATAAAGTGACACTGTAATCCTGAGGCTGCTGTACAGGGATGTGAATAAAAAAAAAAAAAATGACGCCCCCAAAAGGCCCCCACATCCATTATTTTATAAAAAAAAATTTAGAAAATATTATATACAGTATATTGTTATCTTCTTCCATAACTCACCACCGGACCAGTCCACCAAACACCCACTGTCTGTCCTCAGTCCTCCTGTCACTCCTGTGTCTGCTGTGCTCACCGCCCTAGAAGATCCAGCCTGCCCTGTGATGGAGTGCGCTGATGTCTGACGTCATTGCGCACACTATCTAATCTAAATTTTTTAACATTTTAGACCAATTTGTTTTCTGCTACATATTTTTGGTAAAAAAAAATTGCAATAAGCGTATTTTGATTGATTTGCGCAAAAGTTATCGCGTCTACTAACCACGGGAAAGATTTATTTTATTTTTATTGTTTTTTTTTTTATACTAGTAATGGCAGCAATCTGCGATTTTTAGCCGGACTGCGACATTGCGGCAGACAGATCGGACCCCTAACTGACATTTTTTACACTTTTGGGGGACCAGTGACATTACTACAGTAATCGGGGCTAAAACTATGCGCTGTTACCTTCATAATGACAGGGGCAGGGAAGGGGTTAACTCAGGGGCGATCAAACTTAAACACTTAAATCCCCTTCCTAACCAGACCAGTTTTCAGCTTTCAGTGCTCTCACATTTTGAATGACAATTACTCAATCATGCAACACTGTACCCCTATGAAATTTTCATCCTTTTTTAACACAAACAGAGCTTTCTTTTGGTGGTATTTAATCATCATTGGGTTTTTTATTTTTTGCGCTATAAATGAAAAAAGACCGACAATTTTGTAAAAAAGAATGCATTTTTCTTCATTTTGAAAACTGATCACACCTAATCACACCTGATGTACCGATGGCCTATCTCATTTCTTGAGGCCCTGAAATGTTAGGAAAGTACAAATACCCCCCAAATTATCCCTTTTTTTTCGAAAACAGACATTCCAAGGTATTTAGTAAGAGGCATGGTGAGTTTTTTGAAGTTGTAATTTTTTACCACAATTCTTTGCAAAATTAAGATTTTTTTTTTTCTTTCACAAAATGGTCATATTACCAAGTTATTTCTCACACACTGTATAGGCATACTTGCAACTAGACCCCAAAATACATTTTGCTACTCCTCCTGAGTATGGCGATACCGCATGTGTGGGACTTTTCCACAGCCTGGCCACATACGGAGGCCCAACATCCAATTAGCACCTCCAGGTGTTTTAGGAGCAACAATTACACATACAGTATAATTTCATTACAACCTATCCCACTTTTGAAGGTCCTGGAGCACCAGGACAATGGAAAAGCCCATAAAATGACCCCATTTTGGAAAGCAAACACCCCAACACATAATCTAGGAGGCATAATGAGTCTTTTGAACATGTCATTTTTTTTCACAAGTTTTTGGAAAATGTGGAAAGAAAATGAAAACCCACTTTTTTTTAAACAAAGTTGTCCATTTATAAGATTCTAACACATAGCATGTACATAGTAAAAATGACACAGCCGCAATGTCGCAGTTCCGCTAAAAATCTCAGATCACTGCCATTACTAGGTAAAAATAAATAAATAAATAAAATTACATAAATCTTTCCCCTAGTTAGTAGACACAATAACTTTTGCGCAAACCATTCAAAATACACCTATTGGGATTTTTGTTACCAAAAGTATGTAGCAGAATACAAATTGGCCTAAAATCATGAAAAAATTAGATTTTTACCATTTTTTTTTATTGGAAATGTTATATAGCGGAGTGTGAAAAAAAAAATATATTTTTTTTCAGAATTGTCGCTCTTTTTTTGTTTATAGCGCAAAAAATAAAAATCGCAGAGGTGATAAAATACCACCAAAAGAAAGCACAATTTGTGGGAAAAAAAGGGCATTAATTTTATTTGGGTACAGCGTCGCGAGACCGTGCAATTGTCCGTTAAATAACGCAGAGCCAAACCGCAAAAAATGGCTTGGTCATTACGGGGGTAAAACCTTCCGGTCCAGAACTGGTTTACTTTGTCGACGAAAATATTTTCGTTGACAAAATGAACACCAGTAAACAAGTACAGTATTTACTCTTATGATCATCAGCTCCATCTAGTGGCCATAATGCACTTCAATCCTAAACCAAAAAATCCACGACGTTCAAAGGTCCCCCTATTTTAGGGCTTTGTAAAGTAGCATGAAACTTTTACTGGACTATCATGATGGTCTGTTAGGCAGCAAAAAATTGCTAAATAAGACCAAGATTGCTTTCCTTGCCCCTAGACTGGCATTTTTTTCATACTTTGGTAAATGTACCCTTTCCTATAGAATTGTACATGCTGTTCTGTATTTAAGGCCACCATACACACTACAATCTGACCTTACAATCTCTGCACAGTTTACCTAATGGTGGCCATACACGCCTCAATTCTATTATTCGAAAAATGTGTGACTTGATAAAAATGCTTGGATCCGCAAATAATCGAATAGCCATAACTTCCTTCCTTCTAAATATCAAATTGCATGATGGAAAAAGAGAAGTACGTTTTGACCGTATCTTAACTATCAATCAAAATCCACTTATAACATATCAACTTAATGGTTTCTTGACTAAAGATCGATGTTTACTATTGAAAAAGAAATCAATAATTTATCAAAGAGTGTAAAGCAATCATTAGATAAGCAAAAACTATATAATATGACAATCTATCTAATCTATCCAATCATTTTTTACCCAATCGGACAGGTCCTTTTAATCTAAAGTTGTTGGTAACTCCAAAGGACACTGTACAATTAGATAGTAATGTGTGTGTTGTGTCTGAAAGCGTTTTAATATAAACTTATTAAAACCGAAATGTGTTCAACATTTCAGAAGAAGCCCAGTTAAAGAACTGAAGAAGTGTCTTGGATAAGCTATAAAATGTCTTCAACATAACAGAACAAGTACTGTTGAAGAACCGAAAAAGTGTCTTGGATATGTTGTGAAAGGACTTCAACGTTATAGAAGGAGTCTATTTGCAGAACTGAAAAGTGCTAAAGATAAACTATAAAATGTCTTCAACATTACAGAAGTCGTTCAGTTGAAAGGCTGGAGAAGTGTTTTGGAAAGGCTATGAAATGTTTAAAATCATTACTGAAGAAGTCCAGTTGAAGAGCTGGGGAAGTGTCTTGGATGGACTATGAAATGTTTTCTAAATTACAGAAGTCGTTCAATTGAAAGGCTGGAGAAGTGTCTTGGAAAGGCTATGAAATGTCTTTAACATTACTGAAGTCCAGTTGAAGAGCCTGGAAAAGTCATTTCGTAGCCTATCCAAGATACTTCACCAGCTCTTCAACTGGACTTCTTCTGTAATGTTAAAGACAATTCATAGCTTATCCATGGCACTTATTCAGCTCTTCAACTGGACTTCTTCTATAATGTTAAAGACAATTCAAACTAATTAAACATGGTAAGAAAGTCTAATGTGAATCCAAAAAATATGTATAAATTAAATGTCAGAAAAGGCAAGAAAAAGTGTCCCAGTGCAAAGAACAAAAAAGTGTGTTGTCACTCGTGAACATTCTTCTCCACTGTTTAGATAAAATGGACACTCACCAGAGCTAATTGCTGTCCAGATTATAAGATGGCAATAGCAAATGTACCTACTGGTGTCTTGGTCCCTTTCGGAACCGAAGAACGAATCAACCAATGCAAAGAGTCTTGCAAAGGATCAGTATTTCTGTCAATTCAGTCCTGAGATTTATACAGCCCACTAAAGTAAGAGGACCACCTTTAGGCCATGGCCACTCAGTGCAGTGTAAACTCCTGCATAGTTTGCAGGTTTCAACTTTTCCCTCTTCTATCTTGTATGGTTCAAAATTCCAGCAATAGCCCTGATACCAGGCTACCAGGCTACCAGAACTGTGTTTCCAATAATGAGTCTTTCTTATTGTATAGTGACTACAACCCAGCACTAGGGATTACCCACATATAAGTTGAAGGAAAATGTCACCGCCCTGCTCGCATTCAAAGCTGGCGTGCATCCCACTGCTGAGTTTCCAGAACCGGAAGCCAGGGACCCGGAAGTGACATGACCGGAATTCTGCTCCTCTGCAAACGTTTTGTCAAAAGAGGGAAAAGTTGAGACCTGCAAACTATGCAGGAGTTTACACTGCACTGAATGGCCATGGCCTAAAGTGGGCCCTCTTACTTTAGTGGGCTGTATAAATCTCAAGACTTAATTGACAGAAATACTGATCCTTTGCCAGACTCTTTGCATTGGTTGATTCGTTCTTCAGGACCGAAAGGGACCAAGACACCAGTAGCTACATGTGCTATTGCTGTCTTATATTCTGTACAGCAATTAGCTCTGGTGAGTGTTCATTTTATCTAAACAGTGGAGGACAATGTTCACGAGTGACCACACACTTTTTTTGTTCTTTGCATTGGGACCCTTGTTCTTGGCTTTTCTGAAATTTCTATGAAATGTCTATGAAATGTCTTCAACATTACTGAAGAGGTCCAGTTGAAGAGCCTGGGAAAGTGTCTTGGATAGACTATGAAATGTCTTCTAAATTACAGAAGTCGTTCAGTTGAAAGGATGGAGAAGTCTCTTGGATAGGCTATGAAATGTCTTCCACATTACTGAAGAGGTCCAGTTGAAGAGCTTGGGAAAGTGTCTTGGATAGACTATGAAATGTCTTCTAAATTACAGAAGTCATCCACTTGAAAGGTTGGAGAAATGTCTTGGACAGGCTATAAAATGTCTTCAACATTATAGAAGAAGTCCGAAGAGCTGAATAAGTGCAATGAATAAGCAATGAATTGTCTTTAACATTACAGAAGAAGTCCAGTTGAAGAGCTGAATAAGTCCCATGAATAAGCTATGAATTGTCTTTAACATTACAGAAGAAGTCCAGTTGAAGAGCTGAATAAGTCCCATGAATAAGCTATGAATTGTCTTTAACATTAAAGAAGAAGTCCAGTTGAAGAGCTGGCGAAGTATCTTGGATGGGCTACGAAATGTCTTCAGCATTACAGAAGAAGCCAAGTTGCATGTGACTAAAGCTGGCCATAGATGAATTGAAATTCAGGTGGTTCAGCAGGGTCCGGCCAAATTTCGGTAGATCTACTGATATTCCCATTCAAGAGAAGTCGATCCAACAGTCAACTTCTCAAGAATGGGCTTGTTGGCAAATTTTGCTTCGATTATCGTAGAAGCCAACCAGGCGTAGTGCAGATCTGTGTATTCTGATGGTGAGGAGTCCATCAGAATTCATTGATACAGTGGGGAGGATTCCCCTGAATGTGTAAATGAAGGAATTTGTTCAGTTTTCTTTTGTTTATCCCTCTATTCTTGTCATGTATGGCCAGTTTTACTACTACAAGCCATGATCCAGAAGCACTGGCTTTGAGCACAGCATTTAGGGCAGGGCTGTAAAGTGGCATTTCTGGTCTTTGGCAGGTTGCACATAGCTGAATTTACTATGCAATTGCCTGGTGCAGGAATGACCTGACATATCAGTGCAGAGAAGGGAGGGACACTCTGTCATCAGAGTATAATGCAGATTTCAGCTTCCTGGATGGTGGACAAAGGTGAGAGTGACTGGCAGAGGAGGGAGACAAAAAGCCGTAGACAAGAACACATAGAGATCCGCTGACTCACACAGGAGGCACAGGGAATTTCCAGCATCCGCTCTGCTCCATAGTAAAACTTTAGAAGCACTTTTCAAACTTCAAAAACACAGAATGCAGAGAATCCACTGACTGCTCCCTGGAAAAGCAGTGCTGGATATTACTGAAGAATAACAGATTTTTGCATATGAAGCTCTTCATTATGGGAAACGCAAGGTGATATTGGGATAAACTAGAGAGCAGCAAAAAAGGGACATATCCTGACCGTACGTAGCAAGTGCCGATAATTTCCCAGATCTAGCTGGTAAGTTGCATCAACAATTAGGAACTGGTGTTAAACTATATCTAAACTCAAAACGTGCAATGGATTGCAGCATACCAGTCCTTAGATGTGGTGACCGCTTTCTTTTTTTTTAGGATTTTGTGTATAATATTTTTCTTTTTTTTGGTGACTATGTTCGTTTTCTTTTTGTCAGGATTTTTTTTGTAATATATGTTTTGTAATGAATATATATATATATATATATATATATATATATATATTTTTTTTTTTTTTTTTTTTTGATATTTTGTATTATATATATTTTATCTTGCCAGTCCTTAGATGTGTTGGCTGCATTTTTTTCCTTTTAATTTTTCAGGATTTTTTATAATATGTCTAATTTTTACCAGTCCTTGGATATGGGGACTGCGTTCCTTTTTTTTTTTGTCAGGATTTTTTTGTAATACATGTTTTGTAATGATTTATTTTTTCCCGGATTTTTTTATAATGTATTTTATCTTACCAGTCCTTAAATGTGGTGACTGCATTATGCTTGTAATGTATTATCATATTATGCAATATTCAATCTTATCAGTCCATATATGTGGTGACTGCATTTGTTTTCTTTTTTTTTTGTAATATATGCTTTCTATTATATTAGGATTTTTTGTAATATATATATATATATATATATATATATATATATATATATATATTTTTAATCTTACCAGTCCTTAGATGTGGTGGCTGCATTTATTTAATTTTTATGTTTCTGGATTTTTTATAATATTTTTAATTTTTACCAGTCCTTGGATGTGATGACTGCGTTCTCTTTCTTTTTGTTAGGATTTTTTTGTAATATATGTTTATATTTGTTTATTTTTATTTACGGATTTTTTTATAATGTATTTCATCTTACCAGTACTTAAATGTAGTGACTGCATTTGTTTTCTTTTTTTTCCAGTATTATTTTTTTTTTCTTGTAATATACTGTATGCTTGTAATGTATTGGGATATTTTGCAATATTTAATCTTACCAGTCCATATGTGTGGTGACTGCATTTTTTTTTCTTTTTGTCAGGATTTTTTTTGTAATATGTTTTGCTATATATATATATATATATATATATATATATATATATATATATATATATATATTTTTTTTTTTTTTTTTCTTGTTTTAGGATATTTTATAATATGTTTGATTTATATATATATATATATGGATATAATATATATATATATGGATATAATATATATATATGTATGTATATAATATATATATATATATATATACCATATGTATACATATATATATATATATATATATATATATATATATATATATATATATATATATATATATATATATATATATATATATATATATACCATATACCATATACCATATATATATATATATATATATATATATATATATATATATATATATATATAAAAAATCTTACTAGTCCTTAGATGTGGTGGCTGCATTGATTTCCTTTTTACTTTTCAGGATTTTTTGTAAAATGTTACATTTTTACCAGTCCTTGGATGTGGTGACTGCATTTGTTTTCTTTTTTTTTTCAAGATTTTTTGTAACATATTTTTTAATATACTTTCTTTTTTTCAGGATTTTTGTAATATTTTTATTTTTTACCAGTCCTTGGATGTGGTGACTGCATTTGTTTCTTTTTCCAGGATTTTTTGTTATTTTTGTTTTCAAATATATTTTTGTAATATATTTCATCTTACCAGTCCTTAGATGTGGTGACCACATTTTTTTTTTCTTTTTTAAGATTTTTTTTCTCCTTTTGGCTTCATGCACATGGATGTGCTGTGGTTAAGTGCAGAAGATGCGGCTGTATGCTGTTATTTGCAAGTGGGTTGCGTGCAGCACCCATGCAGACCTATACAGCCACCCATGGAGATGAATATGAAGATTACTCAGTTGTGTGCGTATACTCCAAAGTACACTGTATACATTCGAAACATACACCCAACCCCTGGTACAAAACTGAGGACAGCATCTTCTAATTTATCTCCATGTACATCATCTGTGTACAGAACGCCTCTAGGTTGCCATTTTTTATTACATTTTATAGAAAATCACAGCGCTGCAGATTGATAAGGAAAGGTCATTTTTAATAACATCAACAACAATCACAAAATGACTTGTGTAGCAAATGTTTAGGCCATATTCATTTTTTTTTCTATTATTTGCAATTTTTTTTCCCATGTAAGTGGAATTACCCCTAAATTCCAGTGCATTGTTTTCTATGTGTCAATACATGCAGTGCGTAATAATAAGTAAAATAAAAGTTCATATCTGTAAACCATAACTTGATCATTTGCAACTGCGGTCAGCAATGTACGCATTCACATTTGTACACTATATTGTCAAAAGTATTGGGACGCCTGCCTGCCTCATGCACATAAACTTTATTGGCATCCCAATCTTAGTCCGTAGGGTTCAATATTGAGTTGGCCCACCCTTTGCAGCTATAACAGCTTCAACTCTTCTGGGAAGGCCGTCCACAAGGTTTAGGAGTGTGTCTGTGAGGTCAGGCACTGATGTTAGACGAAAAGTCCTGGTTTGCAGTCTCCACTCTAATTCCTCCCAAAGGTGTTCTATCGGGTTGAGGTCAGGACTCTGTGCAGGCCAGTCAAGTTCCTCCACTCCAAACTCGCTCATCCATGTATTTATGGACCTTGCTTTGTGCACTTGTCCAAATCATTTGGTGGAGGGGGGATTATGGTGTGGGGTTGTTTTTCAGGGGTTGGGCTTGGCCCCTTAGTTCCAGTGAAGGGAACTCTTAAGGCATCAGCATACCAAGACATTTTGGACAATTTCATGCTCCCAACTTTGTAGGAACAGTTTGGGGATGGCCTCTTCCTGTTCCAACATGACTGTGCACCAGTGCACAAAGCAAGGTATCAAACAACCATATAATAATTTTGAAAATAATATATATATATATTTTTAATACAGCCTAACCACTTTACCACCGGAGGATTTTGCTGTCTTTTTGCGATTCGGCGCTGTGCGACTTAACTGACAATTGCACGGTCATGCGACGCTGTACCCAAACGAAATTTACGTCCTTTTTTTCCCACAAACAGAGCTTTCTTTTGGTGGTATTTTTTATATGAAATTCCCCCCCCCCCCCCCCAAAAAAAAAATGTAAAAATTAAATTTTGTTAACATTTTTGGCCAATTTGTTTTCTGCTATCTATGTTTGGTAAAAAAAAAAATCACAATAAGCGTATTTTGATTGGTTTGCGCAAAAGTTATTGCGTTTACTAACAAAGGGAAAGATTTCTGTCATTTTTGGTGTTTTTTTTTAACGCGTAATGGCGGCGATCTGCGATTTTTTTGCGGGACTGCGACATTGCGGCGGACAGATCGGACCCTTGACTGACATTTTTGACACTTTTGGGGGTACCAGTGACATTACTGCAGTGATCAGTGCTATATATATGCACTGTTACTGTAAAAATGACACTGGCAGGGAAGGGGTTAATTTTATTGGAGAGGGAGGGGTTAATGTATGCCTGGTGCTTACTGACGTGTGGGGGGGGGGGGAGGTGACTGAGTGACACAAGGACAGATTGCATGTTCAGCTACGTTGAACACTGCAATCTGTCACTCCTTGTCACTTAGGAGATCCGCCCGCTCTGTTTACACAAGCGGGCGGATCTCCAAACTAGATTCCCCGACGATCGGGAAAGAGCAGCAGCGACCGCCGCCGCTCCTCCCCTGGCCTGACTCCCGCTGTGACTGAAAACAGCGGGAGCGAGCCTCCGGCGCCGCGCGCGCCGCCGAGAGAGGGGAATGTCTGGTGACGTAGACCTACGTCGCCAGACGATAACGAGCCACTGTGCCGCAGTAGCAGCACAGTGAGCAGTGGGGAAGTGGTTAAACTATGTAGCTGTACATGTAACATATAACAAATAAATACATCAATGAATACAGCATCCATGAATAAAGATCTCCACTGTCAGCCTAAAAAACCTCAACGCCTTTCAACTCATAAAGAGTCTTCATCAGTATGTAAAAAAGTGCATTAGGCCCCTTTCACACATACGGTCCGTTCAGTTCATCAGTTCAGTCATGTCAAAATGTATCAGTTTTCCATCCATTTTTCATCCGTTTTTCATCAGTTGTTATCCGTTTTTCGTCAGTTATCTGTTTTTAATCTGTTGTCATCCGTTTTTTCATCCGTTGTCATCCGTTTTTCGTCCGATCCGTTTTTTTTTATCGGATGAAAAATAGAGCATTCATACGTTAAAAAAACGGACATTGACGGAAGCGGATGAAAACGGATGTTAACTGATGATCATCCGTTGTCATTAGTTTTTACATAGAGATACGTTGATGTCCGTTTTTCATCCTTCAACGGATGGATGAAAAACGGACAAACGGACAGCATGTGTGAAAGGGGCCTAAGGGTTCTTTCAAACCGGCTTTCCGGCCGGCAGACTGTGTTGCTCAGTGGGGATCGATCTGTCGATCCCCGCTAAGCAGGCAGATGACAGCTCCGTCTCCGCTTACTTTGCAGTGACGGAGCTGTCAGAACCCTGCTCTCCTCTAAGGGAGATCGGATGAAAACGGACCACCTGTCTGTTTTCATCCGATCCTCCAGATGGATGAAAAATAGGGTTTCCATCCGTCTGGATTTCACAGACCACATCGGATCGGATAGCAGCGGGTGTCAGCGGACATGTCACCGCTGGCATCCGCTCCTCCATAGGGGTGCATGGAGCATCCGATCAGGTCCGCCTGAAAAAACTGACCCGTGTGAAAGGGGCCTTATAAGCTCAATGATGTATATGTAAGTGGAGAAGATGCATGTCTACAGAGGCCCCATGATAGAGTCAGAAGAGATGCAAAGGATACAAGCCCAGCCAAGCCTCAAAAATTGTAGGGAAGGACAATCCAAGAAGGTTTACTTAATATTGTATATTTGTGAGGGTAGGTAAAAAGAGCGCCCGGTATCCAGTTCGAAAGAAAAAAAAAAGGTGAACCCTACCCAGAGGTAGCATCCCAAGCCCCTCAAAAGCGCTCACTGCCACCTTTCTGCTAAGTTGGGCCAGATTCATCAGAAGCCAACGCGTCCCCGCCAGTACTCACTCACAGACCCTCAACTGAGAAAGTCATTCCACCGCTGTATCCTACCTACCTGTAAGAGCTAATATTGTATATGGGCGAGACCTACAAACCACAAGTTCCCGCAATGATCTCAACCTGACATCGAGGGACAACAAAGCCAAAGGCTTACAGGAACGCCTGGATGAAACTGAACAGATCCTGACAAGAGCAGCCTATAGAACACTTTCACCTTTCACATCTCTATAAAACAGGATATATGTGTCCTTTAAGTCCTTTTCAAGTGACTTTGATTTCACAGTGTCTTTCCAGTAAGCTATGGCTAAATGCAACCTATGGGGTCACACCATTCTGGGGTCACTTATAGGTGTACATTCATTTCTTTATGGCACCTGCAATAACACAGCTGCAGCATAGCATATATTTCCTCACCCCTCTTTACCTCATCTCATTGGTGGGGGCAGCAGCAGTACATCCAAGCTTCTTCCCTTTCGGTAGGGTGGACCAGAACTCCACCAGCTTGTAATCTGCCATTGGCACCTGTCAATCTTAAGCCAGCGGCATGCGGTATATGAGTGCTGCTTGCAGGCAGAGAAGAAGTTCTCACAGAGGCGAATGGAGAGAAGGACCACAGCTAAGTGGGATGGGGTCCCATAGCAAAACCATAAAAAAAAAAAATAATAATAATAATCCAGGGGGAGGAGGGTAACTGTTCACACATGTCCCACTTTGCAGGAATTTCCTCCAATTTCTTGCTCATAGGCAATAAGTAAAATGAATTCTCCCAAATGGCACAAATGGACTGGGGGCTCAACCATTCCCTATGCTTTTCAAAAGAAAAAAGAATCCCCTTTACTCTTTATTAGCCTGCCTTCCTGCAACATTGCTTTAGGCATTTTTGGTATCGTCAGTGCAAGGCTTGTCAAACGCCGTACCAATGTGCTATGCACATGGCATCACGTGAAGCCATAGGAGCAATGAAAAAAAAAAATTAACATGCACGTTTCTGAAATAAAACCTACGTGCCGCATGGCTCACTATCCAAGATCTGTTTGTTTTAGTAAATATATATGCAATTAAATCGAGTGATACCATTCAGGCTAATCATGCCTGAGGTGATTTGGCATGAAGATGTGTTTTGTTAGGTACAACAAAAGTCAGCAGTCTCTCTACCCATTGTTATTCAGACTCCTGGTGTCCAAACTGCAGGTAAAAGCATGAAAATAAAAAAAAAAAAATCGAGCAATTTAAATGCTTACTTGTAATGATTTTTCTTTCCATTAATATTTCAAATAATATTATTAATACTAATACAAATACTTTTAAAAATATTATGTGTAATATTTATATATATACACACACATATATATATATATATATATATATATATATATATATATATATATATATATATATACATACAGTATATATAATTCATATGTAATTAATAATATAATACATTTTAAAATAATAATAATTATTGGTAATATTATTAGTATTAATAATATTTTTTGAATTATTATTGGAAAGAAAAATAATTACAAATAACTACCTGTACTACTACTACTACTACTACTCATAATAATATAAATAATAATCAATTATTATTAATATTATTTATTATATTATTTTTTAACTCACTTGTTATGTTCCTTTGATCTTGCAAGTACATTTGACTACTTCAGGAGTGTCAGTTCTCAGCACAGTCCCCTCTCTCCTTGCCCCTCCCTTTAACTCCCTAAATAACATTTTAGGGAAGAAACAAAGGGGAATAATATAAGTGACAGCTTTGAGTCTGCTGGGTCTGCTGACATAACATACAAGATCTTGGACTTTTGGATACCTACACAAGGGAGACATTTACAGTGGAAATAGTGTAAATGAACATATAATCTAATGGGAATTTGGGTAGATTGGGGTGCAGTAGTGAATTCCAGAAAGTTGGCTACCCATAGAGAAAGGAATAAGAAAGTAGCAGGAGATAGCCAAGAAAGTAGCAGGAAGGAAAGAGAGAGGAAAGGAAGACATGGGAGGAGGGAACCCCAGGTGCCCCTAGACCAAACCTAATGGAGTATATCAATAAGCCATAAAATGACATTTCCAATCATGGGAGTAAGAGAGATTCGTTAAAATTGGGTGAGAGGAAATGCGCCACCCATGGGGACCAGAGGGCTTCATATTTGGGTACTCAATCAGAGATGACTGCTTCTGTTCTAACATGGATCATGGCTTGTGTGACCTCTTTTTTCACTGCAATACCACAAAGCATAGGGGTCTTCCACGATTTGATTATAATTTGTTTAGCCGCTGTTGTGACCTGCAGGAGAGGTTTAAATCTGGAGGCTTTAAATTTGTTAGTGCTATAGATAGATCCTGAGATAAGGTCAAAATAAATAGGTTAGAGAGCATGCTAAACAGGCTGGACCAAAAGGTTTGCACTACTGGGCATGTCCACAAGATGTGCAGGAAGGATCCTTGGGCATCAGAGCCCCTTAAGCAATTAGAGGGATAGTGGGGGACACATTTAGAGATCCTGGCGGGGACCAAGTACCAGCAAGTTAAAACTTTGTAATTAGTCTCAAGCGCCACAATATTCAGTGAAAAGGACTCGTGGCTTGCCAGATGTGGTTCCAATCTGCTGCATCTAGGGTCCTTTCCAAGTCACTTTCCCATTTAGAGGCATAGGAAGGGGTAGAGGGGGAACCATTGAGAAGGTGGGAATAGAGGGCTGAGATAAGGCCTCACCTATGCGGGCCGCTCTTGTATGTTTTTTCAAAGATGGACATAGAGGGAGCAGATGAGTCTTTGGGGATTAGGGGTGTAAGGAAGTATTTAATCTGGAGGTATCGAAAAAGTTCAGAGAAGGGGAATATCATATGACTCCCAGAGAGTGGGAAATGACCTGATTCCGGAAGCAGTCATGAGTTTATAAGCTGGAAAAAGATTTTTAGAAGACCATATATACGAAAAGAGGGTGGTGAGGTCCAGGCTGGGTAAAATGCAGGGTTGCGTAGGAAGGAGAGCATAGGGTTGTGTAGTTAAGGTAAGAATAGGGTATGATGAGGTATACAGGGTTTGATAGAGCTCCAGATGTACGCATGCATGTGCCATTGCAACAAGCAAAGGAACTGGGATGGGCAGTACCCAGAAAAGGTATAATATTTTAGGAAGTATGGTCACCTTGGTCACTGTTATTCTGCCCATCCAGGCTAATGTCAGAGTGGACCACTTGGTCATAAGGTTAGTGAAATATGTAGGCATTGAAGTGTAATTAGCTGAGAAGAGGTCTGATATGTTGGCCGTCAAGGTAATACCAAGGTATGGGATGAAATGAGAGGACCAAGGAAAAAGTAAGGCCGTCAGCAAATGGTTCAATTCAGCAGGAGGGATGGAAATGTTTAGCGCTGTAGATTTAGGTGAATTTACTTTTAGGCCCGAAATAAAGCCAAAATCATCCAGTAGTTTGAGGAGGTTGGGAGCAGAGATTAATGGTGACGTCATGAAAAGAAGGCAAATAAAAATAATTTGTGGTGATAATCACAGATTTCCAACCCTGGTATGTTAGTGTTTTGGCAGATCAGGTGTGCTAGGGGCGCAATAGCCATGGCAAACAGGAGCTGTGAGAGCGGACAGCCCTGGCGTGTTCCTCTTTTCAGAACTATAGCCCTATGTAGCGCACAAAGGCTGTAAATGGATGGTGTCAGTAGGGCAATAGATGGTGTCAGTAGGGCAGTGGACAGTGTTGGCAGTTTTTTTTTCTTTTTTTATTGTTTTTAAAATGTTTACAATTTTGTTTTGATATTTTTTTTTTTTTACAATTTTATTTTGGTTTAATGTTATTTTAATTGTTTTATTATTTTGTACAGTTTTTTTTTTAGTATTTTTCCAATTTTTTTTAGAAGCCCTGTTGGGGTTTTTTTGGGGAAATATCAGGGGTCTTAACCGACCCCTGATGTCTCACATTTGAGACAGAGAAGGAATATTCCTGAGTCCTTTTCTCTGCAGCCTCAACTGCACTGGACAGGGAATGAATGGGAAGTGCTCTGTGCTAATCTGCCTCCTGTTCATTCACAAACTGAAGCATAGTAAACTCAGTTTGCTAAGCCTCAGTTATGAATGGACACAGTGAGCGATCAGTACTGATCACTCACTGTGTTCGTACCAGAAAAGGAAGAGTCAGATAAATGACATCCTGATACATCCCCCTGTGTGCCTGCAGCAGCAACTGGCAGGAGAGGAGGGAAGCTGGCAGCACCGTTGGGTTAGAGGGAAAGCAGGAGCAGCAGGTAGAATCTGTGCTGCACGGGGTTGATTAGGGTGTGTCCAGGCACACCCAGCACACCCCCTGTGCATGCCCATGATGCTAGCAATAGTAATCTATTAATGTCAGTACAAGTGTCCTTCAAATAAAATTGGGCACACCTACTGTGGTGAGCCTAAAGCGTTCCTACACTCCCTTTTAAAACCAATATCATGAAAATGCAACAGAAGGAGTGAGAAAACCCCAGTGAAGAAAACCCAAAACTCCAAAGTAGGTATGAGCAGAGTTAAAAGTAATGGTCCAATAACTCTTACTCATACTAACAATAAAAAATAAACTAAAAAAAAATAATAATAAGAAGAAGAAAACAAATGGCCAAGTTCCGTACTCGATGGCCAGGTTGAGACTGAACTGGCAAGACTCAACCAAATATTTCACCATTGTTTGGATTCTGCCCGTTTGTGTATCATTTAAACATTGCAACATTTTCTTTAAATAAAGCAAACATGTAACGTATTCCTTTTTCTTCAGACACAGATACAGAATCAGACATGGCATACAGCCATTTGCGCAAGGGCATCCATCGAACAGTGTTGACCCTGGGAATGGCTTTCCTTCTCATCGGAGTGGTTCTGCTGACTGTTTCGGACAAAGTCTTCATCCTGGGGATCTGCTTCCTGGGAGCGGGCAGCCTGGCCGTCCTCTTCTTCCTTATGGTGACCTTTTCCACCTGCGTTCAAAAGAATCAGAGGAGGGAGGATGAGGAAAACGCCACAGAAGCGGAAAACAGACAATCAGCCCCGCGTCAAGTTGAGTCGTAAGTCCTTTTTTTCAGTTCTAATGTAGCATGTGGGAAAATCAATGAACTGTCAATCCCACTGGAATTGTAAATATGGACCAGGGAGAAAAAGCTGGTGATCTGGGAAATCAGTTAAAACCTGAACATTTTCATAACAGTTTTACAAAAAGATATTGGAAACCGAGGAAAGTTTGAGTTTCGGGAAATCTGTGGTAGGTCAAAAACCATCATTTGAGAAAATTCTACATTCATCTGAGATTCTCACAAACTTAAAAATACACACAAGATATTGGGACCTCACAGCGCCATGTTTTATGTGTTCTTTTGTGTATCTTTTATGTTTGTGAGAATCTAACAGGAATGTAAAGTTTTTAAAATACATTAATCAAATGTTGGTTTTCAACCTACCGTAGATTTCCTACAAATCAAACGTTCCTCCCTCGTTTCCAATAACTTTTTTCACCATTTTCTAGTTAAAAACCAATTTGAAGTCTGGGCCTAATGGACAAGACAAAGTGCAAAGATCAACAGGAACGTGCAAAATCCAGTTAAAGTGAATCTAAAGCCAAAACCTTCTTAGTTTTTAAACAGTTAAACTCTTTGGACGTACGAGTGAACCTTAAAGCCTCGAACACACGCACCGATTGTTGGCCGACCGATCGGCCGTCTTTTGTCCAGTGTTGTTGTGTTGGTTGAAATGTGCTCTAGACTGCACACAAATTTTGTCGGCCAACAACATCCAACTGCAGAAGTGATGTCATGTTTTCTGGTTTACTTTTCGTGTGCTTTTTCTTCTCTGAGCATGCCCAGTCTTGCTCATCACATTTTTGTCTGCCGAAATCTGTACTGACTGAGGAACAATCAGTCGTTCTGGTGACGGCCAACAAAAATTTTATAGCATGCACACCAGATTTTGTTCGGCCGAAAAGTCGCAGTCGGTTGTCGGAAGCATCATACTAACAAGCCGACAATCGGCCGATCGGACGTTGGCCGAAAATTCAGGGCCCACAATCGGTGGGTGTGTACGAGGCTTTAAGCACAAGCATGTGCGGGTTTTGTTTAGCTGGCTCCCGGCTTGAAATTGAAAGTGATGCAGAAGCTCCATAGCTGATGATCACTTTCACAGAGCCAGTAGTGTGATACTTCCCACCTCCCCTCTTCTCCTGGGATTCCCGGGCTCTTCTGCTCTTACCAGAACCCGGAAGCACAACCACCGGCTAGGGTAGGGAGATCGCTTTGGGACAGAGGCAAATCCATGTCTCCATCTCACATGCAAACAATGCAAGCGGAAGTGATGTCACTTCCGGGTTCAGATACTCCATTTCCTGGCCAGTACAGCAAGGGGACACATCTAGCCAAGCCAAACTTTGCTTCATTAGATGATGTGAAGGGCAGGGGAGACAATGGGGTCTATTAGACCACTAATGTCTCCATAAAGAGTACCTGTCACCTGCTCAATGCTATCACAAAGGAGTTTAATAACCACTTGAGATAGCAATCAAATGAAAATAAAATATCTTAAAATAATAAACAAAATGTAAAAAATAATAAAATTTGTAGTAACCCTCTTTTTCCCCAAAACCTGCCCAAACGCAAACCCAGGGTGTGCATGCGTATGTAAACCACGGTCGAACCACACATGTGACATATCGCCACAAATGTCACAGTGAGAACAATAATTCTGGCAAAAGAGGTCCTAGTTAACTCTTAACTGATGATCTGTAAAGGCTTTTAAAGCGTCACCTATGGTGATTTTTGGGCACCATAGTTTTTTGCGATATCGCGGGTGCACACAATTTTATGACATGGAATTTTTGGTATTTATTTAGTTGATGCAACCTCATCTTTTTTAACCAAAAATGGGTATTATATGGAGCGTTTTTTCACTAAATCTAGTTTTTTTATATTTTTTCTTGAAAATTTGCATTTAAAAAACAGTTGCACAAATATCATGTGACATAAAAACTTGCCACTATCACCTTTTTTTTTTTTTTAAAACTGACAACTTTTATTGATTTTTAAAAATAAGCACAAAGGAATAAAAAAAAAAAATACAATTAGTTTGACAAAAGCCAAAAAAGGTGCCAACTTACTAAATATACAACAATTAAGCTCAGTTAGGCTCCATGTACACGGGACATTGTTAAAAGTCCCTTTGAATGCTGGAATTTTTAGGACGTTTAAAACGTCCGTTAGGACGCGTTTGCACCCGCGTTTAGCGGGCGTTTGCGGGCGATTGCATTTAGAACCGTTCCTAGAGGTCAAATATATCATTCCCCTTTAACCACTTTCCGACCGCCGCACGACTATCTACGGCGGCGGTCAGCCCCTCACAGGCAAAGTGACGTAGGGCTACGTCACTAGCTTGTGAGGGTCTAGGAAACGAGCGCGCGCCGCCGGAGGCGCGCTCCCGCTCCCGCGTGGTCACGGACCCCCCCGCGCGTGTGACCGGCGGACCCGATGTCCGCCGGCCACTCTGCGATCGGCGGGGGAGAGGGAGAAAGTCAGGCAGCTTGTGTAAACAAGCCACCTGTCATTCTCCCCTCTGTATGAGAGATGATCATATGGATCTACTATGTAGATCCATTGATCACTCTGCATACAGCTGAAGCCACAGCCAATCACAGTTAGAATCACGCCCCTAGGGACACACACAGCCCCTCCCTCTCAAATAAAGTTAACCCCTTCACTACCAGTGTATTTTTACAGTAACAGTGCATATATATAGCACTGATTACTGTAGAAATGTCACTGGTAACCCCAAAAGTGTCAAAAATGTCAGTCAAGGGTCCGATCTGTCCGCCGCAATGTCGCAGTACCGCAAAAAAAATTGCAGATCGCCGCCATTACGCGTTAAAAAAAAAAAACAACAAAAATGACAAAAATCTTTCCCTTAGTTAGTAAGCGCAATAACTTTTGCGCAAACCAATCAAAATACGCTTTTTGCGATTTTTTTTACCAAACATAGGTAGCATAAAACAAATTGGCCGAAAATGTTAAAAAATTTTGATTTTTACATTTTTTTGGGGGGAATTTCATATAAAAAAAAGGGAAAAATATTGCTATTTTTGCAAAATTTACGCTCTTTTTTTGTTTATAGCGCGTGATCAAAAAATCGCACAGGTGATAAAATACCGCCAAAAGAAAGCTCTGTTTGTGGGGAAAAAAGGACGCCAAATTTGTTTAGGTACAGCGTCGCACGACCGCGCAATTGTCCGTTAAAGTCACGCAGTGCCAAATCGCAAAATACCCCCTGGTCAGGAAGGGGGTAAAATCTTCCGGGGCTTAAGTGGTTAAAATGGAAAAACGCAAGCACTAAACACGGGTCATCGTGTTCGGTCGCATTCGGCCACGTTCGGCTGCGTTCGGTTGCGTCTTTGCATTTGAAACGCCGGGAAA
This sequence comes from Pelophylax lessonae, assembly GCF_965119305.1. Classification (NCBI taxonomy): domain Eukaryota; kingdom Metazoa; phylum Chordata; class Amphibia; order Anura; family Ranidae; genus Pelophylax; species Pelophylax lessonae. The sequence goes on along the minus strand of NC_138776.1, from coordinate 35,793,344 downwards.
CACGCGTTCGAACGCAAATAATTGCTTTCCAAAAAATGTCCCTGAACTCAACTGCCTGCAAATGACTGAAAACGAACCCTGTGTACATCGACAGGTAAGATAACATGTAGGTGGGTTCAGGGGCTTCTGAAAAAATGCCCAACTGCTCCTAAACGACCATTTACAACGTCCCGTGTACATGGAGCCTTAAGGAGAATCAGTCCTGAGGAAAAAACATGTATCACTTGTCAACATCAACCTTGATGATTATTGCTCAAGACCGTTGTATGTCAACCAGGTCCCGGCTACACTGCCATGCGTAACCCGGCAGAAATTTGCACAATATGAAGCACACAAAAGGAGAAGAAAAGAAGTAAAATAAATATTAATAATAGGGAGAGAGAAACTAAGAGGTAAGAGAAAGGAAGATACAGAGGGAGGAGATAGGGCAGTAGAGAACATCCACCTGTGTCAAAATCCCCACTATCACCTTTTTTATTCTACAGGGCCTCTGCTTTTAGAAAATATATAATGTTTATGTAATTTTATTGCAAAATAAAATCAGGATTTTTACATGTATGCAACAAATTAAAAAAAAAAAAAAAAATGTTCTGGAGCTGAACTGGTTAATAGAATTTGGAAGAGATAAAGGCCTGTACTCAGAATAAGAATATCGGACAAAAAAAAAATATATATTATTATTAAATATTATTTATTTGTTAGTACACAGCTCTCGAGAGCTGATTACGACAGTTCATGCGAAAATATCCAAAGGGACAAGCATGAAAATTTTTCTCGTACGATAACGATAACAAAACAATTGATTTGCCTGTAATTAGTATGGTATTTGTGTGAAAAAATCCTGTGACCAAGACCACACATGCTCGGAAACAAAAAAATATTTTCCAATTTTTTTTTCTTTCCACAAAAGATTTTTATTTAGGATTGAGGCATACAATGCATAACAAGAAACAGCAATAAGATGCATAGAAATCACAAAAAACGATTTACAAAGTAAGGGC